>NC_061110.1:25713004-25748004 GCF_015104395.2 Macrobrachium nipponense | reverse complement strand
CACATTATCCCATTCCAATTATGTACAGCAACAGTGTCGAAAACAGTTTTACCACTTCTTACTTTTCCTTAAGAAAAAACTGATAAAGCTCTTCCTCTAGTCATTCCTTCCTTCAACAGAACATACCTCACATACAAAAGTTGGTGCTACTCATACTCTCAACATAACTGCACCCCTCCCTAATTTATTACCTAACGAGTCTCATTTTTTCAAATTTCTACCAACCTTCTCACATGACTCATAATTATCTTTGATTGATATTGATCCAGCAAATTCAACAAAATTTATTCCTACTCTTTTCCACGATTTATTTCGTAGTGAACCACAAAAGTTTCATTACTCCTATGGTGCATATCTGCATTCCCTTCTAACTCCCCTATCCCCATTTCTGTTAGGTACATATTTTAATATCCATTGGTTCTTCACATTTTGCTGTCCATTATCTGTGTTCCAATGACTTTGTTTCTATGATTTCTGATATAATTGTCTAATCAAGATTGATATCCTTAACTCTAACTTTCCCTTCAATTCCTTATTCTTCAGCTTTTATTTTTCTGCAATAGTCTTGCCTAGCTTTCAGAAACACTCCATGCACTCTTCTCTACCTTCAATGCTTGAGTCATATTTCATTCTATTCTGCACTTGTACACAAAATGCTGCGAGCCTGCAACCTAAGTGGTATCACTTTTCAATATGTAAATTATTTATGTACTGATATCTACAGGTATCAATCTTACATTTTTACATCCAATAATCCATTTACCTTGAATCTAACTTACTCAAATTACCTTTCTTCTTTTCTATATGCTTCTAAATCCCTTATCAGTCACTGCAACTTCTCCTCCCTCTCACCAGTCTCCATGGAATCAGCAACAAGAAAAATCCATTCAACACTGACTTCATCACTACTACCTTTTATCCAATTTCTGAGTACCCTACCCACTCTATCCTTGCAAATGTTCAAACAGAAAAGAGTATGATTACAAAACATCACTACCAAAACACTACTACTACTATTCTCATTTTGACTCATGAATTGGCATTAAGGACTATTCTACAACATGAAAAATTCATTTTTCTGTTCCATCACTAAAAAAATTCTTTATTTTCACATGTCATGGACTAATGACTAATTGCCTAGTGCTCAATAGTATTTGATTACCTTAAGCACACTACTTCCAACATTCTACAGCCCACACACTTACCATTATTTCTCTTACACATATCAATATCATCATGGTTTATTAAGATTTCCCTTTCCAGGGTTAGATAGTAAATGAGTATTCTTTCTTTAATCTTGTAAGTTTTTTTTTTTTTTTGCATAATTTGCTATCTGGTCTGAATAAGATCTCAATCTGTGACCTTCTCTCTGAATTTTAGAGATCTTCATCCTGTGACCTACATATCCATCTTCTCTGAGTAACAGCTCTTCATCCCTTCTTTCCTCTATTACATTTTCATAGATCATAAACTTTCTATTAATCTGATTTCAAGAATTAACATCTGAAATTTTACCATTTATGTCATAAAATCGTTGAAATTATAATTCTATAAAAACTACTGTAAGATTAAGGTTACAATATTTAACCCCACAAAAAAAATACATATATGACTGTGTGCCATAACTATCAAACATGTCTTGCCAAAACTTACCTTTCCCTTACAAATCATAATATAAAAATAATAAATGTTAGCAATACAGTAACAGATAATTATGGCTCACCGGCTGCATTGTGCTTACGAGATATTAAAAAACGGATTAAGACTTACCTTGGTAAGTAATGTTGTTTGCTGCTATAAGATCTGTAAATCCATTAAGCAAGTTGGACAGGAAACCAAGTGAATGAAGTCTTCGACAAATTGTTGGTGAAGATTTGCACAAAACTAACAAAGCATGAACACATTGAGTCAAGGAGGCACTATGAGACATTTCACTCTCACAACACAATCCTGAGGAAGACATAAATGAGGAAGATGCAATCAATGTAGATTCCTGATGTTGGGTTTTCACTTTCGGTTCATTTTCTAAAACACTCTTTCCATCAGGCAACCTTGATTGTACTTTTAACTGAGAATTATCTGAATTTTGTGATGAAGTGTCATCATATGAGGTTGTAGATGAAGTATTTTGCATACTTGGCTTCCCTTTGGCACTGCACTCACTTGGTACACTATCTTTTGCATCAGGCTCTAAGTTCTCTTTACAACCACTTTCTCCCATGTCAAAGATATCATCTTCAATACTGTGATACACAGATGAAGTGGAAGTGTTACTCTCCACTGACTCAGTCCGATTTAATGTCTCCCTCTTGCTTTTGGCACTTATTGATGTTTCTAAACCGCTATCAGTATGCTTCATACCTTCTCCAACCTCCCCTTCAGTGAGGACTGGAGATGTTACACTACTCTTTTCAAAATCACCAGCTTCTGCTTTTAATGAATCTGGTTTCACATATTCCCACTTTGTCTTTGGCCAACCTTTCATATCATCACTCCCTTCTTCCTTTGTTTCAAGGAACTTGACATGGTGATTTATGATTAGATCTAAAGCAAGCAAAACAAGCTCAGGACACTCAAGATCTTCCTCCCGTCGAGAGGACCTGCAAAAAATAAAACAATAGATGAAATTGCTGTAAAACTGTCTACAAGCATTTTAAAGATGTGTCTAAGATCATAACTTAATTACTCTTATCACAACCCAAAAAACCTTTCAACCTACCTTGCAGAAGTTGGGTAAGTTTCATTTGCTAACTGCTCAGTATCAGCCTCATAGCCATCAGTGTCCTCTGCATGATCTGGCTCAGCTGTAGGCCCAGTTGTTTCTTCATCCAACACTTCCAGGACATGCTAAAATCAAATTAGAAGTATTTCACATATATTTACCTGTTTCATGTGTTCTACTTTGTATATTCTAGAAAAATTACCATTACTTTGTTCCTAAATAAATACTGATGAATATTACCAATCAATATTTTGTATTCTCTTGCAATATTCTATGCTAAGATCAAACCAATGAACACCTACTATTATGACCTACTATTTTTAAGTCAACAAAAGATTACAGTAATGCCTTTCAGTGTCACCTTATTTACATACCTTGTAATAAACAGTTATGGTAATGCCTAAACGGTACTATAAGGTTGTATTATTCACTATATGTCCAAGCAAACTGTTTCAAAGTTTAGCTAAGTATAACATAGCTCCTTTTAAGGCAGTGACCAGGATCAACGTATGAAGAACTTTTCTCCATGCTTAGCAGGAATGATAAAGTATTTATTTACCTGGGCAGAGTGAGAAAGAGAGAAGGTTGAACTGGAAGACCCAGACAATACACAGCACTGCATCAAAACTGACACTAGCTGTTTCACATCCCCACAAGTCCGTGGAGAATATCTCAGCAAAGGGGAACGAAGCTCATTCAGCAAGGTTTCTACATTCAATCCTTGGGGATGAAATTAGATACGTATACAATATAAGAATCACTATCAAATAAGCAAAACCCATCATTATTAAACATTATTAAACCATCATAAATACAACATAGAAAGTAGGCAATATATAGTACTCTATAATGTAATAATGTATCTCATTTTACTGTACCTGCATATGGATATGCCACAATTATGAATGTCAGCAAGGAATGTACAAGTGAGAAAGTAACTGCCAGTTCTTCTAAAACAACACTATGGAGACTCAAAGCCCCTGGAGAAGAAAAAATTACAAAATCAAAATTGGAAACATAAGTGAGTACCAAAAATGCCTCCCAAAACAAAGGGAAGAGGAAAAAGGCAGAATTAAATGTTCCCTCACAATTATGACATGAACAAAGTTAGGGCTTCTGATCTTCACACTGATAACCCATATGTACAACAAAAAGTTTCTCATAATTCATGAAGCTTTACCAATAATATAAAAAATTTTAAAAATGAATTGACACCACTTATGCCTTTCCATATAAAACAAGAATTCATTTCAATAAACAAACCCTTTTACTGTACTTCAATCTTAGCACCTTCAAAAAATGATCAAAAGTAAATTCTGCATATGAAATTATTAGCAACTATATAGAAAAATATTATTAAATGTTACAAATCAAAAAACTTATTTTTTCCTTACCTGACGAGGCTCTTGCTAGATCTTGTGTAATATTGATCAACAGTGGTGCAGCTAGAGACCTAACTGAAGATGCGGCTAAATATGCTTGAAATTCTGAACTCTTGTGTAACACCTGTGTAATTGCAACCCACAATTCTCCTAATCCTTTGTACCTAGTCGCAAGGACTGCGGCATCCATGTTCTACAAATGACAAAAAAAGCACCTTGTACCATCATTTTACAAACATGTATAATTGAAAGTTTTCAGAATAGAACAGAATATAGAATTTATGGCAAAGTTCAAATGCGGGGACCTACGAGATGATTTAGCGCTGAAAGGGAAATTGATAGTAAGGAGGTTTGAATAGTGTAACAGCAGGATTCACTATGAAACAATTCTTAGAAAGGGTGGAATGTTAGAAGGAAGAAAGAAAAAATGAATGGATGTACAGTAAAAGGAATGATAGAGGTTGCAGCTAGGGGCCGAAGGGATGCTACAAAGACCCTTGATTCATGCCAACAGTACACCAAATGAGGTGTACTGACAACATTACCTCCCTAAAGGGTAACTAAAGTTTTTGAAGATACTTCCAATGGAAAAAAGATGAGAGTAAATGTAAGTGGAATAGAGTAAGGTATCTCAAAACCCTGAAGATGAAGCAATAAATGTAAACATGGAAGGTGTAAGAATGGGACAACTTATTTTTCATTTAGGTATTTTAGATGACAGTACTACCGACTCACAAAACAGGAGAACCAAGGAAAGTATCGGATCGGAATGTGTATAATAAAGACAGGAGTGAAGTGTTAATAAATTGTAAGTGCTAAGAAGTATGAAAAGAGGAAAACATATTAGATGAAATGAGCTACTTATAAAGAAACTGCTTAAATATCCAGGAGGCACAAGAATGCCTCTATGACAGAGGTGTTTGTTATAGCGTGAGTACAATACGTACTATAGGGAATCAGAGGAAACAGCTTTAAGTTGAAAGATGTCTCAGACAAGCATGCTTTTCCTAGACTGAGTGTTCTTTAGAGAACATGTATTCTTTGAGGAATTTGTTTGAAATCAACTGCTCCAGTAGCTTTAGCAGCTTTAATGAGAAAATCTATTCTGAAGAAATTTTTTCACTGTCACTGAAGAAGGACTGAAAGAAAATATTAATTTTATCAGAAACATCATGAACATTACGATGACCTCTTTCTAAGGGCCATGTTTGTCTTTACCTTAAGTTCTAGGAAGTGGAACTGCTGCTAGTCTTAAAGCTGGCACAATTGCTGTAGCTAGGTTAAAGCTAATCCACTTTTGTATGACAATTAGCATATTTTTCGTAGAACAACAGCATTCAAACACTGCTAATATTCCACTTAAACTTGAGAATATTCTGCCTCCTGAGGTGTCTCCAGGTTGGTGACAAGTGTTGGTAAAGGAGAGGGGCACAACTCTCGATGGGTGTGACTACTCACACGAAGCACATTGCTTATTACCTATTGCATATCTCCAAGCAGCATCCCCTTCATGATTAATAAGCCCCAGGAACAATGCACACATCAGGAGCAGAAACACCATTATGTATAAGCATCATGTTCTGCAAGAGCAGCAATTTGGAGAGCAAGGGCATATAGCCAATTTCCAGAATAATCCCTACATCAATTAACTAATAAAAATTCACTTCAATGATTAGTGCTGAGCTAACCTGGGTCCCTGGTTATAAAACCCATCCCATCCAACCAATTTGCCAGTCTTTCATAATTGTTATATAAATCTTGTGAAAGGCAATTCACTTTTTTCACTAACATTTTTTGCATGCAAATCTGACAGTTCTGGGGGAGTACTTAACATCCATTTAGTTTTTTCTGTTCTTACAATTAAAGAATTTAAGGTTGAGAGAGGTAAATTTAAAGGATACCATAAAGAAAGATGAATCCCCTTTACAAAATACTCCCAGGAAAGAAACAAGCAAGCCCAGGACCAAACCTACAAAGAATGAAGAAATGACTAATCTATTGCCCCCAGTACTTACATAGGTCAACCAAGGGACATTCAAGAGATTGGCATCAACTACCATTAGCCTCTCTTCCCCCCCTCCTGTTCCCAAACCATGTTCACCTACCTTCCACCCTCAACCAACACCCCTTCCCCTCTCCTTCAAACACTATTTTCTTCCTCCTATTCCTATACCCAAAGGCTTTGCCAACATGGAAAAGAAACCTTGATGTAAAAAACTGAAACTGGAGATCTATGTCAAGCCTAATCTACAAGAATCTATCATCACTGAAGAGGCCACTGAAATCCCAAGAAAAGGCTCCAAATGTCCTAATACAGTACCCCGCAGAAAAGCTTACAAAACAATATGTGGATATCGAGTTTCTTGACTTCATTCCATAGCTCCAATACAGGCAGCCCCCAGGTTATGACAGGTTCGGCTTACGATGTTCCGAGGTTAAGGCGCTTTTCAATTATATTCATCAGAAATTATTTCCAGGGTTACAACGCCTACAACACTCATCTGGCAGAAGAAATATGACACCAAAAATCCAAAATAATCAATATTTTAAGGTTTTTGGGATAAAAAAATGCAATAAGAATGCAGTTTACATAGTTTAGAATGCACCCAAAGCATTAAAAGTAAGGTTTTCATAGGATTTTTGACGATGTTCCGGCTTACGACGATTTCCGGCTTACAACGCGTCTCAAGAACGGAACCCGTTGTAACCCGGGGACTGCCTACATTACCTTGACAAGAGATATGAAGATAAAGCAGATATGGTCAAATTCTTAGTGACCGTCAAAAGCCCTGAACCTAGCACTATACCTCTATCTAGAGGACATACAGTGGGCCCCCCCATATTCACGTTCTCCGGATTTGTGGACTCATGCATTCGTGGATTTCTCTCTGGACCATATCTAACCATTATTTGCAGGAAATTTGCAAATTTGCAGTTATTTTTCTATGAGAAATATCCATAGATTCCTGGGTTTTTTATCAATTTTATCATAAAATCCACTTTTTGTGATAAAACTATTAAAAAAAACGAGGTATAAAAATTTATTGTGGGTTTTTCTTGAGTAGGGGGCGGGGGGCCCTGGTACACATCCCCCGCGAATATGGGTGGACCACTGTATACGGTAACAAAGAAGTTACTTTCCTGATCCTGTAAGGTTTTACTGTTGCTGCAAATATGGACACCACAAACACTAATGTGTAGAATATACCGTATGTGTACTTGCACCTGTCAACATGACAATCATCTGTCACCTGATAAGTTTACAATAGGACAATACCAAAGCTTCAAAGTGCTCACTATACTAGCATACCAGTGAAGAGATAAAAGGATATAGAGAATGACAGCATAGACAATAGTAATTTCCTAAGAACATAATGTAAATATTCTGTATGGATAGACAAATGATGGTCAGAAAATGTAAGATATACAGACAATAAATCAAGGAATCAGAATAAGGATTATAAACAGAATGGATTGGCTGCTGTTTGTAGCTCATCCAGTACTAGTTGGCAATCCTGAAGAGAAGGTGTACAACCTGATAAACAAGCCTAAAAATATGACAAATCTTTAATCAATTTGTATTTTCCATAACTAACAAACCTGAGGTCTTAACATTAGGATAGATATTCTGGCACCAGCTGGAAATCCAGTAAAATTAATAAAAACTTGTGTGATCCAGGGACTATTGGCATCTTGTTAACAGGTGAGGGTAATAAGGGTAGATGGAAACCAGGAGGATGAAGCAATAAACAAAAGTATGAATAGTGGGAAAATGTTACCAACTGATATGTATCATTTGGAAGTATGTACAGGCAGTCCCTGGTTATTGGCATGGGTTCCGTTCCCGAGGGGGTGCAGATCATCATTAGTACCATTATGGCGCCTCTGTTAGGTATGTTACAGCATCACAAGACCTTATGGCCCCAATAAGCGGAACTCGTCATGTTATGGTGCCATAAAACACAGATTTTCGAGCGCCATAAAACCGGATCACCGATAATCAGGGACTGCCTGTAAATCTATCAGATGATGGTAGGATAGCAGAAGAGGAGAGTCACAAATAGATGACAAAGCAAAATAGCAGAACCTCTGTACATATAACATTTATATGAGATGAATAGTGTCAATAGTAACAGTTGGAAATGTACAATGGGATCTTTGACCAACTCTTCCTTAAGGAAGTGAAATGTAAATGTTTAATACTAAATATTGAAAATACTGCTTAAATTAATTTTTTGCCTTGTACGTGTGTTAATTAATAAGGGTACCTATATGGAATGAGTAAATTATATATTAAATGGTTAGCACAGGTCATGAAATGCATCAAGAAAGCTTTCGATGGTTTGTTCTCATGGACAAAATAAGAGGATGATACAATTGTTAAATAGGGTGTGTAACTTGGAAGATTTTGGAGCAAAAGAAAGCGAGAAAAGGAAGACCATGAAAATGTTTGCAATTTTTATACAATCTCAAAAGTAAACATTAAAATAATGACATATGGAACATCTCATTTACAAAACATACTACCTTGAATCACTTCACTGAGCAGCAGATTCTGCAGTAAGATACACATTAGATTTCATATTTTTGAGACAAACAACAACTGTTTCAGTTGCAAATTTACTTACCTTAAAGTTTTCATCGGTGTAATGATCTAAGAAATCTTCCCGACGTGAAAACTGTTCCGTTTTCCTTGACTCACATGAACCTTTCACCTCAGAATCATCCACTGCATCTTGTCTGACAATTCGCGTACTATAAACTGGTTCATCATCATCATCACTGGCTTCACTTGGATGAACTTCTGTTACTCCTGGTGGATTTGTATATGCTGGCAAATCAATATCAGGCTGCGTCTTGTATCCTTCATCGTCTCCACTATTGACACACTCCTGTGAGCCAGAAATGACAGCTTCACCCATACTCAGCTGAGTGTGAATGAAGAACCGTTGTCGCATTTCTCTGTCCTTCATGTTGAAATAAGCTGTCCAGAATTCATCATGTTCTAAGATCTCTCTCTCAAATACCTTTGTAAATATGAAATTACTCTCTTCATCAGTGTCACTTAAGACTGGCAATCCAGGTTTTGATTTTAATTCCTTCATAACAATGTTGCATAATAAAGCAAATGCTTCATGCCTGATCCCAGGAACTAATTTACTAGCCATGATAAGAGTAAGCCCATGGTCCTGTAAAAATTTCATCAACTTTTGGTCACTTGATTCTGCTAGTGTTAGCCTAAAGCACTTGAAAAGTCCAATAAGAACTTCTCTATTGACTTCTTTTTCTTCCAGTTGGATGTCTACACCCTGATCACAAATTTGTTTTAGAGTTGGAACAATTAGATGTTCACAAATTTCAATTTTCACTGCAGTATTACTTTGAGAGAGTAGACGTATAATGTGACTCATGATCTTTGAGCTGACCTGTGGGCAGAATAAATACCTCTTGTACTGGGAAATACCTTCCCAGTGAGATAAAGATAATGATTTACCTTTGTCATCGTACCCTTGACTGTTGTAGTTCAAAGGGCTATGAAATGAAGGGACACTCCTCCCACTGAATGTTGAAGAAAATGATTCTTCTGGAGCATACTCCCCCGTCACAGAATGATGACCAACACCCATGAGGTCTGGAGTTTGACAAAATGCACATCTTGGTGGATCTCTGACAGTTAGTCCACTCAAGTCTCTCCAAACAACATTTTCAATGTAAGATGCTGCGTATCCAACCAAGCGAGGCTTTTCAGTTAATATCTGCAAGAGTCTGCTTAATATCATTCCTGTATTCATGCAACAGCACAGACCACATTTTGTGAGTGCTTTAATACTGAATGTATACAAATCTGCCTCATGATTATAAGACATTGAGTCCAATAAAATGCATACAAAATTTGCAATCATGCATGCACTAGGATCAATAGCATTCACCATACTAGAGCTCATCCCAAACACTTGTAAGTGATGATTCTGTACCGACAGATATTCACAAAAACGATGGCTCTTTTTCTCACACTTCTCTGAATGATGAACATCTTCTCGCCAGTATTTCATATATAAGACTAACCTGCTCAACAAATTAAGTACATCTGCTCTTTTGTTTACAGAAAGTAAGGAGTTCAAAGAAATAATTTTCTTTATTACTAAAGGACCATTATTTTCTAAAAATACCTTGTGAAGACTAAGGCAGTGACGCACATCTTTATATTCCACTTTAAGGCAAGTGCAACACAGAAGAGTATAGATCACCCCAAGGATACCTTCATAAGCAACTGATGCCTTGCCAAAGGTTGACTTTAATATTTCAGCCTTAGATGATGACCCAAATTTGGTGTCTAAAAAACCTGTTATGAGTCCCATTACTTTTGGTACTACTTGAAGATCAATGACAGTATTCAACCACTCTCCACTTTTGAGAAATTTCTGTACAGCTGAAAATAACAACCTTAAAACCTGTGTTAAAAGTACATAAATAGGAAAAGAGTCTTCTCCTTTTAATTCTATGGACTTCAGTTCTTCTACCATACATGGAATGGTTTCTATGCAAAATACCAAAATTTCATTGCAAGCTAATAATGGAGAAAAGATCTGCTTGGTTTCTGTTTCATGAGCTGCAATTTGAGCTTGCAGAGAAAGAATGCACTGTAAAAGTTCCATAACTGAAAGGCATAAGGCATCCTCATGGCAGTATACCTTGCCGCTCATGCGACTGCTGGATCGGTCTGTTTCCGGCTCTAGGTACTTGTCGTCATCGCTATAAACAACGTTGGTAAAGTAATCAAAGTCCTTTGGGTTCATAGTAAATTTGACCATAGATTTACGACTTTTATTGGCCTTTGGGAGCTCTTCTCCCTCTGATTCTGACTGAATATAATGATTAGTTAACGACAAACGTTTCCGTCTTCTCTTTCCAACCCTTTTTATACTCTGACAACTTGACACACTACTGCTTTTGGATCCCGAGGTCTGGGACCAGGAATTTGGTAGACCCAAACTTGGACGATTTCCTCTACCAGTTGAAGCATTTCTCTGGTGAGAAGGATGCACAGTTGTGCCAAAGATTGTCTCTAAATTTAGGGTGACAGCTGGTTCATATCTAAAAGTGAAACTGCTTGCAGCATCCAGGTCCCCTTCTTCATGTCTTGGCTGAGATGTTATATGATTACCATCAAATCTGGCTGCATCTTCAAATGGCTTCTTCTTGATAGACAATATGCTTTCCTTTTGGTGCTCATACCAAAATTTGCATTTTTCTTCGGCTGAGGCATTCTTGAAAATATATCTAAAGACAAAGCCTAATACATGACTTATTTCCTTTATTCCTGTAATGCTCTGAAAGAAAAAAGAAAGAAATACTAAATAAAAAAATGTAAGTTACGAAACTGCTAAAACTCTCAAAGCACTAATAGTATATGAAAACCACATCACCCACCAAAAAAATATGTCAAAACTTAATGTAACCCTACGATGTAGAAAACAGAGTCATGAATGCTCCACAGCAAGTATGAAATATCAAAATACCATTAAAGCTAACAAAATTTTTCATTTTTTTACTTTGAGAAGAAAATTTTGCCTATCAGAGTACCACTTAGTGGCACACTGAAATTCTTTACCAACTACAGTATTCAGATTATTATGCATTTGCAAAACAACTAAACCAGGGGGCCTAACACGCAATGTCTACACAACCTTGTTCACTTTGAGGATTTCTAAATGGTTAAGCAGGTAAATCATAGAATTATTTTTTCTTAATTGAAAAAACCTTGGATATTGAGATAAAACCCAACTAATTTTTAAACATTGCACATGAAAATAATACATCAGCTTTCTAAAATATGCATTTAGTTAATATAACAAAAGATAATCAACATTAACAGACAATTCTGTCATCATTTCACACTTACAAATGGAGTGGAACCTCGACATACGAAAGTCCCTACTTATGAAAAATCCAAGTTACGAAAGCAAAGACGAAGATTTTTTTGCTTCTGTATACAAATATAATTCAGGTTGCGAAAGGGTGTAAAAGTCCGAGATTCGCCCGGACCGCCGAGAACAATTTTAAAACTCGCACGCTGCCAACTGAGTAGACTCGCCACCATCCTCCCACTCTCCCATTGGTTCCTGATGCTAGTCACCGCTGTAAGATCCTGCTCTCCTATTGGTCAGCATCTTTCCCAGGCCAAAGACGACGGAGGAGAAGGGACATCGACAGCAACCCCAGACTTCAAGGCTTCTCAGGGGTGTTTTGATAAATTCCGTAAACGAACTGGCATCCATTTGGTGGTGCAGCATGGGGAAGCTACCTGCTTGGACACGTAAGCAGCCAAAGCCTTTATTAAGAAGTTCGACGAGATGACGATCAAGGAAGACTACAGTTCTCAGCAAGTCTTCAACTGTGACGAGACTGGCCTTTTATGGAAAAAAATGCCTCATAGGACGTACATCACACAGGAAGCAAATAAGAAGATTTTTGCAGCTCTACATACGAAAATTGAAGATACGAAAGGTTGTTGCTGTAAAGTCCGAGATTCGCCCAGACCACCGACAACAATTTTAAAACTCGTGCGCCGCCAACTGAGTAGACTCGCCACCATCTTCCCGCTCTCCCATTGGTTCCTGATGCTAGTCACTGCCATAAGATCCTTAGTGATTTCGTTGTAGTATACTTTATCGTGTTGTGTGAGAACTTTACTACATACGTATACTACTACACAACATAATTACGTACAGTATATACGTAGTCATGGGTCCCAAGAAAGTTGAAGTTCACGGAAAGAAGAGTATGCTTTCTTTGGAGACGAAGATGGAGATAATTAAAAACTATGAAGCTGGTATGTGATCGCTAAGGAATACGGCCGAAATCTATGCACAATAGGCACCATCCTTAAGCAGAAGGATGTCATCAAAGCAGCTACACCTTCCGAGGGCATGACTATTTTGTCCAGCAAGAGGAGCCACGTGCACGATGAAATGGAAAGGCTGCTTCTTGTCTGGATAAAAGGCAAAGAAATCGCTGGCAATACGATAACGGAAACAGCAATCTGCAACAAGGTCAGCACTATTTTTGTCGATTTGATTGCTCAGGCCGAAGACGACGGAGGAGAAGGGACATCGACGCCAACCCCAGACCTCAAGGCTTCTCATGGGTGGTTCGAAAAATTCCGTAAACGGACTGGCATCCATTTGGTGATGCGGCATGGGGAGGCGGCCAGCTCGGACACGTAAGCGGCAGAAGCCTTTATTAAGACGTTCGACGAGATGACGATCAACGAAGGCTACAGTTCTCAGCAAGTCTTCAACTGTGATGAGAATGGCCTTTTTTGGAAAAAAAGACCTCGTCGGACGTACATCATGCAGGAAGAGAAAAAGCTACCCGGGCATAAGCCTATGAAAGACAGGCTTACGCACGCACGTTGTTCGAACGCCAGTGGGGATTGCAAGGTGAAGCCCCTACTTGACTATCATTCGGAGACTCCTCGAGCCTTCAAGGCCCACAAAATGCTTAAGGAGAAGCTTCCAGTGATGTGGAGGGCTAATGCAAAAGCCTGGGTAACAAGACTTTTGTTCACTGAGTGGGTAAATCTGTGTTTCGGCCCGACAGTGAAGAAATTCTTGGAAGAGAAGCGCCTCTCTCTGAAATGTCTACTGGTGTTGGACAATGCCCCTGCTCACCCTCCCTCCTGGCCTCGAGGAAGATATCCTAGCAGAGTATTCATTTATCAAGGTTCTTTATCTTCCGCCTAACACCACTCCTCTCCTCCAGCCCATGGACCAGCAAGTGATATCGAACTTCAAGAAGCTGTATACGAAACATCTTTTCAAGAGATATTTCGACATCACCGATACCACAAACCTCACTTTGCGTGAATTTTGGAAGGAGCATTTCGATGTTGTGATATGCATCCGACTCATCAACTAAGCTTGGCAGGAGGTTTCGAGGCGAACCTTGAATTCCTCGTGGAGGAAACTCTGGCCTGATGCCGTATCCGCCCGAGACTTTGAGGGATTCGACGTGGGCGAAGCTGGTGCTGCAGATTCAGGAACAGTTGACGATCCTGAAACTGTTTCGCAACCGGATCTTGACGAGATCGTTGCACTCGGCAAGTCCATGGGGCTGGTCATCGACAAGGACGACATCAATGACCTTCTCAAGGAGTACCAAAAGGAGCTTACGACGGATGACCTGAAGGAGTTGGAGGCCATGCAACATAACATTGTTCAAGAAGAGTTCTCTAGCAGCGGCGAGGAGGAGGACGACGACTCTATGACAACGGCAGAAATTAAGGATGCTCTAGCTGCTTTTCATAAGGTGCACTCATTCGTAAAAAAGACACAGCCCGAAAAGGCTTACACAGGTCGTATGCTTGCACAGTTCGATGACGTTTGCCTGAGTCATTTTAGGAACATTGTCAAAAGCAAGCATAAGCAATCTTCCTTGGATAGTTATTTTTTAAAGAGGTCTTTAGTTGGAGTAAGCAAAAAGGAAGAACCAAGTGATACTACGAAAAAACAGAAAGTTGAAAGTGGTGAAGAAGTTGAAATTTTGTATTGAAAAAAAAAAAAAAAAAAAAAAAAAAAAAAAAAAAAAAAAAAAAAAAAAAAAAAAAAATTTAATTTTAAGTTTTTTGTAAAGTTAAGTGTTACAGTTTTGTTAATGTGTTTCGTAAAGTTTAGTTTATGTTTTCCTGACATTTTTTTATGTGTTTCGTAAAGTTAAGTGTACATATCTGCCGTTTGTCCTCCTCCTTTGTCGCCACTTTCGGAGATAGCCTCACTCCAAAGGTAAGCTTCCACATTTTACTACATACATACATATGTACATACAGTACTTCTTGTATACCATGTACACTAATACACTTTATTTACAGGTACATACATATTAGTACGTACTACTAGTACGTATTAACTTAGGTATTGAATGGTCCAAATTGTTGTAGTATTTCATTGTTTATAGGTCAATTTAGCTTTATTATGAAATTTACTGGGGTGATTTTGGAGGGCTTGGAACGGATTAGCCACTTTACATGTAAAATGCAGTTCAAGATACAAAAAACTCATGATACGAATGCCGCCTCGGAACGGTTTAATTTCGTATCTCGAGGTACCACTGTATATACGTAATTTTAAAAGTTGTAGTCTTTCCCAGTAGTCAAGATCCTTAACTTCTTCTATTCTAGCTGTAAAGGACCTTTGTACACTCTCTATTTGTGCAATATCCTTTTGATAGTGTGGGTACCATATCATATTGCAATATTCAAGTGGACTACGAACATACGTTTTATAAAGCATAATCATATGTTCAGCTTTTCTTGTTTTGAAGTGCCGTAACAACATTCCCATTTTTGCTTTAAATTTTGCCAATATAATTGCTATTTGATCATTGTATAACATGTTTCTATTCAACATCACACCAAGGTCTTTAACTGCTTCCTTATTTGTGATTGTCTCATTATTAGGTCACCTATATGCATAAAGCTTTCCTTCTCTATCTCCATAATTTATTGATTCAAATTTATCAGAGTTAAATACCATCCTATTTACCTCTGCCCATTCATATACTTTGTTAAGGTCTCTTTGTAGTGCATTCCTATCTTCATCACAAGTAATTTCTCTACTTAATTCTTGTGTCATCAGCGAAACTACTCACTACCGAGTCCTTAACATTACTGTCTATGTCTGCAATCATAATAACAAACAGCAATGCAGCTAGCACCGTACCTTGTGGCACACCGGATATTGCCTTAGCTTCATCCAATTTCTCATCGTTTGCAATAACTATCTGTTTTCTGTTGTGTAAAAATTCTTTTAACCATCTTCCTACTTTATCCCCAGTATTATGTTTTCTAATTTTCTTCGCTAATATATTATGGTTTACCTTGTCAAAAGCTTTTGCAAAGTCTAGATAAACCACATCTGTTTCTTTTCAGTTTTTCATATCTTTGTAAATGTTCTAACGGTGGACTAACAGTTGGGTTTGTGTACTTTTTCCGGGTACAAAACCATATTGTCCTATATCAAACAAATTATTTTTTATTAAATGTTTTATAATATTTTTCTTCATTACCCTTTCATACACTACCATATGTGATGTTAGACTCACAGGCCTATAATTACTTGCCTCTAGTCTTGATCCACTTTAGAAAGTAGGGGTAATATATGCTAATTTGTGCTCATCATAAATCTTGCCTGTATCTACACTTTGCCTTAATAATATTGCAAGGGGCTTTGTGATAGAATGAACTACTTTCTTTAGCAAAATAGCAGGGACACCATCAGGACCTGCTGCTGCTCCATTTTTAATTTCATTAATAGCCTGCACTATATCGGCTTCATTAATATCTATGTCTGATAATTATTCTCTATTTTCATCATTTATTTCTGTATCATTATCTTCATTATCAATTCTGGGGGTAAATTCTCTCTCATATCTTTCTGCCAATATGTTGCATATTTCCTTTTTTTCATTTGTTAATCTCCTTTCAATTCTTAGAGGGCCTATTTCTATTCTTCTTTTATTCATCTTATTTGCATACGAGTACAATAGTTTGAGATTTTGCTTGATATTTATAATGGTTTTTTCTTCCAAGTCCAATTTTTCATTTTCTTTTGATTGTAGTATTATCTTTTGTCCTGCATTTTCTATCTTACTTTTTAGTTCCATCACTTTCCATGCATTTTTTCTTTTGCAAGACTTTTTTTCCACTTTCTGATTTTCTGGAACAAGATCCTTCTGTCTCTTGGTATGCATGACTGATGTTTACTTTTCTTATTTGGTATATATTTATCCACTATTTTCTCTAATATTTTATATAATAGTATCTCCGTATTTACCTGTATATCATCACTTACGAAAATGTTATCCCAATCATTGTTTAATTCTTCATTTATTTCTGACCATTTTAAATTTTTACTGTAAAAAGTGTATTTTCCATATCCTTCCAACTTTTTCATCTCTTGCTTATCTCTGTTTTCACTTGCTTTGGAATGGACTTTTAGTTCTATGACATTATGGTCTGAAGTACTCGCATTATAAACTATTATTTCTTTAACATAATTCACTTCGTTCAAAAATACTAGGTCTAAAGTATTTTCCTTTCTTGTTGGCAGGTGATTTATTTGTTGAATGTTGTATTCTAGTAGCATATCTAATAGCTTTTCGAAGTGCCTTTTATCTTCTGCACTACTATTACTCTTTTTTTTATATGTATAAAACTACCACAATCTCCTATTCGTTCTTTCCAATCTACGAAAGGAAAGTTCAAGTCTCCGGATAGGAGAATAGTCCAGTCCTTGTGATTTCTACATATATCATCCAATTTTTCTATTATTGAGTCAAACTCTTTAGTATTAGGGGGTCTATATATTACTATGTTCATTAATTTTTCAGATTCAAATTCTACTGCTATTAGTTCACATTCTGAGTTACTATATTTGCATGTCTTTCCCATATATCACGGTTCCCCCTTGATTCCTATTTTTTCTATCTGATCAATAAGTTTGGAACCCTTCTATTGATCATCATTACCAGTCTCTTGGGAATATGTACCATGTTTCACTTATATTCATTATATCTATTTTCTTTTCAATTTGGGTTAGTTCTTCTAAGAACTCTATTTTTCTTTTTGAGTTACTCATAACTAAACCCTGCGCATTCATCACAATGATGGTTTGTGTGTTATCTCCTTCATTTAATATGGGTAATAATAAGGATTTTCCCGTCTCTTTTCTGTTCTGGTATGTTGATCTTTTCTTCATTTCCAGAAATTCTGACATTAAAAAATCCAACTTTTCCAACATATTTTATCTTCCTTCATCATAATTATTCATTTTGTGTATGAATTCGGGATTTTATTTTGTGTTGCTGTCGTAATTTATTTCTTCGTATGTATGCTGCTTGATTGCCTCATATGTAGCATCAATGAGTATCTCTGCATCCATACTCTTGTCTTGCTCTTTGTTTTCATTATTTTTTCTGTCATTTCAGTTTTGTTTTCTTCTCTTCCATTTTCCTCTTCTTCTTCTTCCTCTTCCTCTTCATCCTCTACTATTTGCATATTAAGTCTTGACTTAATAACAATGTCTATCCATGATAGACATGTTGAGCAAAATACTCTGGTATCCTTACTCATATTTTGCATGACTTCAGCACATTGAGGATGCGTTGGAATGTTACATGCAGAACATTTTCTGATCAGGTTTTGTGGATTAACTATGCTATACCACACCTTATAGTTTGCATGCTTTGGGCATTCTTTTTCCTATTGCATCAATTAGTATATATTCACAATGTTCACCTTATTCATTTTCTTTGTCGGAATATGTTGATTGATGTAAATTTTCTTTATAAGTCTCTTGACCACTTGGATTTTATTTGGAACTCCTTCAATCATTTTCAAGATGTTTTCTGTTGATTTGTTCCAGTTTGAAGGATCATATCCTTCTAATATGTCTATGAATGCTTTTGTATCATACATTTTAAAAGACGCTCGCGTCAAATACAATGTTTATCAAAAACAAGAAGTTTACATCATTAAGTGCAAACCGTCATGCTGGGATAAAAGCGATACCATTTCATTAGGCTCAAGCTCTGAATCGGAAAGTCAGGTTAGATAAATTCCCGCCGCCAAATCACCCCCTCTCATTGTTCATTTGTCCACCATTATTTCTCTGTACACTCAGTTTTTATAACATTATGGCCCAGGTATATCTGTAGCAACTCAAAAGGACATATTTACCACTGAAGTTTATGCCTTTTTTGTGTGTAACCATTTCTTCCATATAAATATGTGCTTTAGTAGGAATTATTTATTCTAAATTCAAATAAGATGGAATTAAGCCAATCAGCAGCTGATATCACGGGCAATCTTGCCAGGACTATTGTTAATGAAAATAACATTCCAATGACAGATCAGCTGACATAGACTACAGCCATGCCTATATTTCTTGTTGAATTAATTACGCTCAGCAGTTACCGTAGTAACATGGCCCGTCAAAAAAATTTTCTACTTAAAATATTGATCGTGAATTAACATTCAAGTTACTAGTACTTTACAAAAAGTGTCTAGCTTAACAAAACTCAGAACATTTTAAGTTTACCTCCGCCTTAAAATTACTAAAATTTTCCATAATTATTGTACATATTTCATAACATTCCTCATCTAATAATATCATGAACATTAAAAATACAAAAATATATACCATAATTAAAATGATGAGCTCACAGAAGTAGGCCTAGGTTTGGCAGTGGCAAACTCTAAGTGATTGGCTGTCCAAACACACAGACAAGATATACAAAAGCTTTATCTTGGATTTTGTTACGTATTACTGTAACATTTTATATTCTAATATTTAATGCACTCTAATGTATAAACTTTCCACTTAGCATAGCAATGGATAATGTTGATGTTGTTGAAGTCAATCAATTCATTCAAGAATCTTAGGATTGCATTGACGTAAACAATGTTGATAAAATTACTTGTGCCCCTTGAGTGGGTACATACCTCCAAATCTTCAACTACAAAAAATTGCCTTAAGGGGGCCGGCCGGAACCCCTATATATGGAGGTATAGGACGAAAAATGCAAAGTCATGAAAAAATTCATGGAGCTTCATATGGCAATTGAGAATACGTATACGAAATATTTCGTCAAAATTCCTCTTACTTTCGTAGTTACAGGGTAATTAGTTAACGTAACTCAATAAGCCTAAAACATTGATCCGTACAAGAAAAATGATATTGTTATGATACAATAAAGTTTTATACATACTTACCTGGCAGATATATACATAGCTATTACTCCGTCGTCCCCGACAGAAATTCGAATTTCGCGGCACACGCGGCAGGTAGGTCAGGTGATCTACCCCCCCCCCCCCCCCCCCCCCGCTGGGTGGCGGGAATAGGAACCATACCCGTTTTCTAATTCATATTTTTTCTTCCAGCTGTCTCCTGAGGGGAGGCTGGGTGGGCCATTTAATTATATATATCTGCCAGGTAAGTATGTATAAAACTTTATTGTATCATAACAATATCATTTTTATACATTCAACTTACCTGTCAGATATATACATAGCTGATTCACACCATTGGTGGAGGGTCAAAGACAGCTATTACTGAATAGACAGGTAAACAACATACGTTGTAGGTAATAAATAAATAAAACCTTGGTTCCTATGTGTTTAGACGAAGGGTCGACTTCCTAGCTATTGCTAGTAGTCTGCTTCGTCTCAAGAGCCTCAGCGAGGATGTGACCTATGGCTAAGAGTTCTTGTAGATCTGTCAATGGGGTCTTATCCACTTACTTGACAGAATCTAGTGGTCATTTGTCAATGGGGTCTTATCCACTTACATGACAATACACCAATGCCTATTGGCATAATTTAAGGAGCACAACACCGATCCCGATCACCTGATCCTAACACGAGGGTTTGTGCTTAATTTGAAAAGAGCTATCCCCAAACTCATTTCAAATAACCCCAGAAAATAATACACTTATGTTAAAAAAAAAAATAAAAAATTTTCAATTCACTAGTTAAGGATCAGTGTCGGCTCCCTATCCCAGCAACGCATCCGTGGACACGTATAACAAAGAGAGAAGGATCTCTCATAGGCCCACTTGATCTCCTTCGTGCAAAGAGAAGTCAACACAGAGTTGCATCTCCCGTTATTACAGCTAATATGTCTCTCACGACATATTGTTATGGAAAGAACAAGAATTGTTAAAAGCTCGCACTTCAAGCGCTTTTAATTCTTAGCTGTTTGAAGGAATCATCAAGTTACTCAAGAAGTGCTTTAGAGATTCCACTGTTCCAAAGAAGACCAGGGCTTTCTTTGAAATAGATCTCTTCTGGATGAAGCCCAGAGCCTGGCTTGCGCCTGGCTGGAGCTTCGCGCCTGCCTGGCGCCTCGCCCCTGGCTGGCGCCTCGCGCCTGGCTGGCGCCTCACTCGCGCCTGGCTGGCGCTTCGCTTGCCTGGCGCCTGGCTGACTTCTCCCCACTTGCTGGAGATTCGAGCTTGTTAAGAGTCTCGATGAAAACTGGCGATGTCCACCTCGGACACTTTATTTGCCTGATTTATTCGCCTCTAGTGCATCTGCGCCAGATTGGAGGCCTACTCCTTCTCATCAGACAATGACAGTGTTTATTAGGACTGTCTTGCTCTGGCGTCTTTACGCCTGTTTGGCATTTGGCGCCTGATTGGCGCTACATTGTCCGAAAGTCTGAACATCCACAATCGTTTATCAGGAGAATGGAAAAGGGTGGAAGAAATTCTTTCACTTTGAGCTTATGGCCTCTGCAACAAGGGGAGGTAATTTTAGTCAGCTAAATCCAGTAGACGATAGGAAATCTAATAGTCCGAGAGACCAGTCTTCCTCCAAGGAGGATCATACTTGATACTTCCGTTGCTAACGAGCACTCTTCCTACATGTTGATGAGTTCTCTCGTTGCAAAATCTTCCCTATCCTTGCACGAAGGCAGGGAAAGAGCCTGGAAGTCTAAGGAGACTCTGAGCTGAAATTGGGAGGATTCCTGATTTCTAGCTCTTTAAATATATCTCTTCGAACCTTCTGGGAAGTAGTTTTGAGCCCTCATCGTATTCCAAAGACTCTGTCAGCAAACGTTTAAACCTTATCTTCTTTTGTAGATGACAACGTAAATACATTGCCTGGACAACGAATCCTTTATCTGAAAGCGTTGATCCAGGAATAAAAGGTTTTAGTTCTTTTGCCAAACATACCATGCTGGCAGGAACCCATTGCCGAGTCTTTCTAGAATTTGATTCCAGATTCCAAGCCCAAAATTTCACTCGTCCTTTTGATCGTTTAGTGCCAAGAGAAACATTGATGAGGAGCAGTTCCATCTTGTCAGAACATGGAATCTGAGGCCCAAATAGGATCCCATTGTAATTATAAGATCTCCTAGTCTTGTCGTATAGAGGTATTGTATAAGATCCCGAAGATCTTAATGCTCTGCTATCTCCAATTCCCTTTATAGAGACAGAGTATAGCCTTTTACTGCGTTCTTTGATAGCAGATATATACAAAGGTGATTCTTCCCTCTGAAAGGGAAGAAAAAACCACTATGTGGTTCACAGAGGTATCGGAAGAGGACAGTTTCCTCATTCCCTCTAGCACGATCTGCAGTAATTATATCTTATCCATGACTACTGTCATTTACCTTGAAACATCCTCTCCTTCATGTCCACTTCTGGTCAGTCTGCACGCAGACAGACTCAGAGTGGAGAGGTTGTTAAGGTCCATTTAAAATACATGCTGAAAGAATATTCAGACTGTCTTGGAAAAGACTTCCAAAACCTGCTGTGAGAAGAACGTGACCTCTGTGAATCTAACCTCTCTAAGTCTAAAATGAGGCATAACGTATTATCCTCTCTTTCTTTGACGCCCTTTGTCTTACATTCTGTAGAGAGTTTATATTTTAGGGGAAAAAGACTAAATTTTATTCCCCTTTCTATAAAATAAAGATGGCGTATATTGCTACCTCTCTCTTATATTCTTTCTTCCCGTCCTCGTGCCTGGGCAACGAGAGAATGGAAAATTCTATCATCGTTATTCTGCAAAACAACCAATTATTATTATCCTATTCTCCTAATAAATGATCCAGGATCGAGGAGAATCATTCAAGATTCCTATCCTAGGACATCAGGCCGTAATGTACGGTTCAAATACTTGAAAGAGCCTCTCACCCAATACTGAGAGCTCCTACGAGTCTTTTCCATTACCAAAACATTACAAGGTCTCCCTTGTTATATGTTTACATAGGAGTAGGATAATATAACATCCTGTTAATAACAATGAAAGAGGAGAAAGAGGGGCTGCATGGTTCAAGGGACTAGCCGAAACGTGCAATAAAAAAGGGGTTGCCAAGGTCTTTCTAAAACCTGCACCCAGATTAACTTATGAGTCCGATATATTTTCTATCACTAGTCTCATAAGGATGAGGAAAGCGAGAGACCTCTAAAGATATCGGTTCTCTTCACCATGTGAAGGTCTACAAAGCAGAAGAACCCACTTATCCTGACACGTACTACGTTCGCCTGTGCGATATCTAGAATAATTGTCAGTAGAGGGTTGATCTGGCAAAGAAAGTTTCTCCCAAAACAACTCCTCTTGCCAGGAAAGAAGTCGCTCACGCCACCACTATATTACCTGACATGAGAAGTCTGTTCCTGTTAGAGACTTCCGCAATTTCAGTTAATCCTGACAAGGGCCACGGCCGCCTGTGCGACAACTTGTGTCCCTGTCAGGAAAAAAAAACTGATCTTGTGTCAGTTCTCAAAGAGGAAACTCTTGGAAAGACTATCTCCAAATACTGAGAAATTGGAGATCCTGATGTCTTGCGCCTGGTTGGCGCCTCGCGTCTGGCTGGCGCCTCGCTCCTGGGAGGCGTCACGCTTCTGGCTGGCGTCTTGCGCCTCGCAGTGTCCTCGCGCTTGCCTGGCGCCTTGCTCCTGGGAGGCGTCACGCTTCTGTCTGGCGCCTCGCGCCTGGCTGGCGCCTATCGCCTGGTTAAAGCCTGGCTGGAGCTTTTATGGCCCATTACTAGCAACCGTGGTCAGGAAATCTCAATATCAAAATAAGAAGAGGTGCTGTAAGAATCCTATAATTCTACAGTACTTCCATAGTTGGATGTTTCTTCTCAATTTTCCTCTAATTCGAGTATATCGGAAGGGGAATTATTCTTTCCTCGGTTAATTCTTCCGATCCCCCCCCACCCCCCCACCCCCCCACCCCTTATTTTTCCTGAACGAGAAATATTTTGGATGGTGCTCTTGGCTTATTGCACCAGGCTGGCGCAGGCTGGCGCAACTTGCGCCAGGCTGGCGCTTCTGCGCCGGGCTGGCGCCTCCTACTAATTATCTTTATATTATGTGCCAGAACATCTGTGTCTTTTGGTACCCGACATCCTTTCATATGTTAATTCCGTTCTTATTATGAAAAACTTTTATATACGTAGTATAATCCATTCAGGGAAACCATTTCCCACTAAAAGAATGTTTCCCATCCGACTCAATACAACTTTTGCGCAATATCCGATTCTAAATACGGTTGTGTCCTTTCTCGAAAGACTTAACCATACCGTAGTCTTGAAGTGAATCTCTATTACATCTCTCTTCTCACTAAGTATGTACTCTAATAAGCCATGCTTTCGTAAGTATGAGTGCATTAAATAATAGTATAATGTTCTGCTGCATTAGAATCCTTTAATCATGTTACCTACGGTAAACAGCATTGAAAGGTTGTAATATCTTTCTTATTGAAAGCTTCCTAACAAAAGGCAGACAATATTTTATTTATGATAGCTTCAGTATTCCCTCAATCCGAGGCTAAGACCATGATTGTAGGGAAGAGATACGGTTAGTTATCCCATTCCGCAGGAGAGAGAGCTGTAAACGACTGCTCACGACTGAGAACAACATGGTACTGCGTTGGTCTCACTCTCAAAGCGAAAGCAGTCTTCGAAAGCCGTCTGGCCTTCCCTTTCCAGAGTTGCCAGTTACTCCATTAAATAAAGGAATCTTATAAAATTATTATCGAACTTCAGGAAGTTTTTATATAAGCATAATTAAGCAAACGAGACTTCGACAAGTCTAGAAACTAAATAGGTGTCGTCTAAACAATCCTTTTAAACAATTTCTTCCTAGGAAAGTCCTAGAAGGGTACTGGTAATTCAAGGAAACCTCTTCTAACACAAAGAAAAATGTTTCTATCCTACTCTCAATTCACCAATAAAGATATGCTTCTCCGATCACTTCTCGAAGACACGATAGCATCACATAACTCATACTCTAGCATAATAGAATCCTCTATAATACTGTTACATTAAGGTAAACCGTATTAATTTAGGAAATTTTGTAAGGATTTCACTTGACCATTATAGCATAAATTTCGGTATGTGTATATGCCTTGCCATACCGTAGTCCTAAGGCGATTTGTCCTAAGCATGGTAGGAGCTAGAAGCTTAAAAGTCATACATATATGCTTTATCACTCAACGAGATCCATATAATTCATTCGATTGACAAATAATCTAAATCATTCTCATCAGAATAGATCTATATCTAAAAATGCACCGATGGGGAATTTTATGTTGAAATAACAATTTCATACCCCCATGGGATAGCTCGTCTAGTTGCGAAAAAATGTTCGAACAATGACTTTATCACAAATGTTATCGAATGATCTTTAATATTAGAAGGCGGTAAATCGTTCGCCTGATTTCGAATGGTGGATCGATTGTCATTCTCATTTTGAATAATTCTACCAGAAGGCATTATACGAGGATCTTCGTCAATCTCATTCATTCGAAGTTCTCCTATCCATCGTGGAACAGTAGGCATAAAAAGGGAGAAACACTGTTTTAGGAAGCCTTTCCAATGGCTATCCCTGGCAGTCTGGGACGCTCTACAGAACCTGCCGAGGGGACGCCTGACCGGTGGGGATTCTCTGAAACCTCCTTACGGTTTTCGACATTCCTTCTCCTCTGGGCTTGTGAGCTTGGAAGAGGTCCAGACCTGAGAGCGAGACAGAGCCGATCAGATGCACCCTCCATTGTAATGGGGGAACACTATATTCACTTCTTACGTTCTAAGAGTTCGTATTTGAACTATATCCAAAGTCTACCATTTGCAAATATGATATTGTAGATACTGCGGAGTAAGAAGGTGATGAGGATGCAACAACTACTAGTACTGTTACTACTATAATTGCTCGTTAACACAAGAGCTAATAAAGCTTCTAAAGAATAGTTACTTTTCTGACTTTACCAACTAGGAAGAAAGATATACATTTCCTCAATCAAACTCTAACACTTATTTTATTAATGAATAAATATAAGTAATTCCCTTTCATGAAAGTATAAGTAATTCACTTTCGTGAAAGTGCATGAGTGTCTACCGAAAACTTCGGTAGTTACACGTCACTAATCTTCAAAATTTTCGAAGTTAATTTTATAAAAAAAAAATTACTAAAAGTTAACAAAAGCGTATGCCGAACCAAAGATCCATTACTTCCCTGCAAAAGTTAGCCCAGACGATCGATGGCGATGAAACACGAAAATCCATCAGGAGGAACTGCAAACGTTGTTTACATTCCAAGCGACAGAAAAAATATGAATTAGAAAACAGGTATGGTTCCTATTCCCGCCACCCAGCGGCGGGGGGGTAGATAACCTGACCTACCTGCCGCGTGTGCCGCGAAATTCAAATTTTTGTCGTGGACAACGGAGTAATAGCTATGTATATATCTGACAGGTAAGTTGAATGTATAAAATGCAATATTTCCTCTATTATCGTAAATTTTGATAATTATTGTCAAAGAAATTGGGAGAAATGGCATCTGTAGACATTCCCCGAGTCGAGAAGGAGACTTCAGGCCAAGTCCAGTCCTAATTTAGTGCGATCACAGACTTCGAGTAGTCTACACGTTCCATTTCACCCCTGACATACGCCTGCTTTTACGTATCTTTATGTATGTTTCGGCAAGAATTTCATCATGCCAATGAGGAAAAGACAAGGAAAACATCTTGCTAACATACAGACGAATAAAAATCGCTCGAGTATTATTACAGAATATCATAATATATGCGTAGTTAGTGAAGAGAGAGGGGAGGGTTGCTTAGTAACGCCCCCGTCTTGCTTGACAGCACACGTCACACTGTGCCCAAGGCTACGACGATCTTTGAGCAAAGAGATCTTCATTTATGATAAATAACAAAGTTTTGGTTTTT
Source organism: Macrobrachium nipponense (assembly GCF_015104395.2). NCBI lineage: Eukaryota > Metazoa > Arthropoda > Malacostraca > Decapoda > Palaemonidae > Macrobrachium > Macrobrachium nipponense. The sequence goes on along the minus strand of NC_061110.1, from coordinate 25,721,156 downwards.
TAAAACCCAAAATGGAATATGAAATTCATAATAATCATGATTTATTAAATTGTGTTTGTAAGAAAAGAGTACGCCTTCGAGTTTCACCTCTTGACATTCTCTTCCATTTTACGTTTGTTTATCTTTGTTTCGGGCAAGAATTTCATCCTGCCAAAGAGGAAAATACAAGGAAAACATCTCGCTAACATACAGAAGAAGAAAATTCGCTGTAATAACAAGCAGTTTTAGTTGGGAGGGGGAGAGAGATTGCGTAGGAGGAGTGCCCCATCTTTGCTCAAGCAGTGCCCCAGGCTGCGATATATGAGCAAAGGGATCATCATTTATGATTAAATTATGATAAATAAAATAGTTTTGGTTTATTAATATACAAAAAAGAAATATACATTCATAATAATCATTATTTATTAACATTGTCTTTATAGAAATACGAAGGAAAACTTTGAACGCCCGTATCTCAAAACTATACTTATTGACCTTCAAAATCTATCTTCTCACTTAGTTTTAAAGCTATAACATTGAAATTTGGTATATAACTCAGAAAGACATTATAGAACAAACAATTAGAGCCCTTTTTTCCAATTTTTGTTTCGTATTTTTTTTTATAAATGTTTTTCTCCTGATTTATAGGGTTTATTTTTTTACCATATTGAAAAATTCATATCTTGCAAAAAAATAACTTTTAGAAAAAAAACTCTCCATTCGATTGGAGGTCTACATCAGGTCTATATATGGTAGTAATCCCAGGTCTTAATATTAAATATCAAGGGAGGAGATAGAATTTGAAAAATTTTTATTTTCGGGATAAATCGCCCTGGCGTCACAAAACCGAAGGTCAGAGGCAAAAATCATATGCGGTTTGGAGATGTCCCAAGTCACCTTATTAAGTGGTATGAATATCAAAGTCCTGTCCTTAAAAAAGGGCATTAGCCGGCCGGCCCCCTTAATTTGGGATTTTGCACTTTTTCTATTTTTCCATTATTTTTGTATTTTAATGGTATTTTAATCTACTTCTTGCTTAGAAACATGCAGTTGAACAAAGACGTCAATTTTTATTTTCCCCATTTATTTTTAACACAAACACCTGTCAAGTTGATTGCACTGAAACAGCAATTAAATTTTAACTTTTTCAATTATTCCCAAGTAAAAAGCATACTAGTTATTTAGTACAAGATGTTAATAAAATTATCCTGACAAGAATTTGATCATGGCATTTGATAAAACAAAGGCACTCACTCCTATTTCCTAAAACTGACATGCAGTACATTCCAACTACAATGAGCATATGTTTAAGAGCAAAGGAAAAAGTTAGTACTTACCGCAACTCCAAGCTGATCAAGAGCCACAAGAATTTTTGCTCCACATCCCCGCAATACATACTGCTTAAGAGCAATGGTGTCTAGGCCATCATCTTGGGTGAGTGATAGAGCACCAGAAAGTTGCCTGCTACGTGGAGAACTGTGAGGCATTGACCCAGCAGACTGGTGGCGAACCTTTTTGTGAGCTGGCAAGGCATCAATTGGAACACAATCACTTTTTGATTTATCCAATTCTGATTCATGCTGAAGAACATCAGGTGTAGCAGGAGCAACATTATCTTGAGCTACTGATTTGCAAGATTCCTTTGTAAACTCAACTTTCAGTTCCTCAAAACATGTCCCCACTATGTTGGAAGGTACACCATTGCTCTTACACAATATATCAAGAGGCAGTGCTTCACTGCCGTCACTTTTTCTTGCGCCATGGGAGTCTGTGCAGTCCTCATCAAGACTTTTTGATTTCAAGTAAAGAGAGTCAGAGGTACCTAAGTTAATTGAAAAAACATCACTTGACTTGACATCTACGCTGTGAGACTTTAGAATCATGTCATTTTCTCTCATATAATTCAGAGAATTAGGAGCACTGCTGTTAATTTTTTTGTCAATATTTGGCACATAATGGGTGTTAAAAGATGCATTTCGATGAATATCTAAATCAGGAGCACTGGTATTCACTTTACTGGAGGAGTTAAGGTTGGGAACATTTCCATTTAGTTTATGAACTAAATCCAAATCAGGAGCACTGAAGTTAATTTTATGAGCTAATCCAGTAATATCCGCTTTACTCCCATCACTTCTACTAACAATACTTGCCAAATCTGGAGCACTGCAGTTAGTTTTCCTTAGAATATCTGAATTGGCACCTACATTATTCATGGGAACAACATTATTCATGGGAACAGACTTTGAAAAACTATGAGCACCTATGTTAAATTCCACTGGAATGTCTGCAGAGCATGGAGCATTACTGCTGCTGCTCTGACAATGAAGTGAATTGTTCCCTAATTCTGCAGAATCACGATCCACTTTATATACAGGATTTATCGTCATTATAACATCACTTCCAGAGAAGTAACTCACAGAATTATCTTTGTCTTCATTTTCCATCTGTGCGCTTTGGCTGCAATGATTCTGGATGGACTCCGTATCATTTTGAAGAGCCGACGAATGGCTACTTCCATCATTACCTTCGATGATATCCCCATCATTTTTCAGAGAAAGTTTAGCATATTCCTTATTAAAATTGTCATAACACTGCTGAAGATCTGCCTGATTTTTCATAAACTGTTCGTGCTGCACACAGGGGGACTTACTTGTTTCTCTCAGAGAAACTGTTCTTCTTCCAAGCTGCTTTCCGGTCACCCTGGGTCGACAGCCTTTTGCAAAATCACTTGCTTGTGACCCATCACTAACAATGGATTCCACAGATCGGCTAGTTGCACTTGAGGACACATCACTCTCATAACTTGCAGACCCCAAGCAAATATGCTCTATGTCAGCTAAGAATTGGGCACCCAGAAGATTGATAACGCTTTCAACGTCACTGAAAAGAAAAAGTGCACAAATGTACTTTAAAACTAATTTATTATCAAATTTATTATCAATATGTGAGATCTTTTTATGTTAAATTTAACAATTAATTAAGAGTAATAACTGTCTGAGAATCTGTAATCTCTTTTTATTATAATTTATAATTACGGAACATCTTACCTTTTAAACTAATTGCATCTTTAGCAAAACATATTTTTTACAATACTATAAAGGCAACAAAATTATCAAAAAGATTAAAAATAATTCAATCAGTCTAGTACTTGCACTTTAAGAACACTTACAGCACAGTAACTACCTTTTACATTAGTATACATTAAACATGACTAAAACCTGTCAACCTAACTATATCTTCAAGAAAACAAGCTTCTCTGAGAAACCTGGAGTTGCCCAACCACTAAATACTTTTCATGCATGTGTGGTCAATTTTGAACAGGCAAAGGGCAATGCCCCACCTTTTGGGATACTGCCTTATTCTAAATCAGCACAACAGATTTTTTGATGATTATCAGTATTCAGGTTAATACTGATCACTCTCATCCACAAGATTTGCAAAAACTCCTTGCTTTTCCACTTTCTTTGCTTGAGAAGGTATCAGTCAAGGGCAAAGAAATTCAAGTCATTTATTGTAATACCCCTTATTCAGTGGAATCCCCCTAACTTTTATTTTACATTCATACGTTGCTAACCAGCAATAATCGACTTCCCTAACACTACATTCAAAATATATACAAAGTTGTCTCCATTAACAATGGGTGCTTGTATTAACATTCGCCAAGGACAGCACAATACAAAATAATGCAAATATTCTTTTTCTAGTGAGTAGGACAAAGTATGTAGCAACTCTCAGCAAGCAGTATATGGCAACGTTTACTAGCTACGTTTAACAACTGAATCTCGATCAACCACTAATGCACTACTATCTCAAATTTCTCAGTGCATTAAGCCTAGAATAACTTTTAATCCACTGCAAATACCAGAAATGTGCATATGTACAGTAGTATTTGTTATCTGATAGTTGTATGAACCATACATAACACACTTACATATCTACGTATACCCCTTACGCGTTTAAGGGTTAAGTTCATTTTTGGCTCCTTTTTTGTCATTGCCTGAAGTTTAGTATGCAACCATCAGAAATGAAAAAAAAATATCATTATCATATACAAATACTATTGGAATATATGACAGCGCAAAAAAAAATTTCATATACTGTATGTAATTGTATACAAATCGCGCTGTGAGCAAAACGGTTAAAGCTAATTTTTTTTTTATTGTATTGTACACTAAATTGCAATAATTTTAGTATATAACAAATTGTAAAATGATCAAAGCAACACAGAGAAAATATTATCACAAAATGATGCATGAATTCGTAATGCATGACATAAGTTTTTTTTAAAAATTCACCATAAATCGAAATATTGTGCTAGAGACTTCCCGTTTGTTGCAAAATGAAGGTAACTGATTGAATATTACTAGACTGTAAGTGTTTTAGCTTAAAATTGCAGTTTTCAACCATTTCGGTCAAGTTAAAGTTGACCAAAGGTCAAATTTTTTCTATTTATCGTGATTTATATGAAAATATTTCAAAACTGATAAAAGCTACAACCATGAGTTATTTTTTGTTGTATACTACATAAAATTGCGCACATTTTCATACATAAAACTTCAAGTAATGGATAACATAAAACGGTGCAAACATTACGACAAAATAACAAAAAGTTTTTGCGATTTTCGGCGGAGTTACAGAGAGCGGACGTAAGGAAAAAGTGTTTTTCAAAAATTCAACATAAATCGAAATATTGTGCTAGACTTTTCCAATTTGTTGCAAAATGAAGGTAAATGATTGAATATTACTAGAATGTAAGAGTTTTAGCTTACAATTGTATTTCTTTGTTTTTTTTCGACCATGTTCGGTCGAGTTTTTTATTAAATTTTTAAAAAAAAAAAATTGACCGAAGGAAACTTGAAATTTTGTTTTTGGCACTTATCGTGATTTATATGAAAATATTTCAAAACTGATAAAGCTACAACCATGGGTTGTTTTTAATTGCATTCTACATGAAATTGCGCACATTTTCATACATAAAACTTTATGTAACGGCTAATATAAAACAGTGCAAACATTACGACAAACTGACAAAAGAATTTCTGAGATTTTCGGCAGAGTTACCGCGCGGATGTAAGGAAAAACTTTTTTACAAAAATTCACCATAAATCAAAATATTGTGCTAGAGACTTCCAATTTGTTGCAAAATGAAGGTAAATTATTGAATATTATTAGAATATAAGAGTTTTAGCTTACAATTGTGTTCTTTGACCATTTCGGTCGAGTCAAAGTTGACCGAAGGTTGAAATTTTGGCCCTTATCATTATCTATATGAAAATATTTCAAAATTAATGAAAGCTACAACCATGGGTTGTTTTTGTTTGTATTCTACATGAAATTGAGCACATTTTCATATATAAAACTCTATGTAACCGCTAATATAAAACAGTGCAAAAATTACGACAAAGTGACAAAAGAATTTCGGAGATGTGTCACTGATGGTTTTTAGTGCGAGAAGGAGTTAATTTGCACATGCGTGCCTGGGTAACGCTTGTTAACAAAACAACAGCTTGATCCGTGAACTCCCAGCATCCCTCAAGGAGCGTGATTTCAAACTGTTCGCAAACTAGGCCTATAACTATTTTTTGGCGAATACTATGTAAAAAACTTTTTGTAGTCAATGTACCGTACATCCGATTAGCACCCGACAGACAATTTTAGTCGACGTATAATACGTCCAATAGGCATTTAAGGGTTAAGGGTTAAAAAACAGTTATAAGCATTTTTAAAGGGGTTCCAATCATCATTATCATCCAGGTGCCATATCCCCAAGGACGTCGGCAATCATGGCTCACCATTCCTCTCTATTTCCGGATCTCTGCAGCAACTGAGCTGCAGACATTCTTCCTCCAGTCATTCTCACTAATCCATCTATATATTTTTGTCTAGGTCTTCCTCTCGGTTCCAATATATCACCAATTTTCAATAATCGCTGGTGGTTGTGGTTCTTAACACCCCCATATATGGGAAGTTCACTGAACTATTCTACTCGAAAGCATTAAGTCATGTATAGTAATGAATTAGAAATAGAAAATTTGCTAGCATTAAAAACAATGCTTATAGTTCCTGGTTAGTTAAGAGAGCCACAAATAGAAAGTGCCTCTAGTTGGTGCTCAACTTAACCTGTAATGGCGCAGCAGTAAAGCCGAGGGCGGCCTCTACTTAAGGGGAAGCTTTGTAGCAGAGGAATACTCCAATCGCTACAAAGCATCAGAGAAAGTTATGCAACCACGGAACTATCCAATGACTAACAGAACTTTCAAGGTGCCCTTGGTGTAGGTGCAGTACCATAAAAACCACCAGATTATGTTGTCACCGACACTGAAGTAAAACCACAACTTATCCGCTTCAGGTGACAGGTGCTTCGGGTAAATTGTATTCTCCCGGCTCTAGAAACTTCAACATTTCACTACAAGGTGAAGGTCCCGACAATAGGAGAAAATCCTATGCTTCATTCTGCAATACCATGTCAGTAACTAAAATTCCCAAGGTAATGCCAAAATTTTAAAAACTTTGATACTCTCTCAAAATCATGAGAAATGAACGGCCATACTGCTAGTAGGTCAAATGTCAAATGGACGTAAGTGGTATATAGCGCTTGAAAGCTAATGAGGTTGAGACTGTTCTAACATCTTTAGCTTTTGCTAAAAGGTGGCAAATCTTCTCCTAAATCTGAGTGTCTTAGAAGATAAAATTCTTAGGGTGAAGGCCAAGATGTTCTAATCAGAGGATTTGATAGAGTTCTTGCCATAACACCCTGGGTTATACATAACTGGTCTGGAATTCCAGTTTTCTGGGAAATACCAGACCATCCAGCCAAGCAGAGCTCTCTATTCCTCCTCAGCACTAGAAAGCACTTTAAGCTCCAAGAGAATGAGCTGGCACCAAGCTGTAGTTTTTGTCAAGAGCTCTAATCAGAAGACTAGCTCTTGCTAAAACAACATAGTTCACGGACAGCCTTCGAACCTCAACATTCAAATAAAATGGAAAATCTATTCTCCTCTGAGCTTGTGAGCACTACTATTGGGTGCTCAGAGCAAGAGGTGGTGCCGGGCTGTTGTTGATGCCAGGAAAACAGGGTACCAGACCAGCTATGAGTTTGGGTGAAGTCTGGCGCCCCTAGAAGGCACGGATGTCCATAAAACTCTTAATGGAGAAAGAAAAGGATCCAGTTCTTTGGCCAGTCCCTGTCCTGGACTAAAATCCCAGGGAAGATGAGTAAATTATCTTCTTTTTCCTTGCTTGGGTGTGTCAGCAATTTTAAAGGAAAATAAGACTGGGATGCCAACGAACTAAGTCTCTCTGCTTTCACATGAGTTATGCATAGTTTGATACCTCATAACAATGAAACTAGCTTCAGAAAGTCAATACCCAGGCCTGGAAGATGACAAGAGAAGATTAACTTACATGACTTGTAATGGCCTCTGCAACACATAAGGTAAGACCTCCCGATTGATAATCCTCCGTACAATCTGGAGTCTGTCTCGCGAAAATCAGACTACCTCAGTAGATCTGTTGAAGCGAGGTTGTCTGAGAAGACACAGTGGGGAAGGATCCTGTAGGATCCAAGCAAGTTCAGGAACCATGATACAGGCCAAAATAGGGCTAAGCAGACAACATAACTTGGAGACAGTCTGAACATTGTATGGTTCCTCCTTGATCATGATGAAGGGCAAGGAGATGAGGTTCGATGGATCAAACTATAACACGGAATGCTATAGGGATGGTATGGCCAAAAAAGGAGGATGACACGGATTCCTCGAAGGGGCAAACAAGCGCTCGGCTCCCAGTGGGAGCTCTGTTGACATTGAGCACTCGGCTCCCATGGTGGCTCAGCGCCAATGAAAACTCGGGCAATATAGCAACTCAGCCACAAATAGGTGCTCAGGTGCCTCTATGATCAATGCATGACTTAATCTTAAGTAAAGCATACGACTAAAGACAGGTTCAACCAGGCACAGGCAGTCCCCGGTTATCGGCAGGGGTTCCGTTCTTGGCAGGGTGCTGATAAGTGAAAATGATATTGTTATGATACAATAAAGTTTGTTCATACTTACCTGGCAGATATATATATACAGCTGTATTCTCTGAAGTCCGACTGAATTTCAAAACTCCCGGCACACGCAGTGATCGGCCAGGTGGTTAGTACCCATTCCTGCCGCTGGGAGGCGGGTAT
>NC_061110.1:25699935-25712504 GCF_015104395.2 Macrobrachium nipponense | reverse complement strand
GTGAGGGGGGTTAGGTGCCTTGGCAACCTACCACCAGCTGTTTATGTTTGCTAAACCCTACTTCTTTTACCTGTTAAGGCCATAGATCACAGGAGGCAACATGTCTTTTGCTATTGAAAAGAAAATATTACTTTTCCTGAACCAACAATCGTTGTCTTGAACCTGCTGTTCTCCTGCATATCATGATCCACCACCAGACAGACATTGTCCTTCCTCTACACTTGGCTCAGACAAAGAATCCAAAAAAGGACACTCCAACGAAGAATTGCTAGCTCAGCACAGTAACAAATTAAATATTAAAAAGCTGAGAGAATTACTTGTAGAGCCTATTACCTGAGAGTGACTCTAAGCTAATTTTTACCTCCTTAAGTGCCTTTGGTTCCATATAAATTCAGGACCATTGTGTCCTAACATTTGAAATTGTAAGGGTGCCAGCAAGGTCCTCTTATCCTAAGTCCCTGCAGTTTCATTTATTTTTTTGTCCACCCACCCAATTTATGATGGGAAAATAAGATCTTATTTAATTGTCAGGGCTGAAGAATGATTCATGTTTCATTGCTTCCAAAGTAAATAAAATAAATTAAGACCGCCAAAAGCTCCTTGCTAAAAGGAATTTCAATATGAAGAAGCAACTACGTATAAGTAAAGCTGATGTTTAGCAAATAAGCATTTAAGCCTAAAGGGCTTAGGAAAACCAAAGAATGACGTTTTTAGGGCAATTAAAGCATTAAAAATCCCCTTAGGCTCTTTACTATCCCAAGGCTCCCATCCAAGTTGGTCACCTGTGGCAGGTGGTGTATCCCCTCTAGTGGTGGCCCAGCCATCTGGGTCAGATGCTCAGCCTTAATGAACAAGGTGATACTAATATGAGGCAGCTACTATGTCTCCTCTGGTATATACTATATACTTCTCTACATGGAGAAGCTTTGCTTCTTTCTCCCCTACCACCCACATTACAAGTGGTATTGTCAGCAGAAAGCCTCACTGAAGGAATGGAACACAAACAAGGGAAGGTTTCAGAGAGACTGCAGACTCTCTCATCCTTCCCTCTGCCAACTCTAAATAATAATCTTAACAGAATTGAACCTAACTTAACACTCTGCTGCTGCCTTAGAAAGGTCAAAGGAATCAAGTATGAGGAGTATAAGAAGTATAAAGGCTGAGGTCTATCATTCTTGTAGGACAAACAAGAAAGAAAAACTAAACACAAGGGCACTTGGGAAAGCCATCTACATCTAGACTATTCACAGGTTCAGCAACATTAGTAAGTTCCGCAAGGAAAATAAAGCAAAAACATTAAACTGATGTGGCATTTTTTCTAGTGTTAAATAATGGAAGATACTGTATGGGGACTCAAATACTAAGATATCTTTCCAAGAAACTGAAATAGAGAATAAGGAAGATAAAGGAAAGCATTAAACAAAAGTAAATGTTGATAATACAATTTAACTGATGTTGTATTGTTTCAAGTGTTAATTGAAGACCTTATAGGGACTTGGCATAGATGTTTCCAAGAAGTTTAAATTTGGGACGATTGTAAGTAATTGCAGACTTAGATAGGGATTTACATGCTAAGATAATATGTCCCACAAGAAACTTAAAAATTGGGTACAAACGAAAAAGTCTTCATCTGAATTTCAACTTTCATGGATTTATCTCCACACCCATGAGAAAGAGCCTAGTGAGAGACAGGCTTTGTTCCTTCATGTATGTAGAATCTAGATTTGATAGATTTATCTGGAAACAGCAGGCAAGTAGATGTCATTGACTTTTTACGCTGGTTGACAGTTTCTGCACCATTTATATTAATGGGTGGTTCTAATGCTAAACACCTCTTTCAGAGAGGTACAATGTGATAGGTAGGAAAACCTTAATGAACATCTGCATGACAATATTAATGATATTTGTTGTTTAGATGAATGATGGATCACTCACAAGGTATGGCATTGACCACAACTCATTCAGCTGTAGATTTGTCTTATTTGTTCCTCTGCCTTGACTCTAGATTACCAGTTGTCTGTAACCAAAACATCTGTGATGGTAATCCTCCATCTTGTCACCCAAGTTGGGAGATTTGGGAAGTAGAGTGGTGTTCATAAGAAAGGTCTACATTGATTGAGACGAGCTGCAGTGATTTCCCATCTGTTCACACATATGAGCAATTCATGAATATAGTTAAGATAATAATAATAATTATATACCAAGAACAGGTTGGTTTGTTACATCATCTTGTGGTTCTTAGGTGGAAAATTTTCCTATAATTTGTTTGTACCTCATGTCTTGTACGTAAATATTGCCAGTTCTATTCAGAATGCCTGTTTTCAATAGATGTACAAATAGTTATGAAGATAATGGTGGAAATGTTACTAAATTAGTTTCTTTATTGTATAATTAAAAGTTTGTGAAAATTTATTTCTAGGAACGGCAGACCCGCTTGGATGAGTTTTTGGAATTGCTTTTATCATCTGCCAAGGGAGAGACCCCAATTTCAAACCTTATTCACTTCAGGTAAGTTGAAAATTTTTCAGCTTCATGAAAAAAATTTGTTTCAATTTATTACTGCTAAGTAATTGCACTGAAGAGCAGTTTGTAACGCGAATACTCGAATTTCCTGCAAATAATGGGTAGGTAGATAATATGCGAATACGTGAGTCCGCGAATCTTGAGAATCTGCGAATTCCGGGTCCACTGTACAGGCAGTCCCGGGTTACGACGGGGGTTCCTTTCTTGAGACGCATTGTAAGTTGAAAATCATCGTAAGCCGGAACATCATCAAAAATCCTCAGAAAACCTTACTTTTAATGCTTTGGGTGCATTGAAAAACAAAATAAGTAAACTGCATTCTTATTGCATGTTTCATCAAAACAACCTTCAAATATTGATTATTTTGCATTTTTGGTGTCATATTTCATCTGCCAGATCAGCTTTGTAGGCGTCTTAACCTTGGAACATGCGTCGTAACCCTGAAAATAATGTCTGATGAGTATAATTGAGAACGCCTTAACCTCGGAACGTCGTAAGCCGAACCCGTGTAATCCAGGGACTGCCTGTATTACTCTTGAATTTTTTTAAATTTTTAATTACCGTACATACACAATTGAATTTAATGTATAGTTAATGGATCACTCATTTCGTGCATCTTATTGAAGTTGAAACAGGGAAGCTTTCTGAGATATGATTACTATAGTGTGTAACTTCTCTGGTATGCAAATGTGATTGTAGTTGTGTTTCTTACATAGTTTCATCTTTTTCTTGATACGTAGTTTCATCTTTTTCTTGAAAATTATTATTAGTTAGTTCTGAAGAGAGAATGCATAATGACCACAGTGCTCCTTCGGTTGTATGTGATTCACATTTCCACAGTCTTCACTTTGTTGCGGATTTTTGTGGAACACATTATTCACTATTCCAAAGGGAACTTTCACTAATTTGCTGATTTTTTTTTTAGTGATCATATCACTAAAATAATGACTAATTTGCTTTTTCTTTGTAGAGCAACACTGTTCTCTAATTACTGTAATTTTTCATAATGTGTATGTGACTGAATACTGAATTTTATGATAAAAAATTATTCACTGCATACTTATAATGTATTTATGCTTCTATTAAGCTCATTCCAGGTTGGACACCATACTCTCTCTCTCTCTCTCTCTCTCTCTCTCTCTCTCTCTCTCTCTCTCTCTCTCTCTCTCTCTCTCTCTCTCTCTGAGGTTTAATGTAGGATGTATTTGAAATGATATTGCTGTAAAGATTTTTCATGATAAAGCATATTGTACAATATTTAAAATTATTTTCATTTTATTTTCTAGTAAAAGCAGACCGGAAAATAAAATAAAAATAATTAGCAAATATTTTAAATATTATACAATATGCTTTCTCATAAAAAAACTTTACTGTAATATAATTTCAAATATTTCTTGCTTTACACTTAGAGAGAGAGAGAGAGAGAGAGAGAGAGAGAGAGAGAGAGAGAGAGAGAGAGAGAGAGTATTATGGGGCCCAAACTTAAGGGAGCTTAATAGATACATAATTAACATTATAAGTAACATATGCTGTAACTCAGTTTTTATAAAAAAAAATCAATATTTAGTCATATATATGATATGAAAAAATACAGAACAGTGGACCCCCATAGTCGCATTCTCCAGATTCGACTCACACATTCACAGATTTCTTCTGGAACATTTCCCCCGCCAAGGACATTCTGGGTACTACAATACCCCTTGACCTAGTAGATGCCAATAGTCCCTGGATCTCACAAGTTTGTTATTAATTCTACTGGTTTCCAGCTTGGTGCTAGTATTATCCTAAACGTTAAGAACTCATGGTTTGTTAGTTATGAAAATACAAATTAGGTTACAAAAAATTTTGTAATTTTTCTATGAGAAATATCCATAAATTCCTTTTTTTATATAACTTTTTGTGAAAAACTTAAAAAAACTAAATTCCTTTTTTATATATAACTTTTGTGAAAGAAAAACGTTAAAAAAACTAGATATAAACATTTTTAGTGGGTTTTTTCTTGGTTTTTAACTAACAAAATAGGATGTTTTAAGCATTTTTATAGGTTCCAATTTACAGGTGGTCCCCGGGTTACGACGGGGGTTCCGTTCTTTAGACACGTCGTAAGCTGAAAATCGTCGTAAGCCGGAACATCGTCAAAAATCCTAAGAAAACCTTACTTATTTTAATGCTTTGGGTGAATTGAAAATACTATTGGTAACTGCATTCTTATGGCATTTTTCATCAAAAAAACCTTCAAATATTGATTATTTTGCATTTTTGGTGTCATATGATGAGTGTTGTAGGCGTCGTAACCCTGGAACATGCGTCGTAACCCTGGAAATAACGTCTAGTGACGTGTCGTAACCTCAGAACGTCGTAAGCCGACACTGTCGTAACCCGGGGACTGCCTGTATTCAGGGGTTCAAACTATTAGCGGGGGGGGGGTTGGTGTCTGGTACACATCCCCCGCGAATATGGGGGACCACTGTACATATGTAGGTAGTGAATGAACAGTGTTATAATGAAAAAAAGCAAATTAATGATAGTAATTTGAAAAAGATTAATACTTCAGTACTATGATAGAAAACGGCTTATGTATTATACAGTAAAGGGATAACTTGATTAGTTGTCAAATGTTCTGTAAGACAGATTTATTTAATTTGTATTAAAGATTTAATTTGATTAAACATTTTAATCCATTTTATATATAGTGATGTTTACATAATATAATTTTTTTTAAAATGAGTTGATCCTTGTTATAAGTATTTTAGGGGCATATATACTACAGTGGCCCCCCCCACCCCCCCCTATCACGGGGGATGTGTATCAGATAGTTGGAATCCATATAACAACACAGAAAACAGCCTATTTTGGTAGGTAAAACTCAAGAAAAACTCACTAAAAATTTGTATACCTGGTTTTTTTAATAGTTTTACCACAAAAAGTGCTTTTTATGATGAAATTGATTAAAAAACCACGAATATCTGAATATTTCTCATAGGAAAATACCGCAAATAGGCAAATTTTCCAAGAATAATGGGTGGATATGGTCCAGAGAGAAATCTATGAATCCGTGAGTCATCGAATCCAGAGAACGCGAATACGGGTGCCCCACTGTACTGTACTTGGGAGTTAACAGTTGTAAAAGGGTAGTACTAATCTAAGTCGTCTTAGGTTCTAATTATTCACAGATTCTAGCTAATGGGGGGGTGGTGTGGGTGCTGGAATGCATCCCCCTTTAATACAGGGCCCATTGTATATGTTTGATAAAAGAATACTTTAAGTGTTTGATTAACAGTGATTACCTATTCTGTAGTTCCGAAGTGTAGTAATTGCAATTGTTTTCACAACAAATCCTAAAATTGCAGAGTAATCGGCCACACAATTAAACAAAGCATGGCAAAATTGCTTAAGAGAGGAAAAATCATGACACAAACATTTTATTTGTTTAGTTAACAAGATTTCATGTTCAGCAGTACTCATACAAGTACAGTTACACTTCTTATAACCACAAATCTTATAATTTCAGAACACATGCTCATACAATGAAATAAAGAAGTTTTGTACAATAAAAAAAAATTATTTTATATTTGATTGATAATTATTTCCTTTTCTGTAGTGCTCATATTAGTGCAATTGCACTTATTTTAACCACGAATCACTTTTAAAAAATCATGTAACTTTTCATATGGCGTCAGTGACCTTATATGATCTGATGCTAGAGAACATTTACTTAATCAGTCTATCAACTTTTTATATGTTCAGTTAATGGTGATTGCAGTATAGAGTGGTTATCAGTCATGAAATATAGTACTACATAGATGCCTGCAGTTATTTTTTATTAAAACAAACACCTCAGAGTCTATAGGTATGTGATTGTGAGATGAACGAAAAGTGATGTTTTCACTTAATAAAAGAAATAATTTTTACACTGTTGGTAGTACATTACATTGTAAATTTTTACACTGTTAGAAGTACATTACATTGTATCCTACAGTTATGCTGTTCTTAACCAAACACTTCAGAGTGTATGGGTATGTGATTATTAGAAGAAGACCGAGTGATGTTTTCACTTAAAATGAAATAATTTTTTCATAAGTAACTTACACCAAGTAATTACATAGTTATTAGTTTCATTTATTGGCAGCAGTTTAGATTCAAATTTCGTGGTAGCCACACCGATATTCTGTGTTCTTTGTAGGTGACACCAATCTCACCCCCTGACGACAGGGTTAGGAACGACATAGCAGGCAGTATGCATTCTGTTTCTGTAACTCCTGGTGATAAACATCAGGTGTCGGCTGCAGTTGTTCATTTTTTGCTGCTTTTTTACTGGACTTTGGTATCCAAACCGAAAATCTAGTAGCTTTAGCCGAAAGCTTCAGGATGAGTTTTTCCTTGTTTTGTTGTATCTTAATGGACTAGTACATCAACAGTTCTCTTTTACAGCAAAACTGCAGTTAATTGATTAACTACCCTATGCCGAGTGGAGGACTATAAAATAAATATTGGTATGTCGAACTGATATTTAAGTTTGCTACGGACCTGATATTGTTCAATAATAGCATTTCAGTAGCGAACTTACAGTATTGCTGAGTTGATATACAAGTACAGTGTAATAACATAAACATTGCTATCAAAGCTATGTTTATCAAGTAGCTTAATAATGTAAACATTGCATTCGTTACCAAACCGATTTTGGTATTGAATTTTATTTCTGCAATGCACTTCTTGCAGGATTAGTATTTTTTGTTTATTAATAAAGTTGTGATTTAAGTTTTTCCACCCCTTTCGCTACTGCATCAAATTTGTAGTCTATTATTTGCTACTCCAGTGAATTTGCAGTAAATTTAAATGCTTATCACCCTTTTCTTTCCAGAATTGTTTTAGTGAATAGTTATTAAGAACTAATGGCGCTGTTAACCCCGATTTTTCAGCACTGTAAGTGGATTTATAGCTCCGTTACCTGGATTTACAGCGCTTTTTGCCATAATGGCACTGTAAGTGCTATTGACATTTCAATGGTAATTGTAATGCTTCAGGGTCCGGTGATATTCAGCTTGTGGCGTGTTGCTAGGGATGGGGCTTGTGATGGGCTTTTGGAGGATGGTCTCGTTGAGATCTGTACACGAGTGTTGCTTTAGCGGTGCCTACACTGAGCTTGGTTCGACACATGTAGCTACTAGTTAGGGTGACAACATCGTACATCTGGCGCCAGAGCTACTAGCTCACCTGGCGCTGAGGTAATACAGGCAGTCCCCAGTTATTGGCTGACTGGGCCAATGGCATTCCGGTTTTAAAAAAATCGCGATTTATGGCGCCATAACACGCCATGTTCTGGTTGTTGGCACCATAACATGCCATGCTCTGGTTATTGGCGCCATAATGCGCCATGTTCTGGTTATTGGCGCCATAAGACACCGATAATAGAGTTATGGTGCCATAACATACCTAATATAGAGGTTCCATTAACCAGTTATCTGTCCCATAGCCCCACAAAATGCATAGTTTTGGTTAATGGCAGTTTTGTTCATGACACTTACCTGTCAGAGAGAGAGAGAGAGAGAGAGATATATATATATATATATTATATATATATATATATACTCTATATATATTATAATATATATATATATATATATTTATATGCTGTATTCTCTGAAGTCCGACAGAATGCAAAAAACTCCCGGCACACGCAGTGATCAGCCAGGTGGGGTAGTACCCATTCCCGCCGCTGGGAGGCGGGTATCAGGAACCATTCCCATTTTCTATTCAGATTTTCTCTGTCGCCGGTACTGTAAACACCTGTTTCCAGTACCTCCGCCTAGGATTTTGAAAACTTCTTTTGCCTTGAGTATCCTGATTGTCTTTTGGTTTTTTGACTGGATTTGTGGCTTGGCATACGAGATCTTGGTTTGAATTTGGATTTGGCTTTGACTTTTCATTAAATAAGATGTCTGGAACTAGTTCTACTAGTTTCAGGGTGTGTAGTGTGCAAGAGTGTAAGGTGAGGCTACCGAAAGCTTTGGTAGATCCTCACACCGTATGCACAAGATGTAGAGGGCATGTTTGTTTAAAGAATGATAGATGTAAAGAGTGCGAGAGTTTAACTGATAACGAATGGAAGATTATGATTCTTACATATGTAAGCTTGAACGTGATAGAATCAGGAGGTCTTCCTCCAGGAGTGCTTCTGTTAAAAGTCAGGGTAGTAATTTACCTCATTCTAACCCAACTGTAGATGTTGTTGCACCTAACCCTGTAATATTGCCTCCGGGCAATGAAGTGGTATCTACAGAAGGGAATGCCCTTGTTATAATTATGGAATCGATTCGTAACCTAGAATCGAAAGTGCTCGCGCTCCAAACAAATGTGAAGTGTAGTGAGAGTGTTTGTGCCCCTAGTGTTGTGGAGGGGGCGTCAGATAGGTCCCATAACACCTCTAGGCCTAGACCTCTGTCTGACTCCCAGGATTTAGGGAATGGGCAAGTCGAAAGCCGAAGGAGGGTTACGGGAACTAACCACCGGTCTGGCGTCCCTTCGGCAGGACCTGTAGACGCATCCCAGGCTGCCAAGGATCGTGCACGAGCACGAATTCTGAGAGAATGCTTTTCGTTCTCCGAGGCGTCTTCCCCTCACCGGGATTGGAGCTCTCGGAGGACCTCTCATGATGAGAGCGGTAAAGACGCAAGATGTCGCACAGGCGGCCGTCGTCTTTCCCACCCTCTTAAGAGAGGTTTTAAAGAAGAGGACGGTTCATGTCCTCCTTCTCGACCTGCACTTTTGTCCTCTCCTGAATGTTTCGAGGACATTACTCCACAGAAAAGATTCAAGATGTCTTCAGATGAGGACGCTTTTGAGTATTCAGATCGTCCTGAGTTTATTCCTGAGAGAAAGGAGAGGGCGTCCCCTTGTCCATCGTCTTCTCACAGGATGAGTCCTTCTCCTGAACGTGGATCCTCTCCATCCAAGAAGAGACTTTTAACGTTGCGTCAACAATTGGCTTCGTTTTTCGCAAGAAGAGAGGAAGAACCCCGTCGTAGAAAGGACCTTTGGTTACCTGTTAAGAAATCCAGGCAGTCTCCTTTGTCTTCTCCTCGTTCTTCGACCTCCCCTGCTTCGTCGCCTTGTAGAGGACGTCAACTCAACCAGAAACGCAAAAGCATTCCCTATGAGAGAGTTTCTAGAAGAGATGGAAGTGACATGGGCGCTAGATGTCGCACAGGCGGCCGTCGCCTTTGTCAGGAGGTGGAGAACCTTCAGAAGACTCGTCATGACGACGTTCGTCGGTTCTCTGAGGAGGACCCTCGAGCACTTCAAGATCGGCGTGAGACTACCCAACGTCGGGGACCTTTCCTAGATGCTTCTCGAGATTTGGATATCTCTCCTCGAGAAGTACTTCAAGATTCTTCTGAGCGTAAAAAATCTCAAGGCTATCGTGACGCTCTACGTCCGATATATCAGGACGTTCAGCAAAGCTGTCAGAAGGAATTCATTCAGAAGCGTTCGATGCAACATGGAATTCTTCAAGACCGAAACTTTCGACAAGAGGACGCTCACGAGGATGCCCCTGTTGAAGCTAGACGTTCTTAACATAGTCGTTCATCGAGAAGTTGAAAGGGACATCTTTGGAGACGATCGACATTCTCCGTATCATGACTCTCGCCAGGACGCTTGCGATGACGAGTTTATAGTTGCTAGACGTCCTTCAGTTCAAGACTACGGTCGTGAGGACGCTTTGAAAGACGCGAGACGTCATTCACATCGGGACGAGCGGCAAGAAGCTCGCGAGGTTGCTTTTGAGGACGTTCGAAGTCACAAGCGTCAAGACGCTAGCGCATACGATCGGAAGGACGCTTTTGCAGGCGCTCAACGCCTCTTACGTCGGGACGCTCTTCAGGAAGTTAATAAGGACGGTTTGGATGACGCTAAGCATCCTGCACGTCAGGACGTCCAAATTAATACTGATATTGCTATTCAGGATAGACGCCCTGCTCTTCAAGAAGATGATCAGAAGCAGGATGCTACGCAGGGAGTTCCTTTACAGGAACGTGATAAGGACTTGAAGATGACAACAAAGCAGAAGCAAATTTCTTCGTCTATCCCTACTTCAGAAAGAGGCTCCCTTTTACGAACGGGACCTCGAGGTTTTGTTACTTCCCGAGCTTCCGAGGACCCTTCTGCGATTCCCAGAGAAGAAGGAGAGTCTTCAAGTGAATCTCGCCCTGCCGATGAAGAAGAGCCTTCGGAATCATCGTCGTCAGACTATAAAACGTTGACTCGCCTTTTGAAAGACTTGTTCTCTTGACAAGTTTCAGGCTCCAGTTCTGCTCTCTCCGCCTTCTCAACTGACCTCTTCGAAGGCAAGGAAAGCGCCTGGTTTTGTTAAAATGGCTACATCGCTCTCTACTAAAAGAGCGTTTAAAAGAATGCATGATTGGATGGAATCCAGAAAGGCTAAGGGCAAGACTTCCTTTGCGCTACCACCAGCGAAACTAAGCGGAAGAGCTGGAATCTGGTACGAGACCGGAGAAGAAGCAGGATTGAGGCTTCCTTCTTCTGCTCAAGGTGATTTCTCTAATTTAGTAGATGCGTCGAGGAGGTCTTACCTGTCATCGGCTAAAGTGTCATGGACGATGTCAGAAATGGATCACCACCTTAAAGGCATTTACAAGACGTTGGAAGTTTTTAACTTCTTAGACTGGTGCTTGGGTGCTCTAGACCTGCAGTCTAGGAGCCCTGACTCTTATTTCATTAGAAGAACTATCAAGTGTCCTGTTGTGCATGGATAAGGCAGTAAGGGATGGTTCCGACGAATTGGCATCCCACTTCGCAACTGGAATCCTAAAGAAACGTGCACTGTACTGTAGTTTTACTGCTAAGTCAGTGTCACCTGCGCAGAAGGCGGAATTGTTATTCGCTCCCTTTTCTTCTAATATCTTCCCACAAAATATGGTGAAAGATTTGTCTGTGAATCTGCAAGAGAAAGCCACACAGGACCTTTTATCTCGGTCATCTAGACGTCCTAGGGCTCAATCTTCTACCCGAGTCGCTCAAGCTCCTAAGAAGAAGTTTCAGCCCTTTTGTGGCAGAGCTCCCCCTAGAGCTACCTCTAGAGGAAGGGGCTTCTCGAGAGGCAAGACTCCTGCAAAAACTAGATGAAAGAAATGACGTCTCTGCCCTTCAGGCACCGGTTGGAGCGAGATTCTCGTTATTCGCAGAAGCTTGGAGAGTAAGAGGGGCGGACACCTGGTCCCTCGAGATAATCGAGAGAGGGTACAAGATTCCTTTCCTCTCTGTTCCTCCTTTGAGTGTGAAGCCCGTAGACCTGTCGCCGTCATACCAACTGCCGAAGCAACAGATCCTACTCGATCTCCTCGATCAAATGTTAGAAAAGAAAGCCATAGAACGGGTTCTATCATTGGATTCCCCAGGCTTCTACAACAGGTTATTCCTGGTTCCGAAGCAGTCTGGGGGATGGAGACCTGTCCTGGACGTCAGCAAACTGAATCTTTTCGTAAGAAAAGAGAAATTCAAGATGGAAACGTCTCAGTCTGTTATGGGAGCCCTAAGGCCAGGGGATTGGATGGCGTCTTTGGACCTACAAGACGCATACTTCCATGTCCCGATCCACCCTCGGTCCAGGAAGTTCCTGAGGTTCGTATTGAAGGGACAGGTCTTCCAGTTCAGAGCTCTCTGCTTCGGCCTAAGTACGGCTCCTATGGTCTTCACACTTCTCATGAGGAACGTAGCGAAGTGGCTTCATCTCTCGAAAATAAGTCTCACTCTACCTAGACGATTGGCTCATCCGGTCGTTGTCGGAGGCAAGGTGTCTGGAGGACCTGCATATGACGTTGCAGCTGACTAAGGCCCTGGGCCTATTAGTCAATTTCGAAAAGTCCCATCTGACCCCGACACAGTCCATCGTGTATCTGGGGATTCAGATGGATTCAGAGGCTTTTTGAGCTTTTCCATCTCTAGAACGTCAGCAAAAATGCTTAGAAAAAGTGTCAGCCTTCTTAGGGAAAGAGGCATGCTCGGCGAAGGAATGGATGAGTCTTCTC
>NC_061110.1:25688946-25694435 GCF_015104395.2 Macrobrachium nipponense | reverse complement strand
CTGGGAGGCGGGTATCAGGAACCATTCCCATTTTCTATTCAGATTTCCTAGTGCCACTGTCCCCTGAGGGGGGTGGGTGGTACGGGTGATTATATATATATCTGCCAGGTAAGTATGAACAAACTTTATTATATCATAACAATATCATTTTGTTCATGATACTTACCTGCGATATATATATATTATATATACATAATCTATATATATATATATATATATATATCTATATATAATATATATATATCTATATATATATTATAATATATTCTATATCTATATTATATATATAGATATATATATATGTATATAGCCGAATCCCACCATTGGAGGTGGAAAGGGACAGAATAGAATGATTTTGGAAACAAATTACATGCAGATGATTGACATCTTGGTTCCTTACCTGTTAGCATAGGTGACTTTTGTGATTACTGTCACCCACGTCTGCCTCTGCTTTACTAGAGTCTCCAGCAAAGTAGTGACGTGTATAGCTGGTGAGTTCTAGATGATCTGTCAACGGGAGCGTGACCACAATCCGACTAGACCATATTGACCATACTCTGAAGGCAACGAAGCATAAAAACCACCACCTGACCTAGCCTAACGAACGTTATTCCCCTAAACTCTTAGGCTACAGAAAGGGAAGTCCGCCTCAAGCGGCCGACCCTACAACCATAAAACAAAACCATAAATTAAAAGCACACCTATCCCTTTTCTATAGGACATGATTCGTGCTGCTTCCCGCCCCCAAGATTGTGTCTGCGGCTATGTATGGTCCAAGCGAGTAGCAATTCTCATATGCCGTCTTCACATCCCTGAGGTAGTGTGAAGCGAACATAGAGTTGCTTCGCCAAAATGTGGCACTCAGTATGTCACTGAGTGCCATATTCCTCTGAAATGCCACCGAAGTTGCTACAGTTCTAACCTCGTGCGCATTAACCTTCAGAAGCTTCATATCACCATCTGAATAAGAAGAATGGGCCTCTCTGATGGTGCTTCTTAAAAAGAACGCTAGGGCGTTCTTCGACATTGTAAGTCTGGCCTTTTTATGGAACACCACAGACTGTTCCGATAGGGCCTCTACATTGTTTGGTTCTTTCCAGATAAAATTTGAGAGCCCTGACAGGGCACAGGACTCTCTCTGGTTCTCGTCCCACGATCTCCGTTAATCCCTTGATATCAAAGGTCTTGGGCCAAGGATTGGAAGGATTTTCGTTCTTTGCTAGAAGGAATCAGGGAACACACTGCATTGTGTCCTCTGAAACCCACATTCTTACTAATGGCTTGAATCTCACTAACCCTCTTTGCCGTGGCCAGAGCAGTTAGGAAAATAGCCTTTCTTGTTAAGTCCTTTAAAGAGGCCGTATGCAAAGGTTCAAAAGGACCTGACATCAAAAACTTTAGAACTATATCCAAGTTCCAAGACGGAATCTTCAGTTGCGGTACTTTCACTGTTTCAAAGGACCTCAAAAGATCGTGAAGGTCCTTATTGTTGGTCAAGTCTAGACCTCTATGTCGAAAAAGTTGATAACATGCTTTTGTACCCTCTGATCATTGGGACCGCGAGTTTATCCACATTCCTTAGATGAAGGAGGAAATCAGCAATCTGGCTCACAGAGGTCTTGGAGGAGGAAATGCCTTTCCTCCTACCCATCTCCTAAAGACAGCCCACTTCGACTGGTAAACAGCTCGAGAGGAAGCTCTTCTTGCGTTGGCAATAGCTTTTGCCACCGCTCTTGAAAAACCTCTCACTCTGGCCAACTTATCGATAGTCGGAATGCAGTCAGACTCAGAGCGGAGAGGTTTCTGTGATACCTCTCGAAGTGGGGCTGTCTGAGTAGATCGATTCTTTCTGGTAGAATCCTTGGGAAGTCCACCAGAAAGGACATGACCTCTGTGAACCAGTCGCTTGACGGCCAAAACGGGGCTATCAGGGTCATTCTCGCTCCTTGTGACGCTGCGAACTTCCTGATAACTTTTCCCAGGAGTTTGAACGGTGGAAAGGTGTAGACATCCATCCCCGTCCAGTCCCATAGAATGGCATCTACAGCTACAGCTCCTGGGTCAAGAACAGGGGAGCAATAAACAGGAAGCCTCTTCGTTTTCGATGTCGCGAATAGATCTACTACTGGGCGTCCCCAAAGTCTCCACAACTTTTGGCAGACTTCCAAATGCAGAGTCCATTCGGTTGCAAGCAGTTGATTTCGACGGCTGAGGATGTCTGCACGGACGTTTTGGACTCCTGAAATGAACCTCGTCAATATCATTATGTTCCTCTCTTTCGTCCAAAGAAGGATCTCTCTCAATATCTTGAACAGGGAACGAGAGTGCGTCCCCCCCTGCTTTTTTATATAAGCAAGCGCCGTGGTGTTGTCTGAATTGATTTGAACAATTCGGCCCGTAACTTGTCCCTCGAAGAATTGAAGAGCCAACCGAATTGCCTCCAATTCCTTGAGGTTTATGTGCCAAGTCCTCTGTTCCCCTCTCCAAAGGCCTGACACTTCCTCCTTCGCCAGAGTTGCTCCCCAGCCCGTCATGAACGCGTCTGAGAACAACAATAGGTCGGGGCTCTGTAGCTCAAGGGACAATCCTTCCGAAAGTCTGACTGGGTTGAGCCACCACTTCAGGTGGTCTTTGACCGACTGAGATATTCTCAGTCTCTTCTAGATTCTCCTTGTTTTCCCAGTTTTCTGACAGGAAAAACTGGAGTGGCCTGAGGTGCAACCTCCCCAGGGAAACAAACTTCTCCAGCGAAGAAATGGTCCCCAGAAGACTCATCCATTCCTTCGCCGAGCATGCCTCTTTCCCTAAGAAGGCTGACACTTTTTCTAAGCATTTTTGCCGACGTTCTAGAGATGGAAAAGCTCGAAAAGCCTCTGAATCCATCTGAATCCCCAGATACACGATGGACTGTGTCGGGGTCAGATGGGACTTTTCGAAATTGACTAATAGGCCCAGGGCCTTCGTCAGCTGCAACGTCATATGCAGGTCCTCCAGACACCTTGCCTCCGACAACGACCGGATGAGCCAATCGTCTAGGTAGAGTGAGACTTATTTTCGAGAGATGAAGCCACTTCGCTACGTTCCTCATGAGAAGTGTGAAGACCATAGGAGCCGTACTTAGGCCGTAGCAGAGAGCTCTGAACTGGAAGTCCTGTCCCTTCAATACGAACCTCAGGAACTTCCTGGACCGAGGGTGGATCGGGACATGGAAGTATGCGTCTTGTAGGTCCAAAGACGCCATCCAATCCCTGGCCTTAGGGCTCCCATAACAGACTGAGACGTTTCCATCTTGAATTTCTCTTTTCTTACGAAAAGATTCAGTTTGCTGACGTCCAGGACAGGTCTCCATCCCCCAGACTGCTTCGGAACCAGGAATAACCTGTTGTAGAAGCCTGGGGAATCCAATGATAGAACCCGTTTCTTATGGCTTTCTTTTCTAACATTTGATCGAGAGATCGAGTAGGATCTGTTTGCTTCGGCAGTTGGTATGCCGGCGACAGGTCTACGGGCTTCACACTCAAAGGAGGAACAGAGAGGAAAGGAATCTTGTACCCTCTCTCGATTATCTCGAGGGACCAGGTGTCCGCCCCTCTTACTCTCCAGCTTCTGCGAATAACGAGAATCTCGCTCCAACCGGTGCCTGAAGGGCAGAGACGTCATTTTCTTTCATCTAGTTTTTGCAGGAGTCTTGCCTCTCGAGAAGCCCCTTCCTCTAGAGGTAGCTCTAGGGGGAGCTCTGCCACAAAAGGGCTGAAACTTCTTCTTGAGCGACTCGGGTAGAAGATTGAGCCCTAGGACGTCTAGATGACCGAGATAAAAGGTCCTGTGTGGCTTTCTCTTGCAGATTCACAGACAAATCTTTCACCATATTTTGTGGGTGAATATAAGAAAAGTGAGCGAATAACAATTCCGCCTTCTGCGCAGGTGACACTGACTTAGCAGTAAAACTACAGTACAGTGCACGTTTCTTTTAGGATTCCAGTTGCGAAGTGGGATGCCAATTCGTCGACCATCCCTCACTGGCCTTATCCATGCACAACAGGACACTTGATAGTTCTTCTAATGAAATAAGAGTCAGGGCTCCTAGACTGCAGGTCTAGAGCACCCAAGCACCAGTCTAAGAAGTTAAAAACTTCCAACGTCTTGTAAATGCCTTTAAGGTGGTGATCCATTTCTGACATCGCCCATGACACTTTAGCCGATGACAGGTAAGACCTCCTCGACGCATCTACTAAATTAGAGAAATCACCTTGAGCAGAAGAAGGAAGCCTCAATCCTGCTTCTTCTCCGGTCTCGTACCAGATTCCAGCTCTTCCGCTTAGTTTCGCTGGTTGTAGCGCAAAGGAAGTCTTGCCCTTAGCCTTTCTGGATTCCATCCAATCATGCATTCTTTTAAACGCTCTTTTAGTAGAGAGCGATGTAGCCATTTTAACAAAACCAGGCGCTTTCCTTGCCTTCGAAGAGGTCAGTTGAGAAGGCGGAGAGAGCAGAACTGGAGCCTGAAACTTGTCAAGAGAACAAGTCTTTCAAAAGGCGAGTCAACGTTTTATAGTCTGACGACGATGATTCCGAAGGCTCTTCTTCATCGGCAGGGCGAGATTCACTTGAAGACTCTCCTTCTTCTCTGGGAATCGCAGAAGGGTCCTCGGAAGCTCGGGAAGTAACAAAACCTCGAGGTCCCGTTCGTAAAAGGGAGCCTCTTTCTGAAGTAGGGATAGACGAGAAATTTGCTTCTGCTTTGTTTTGTCATCTTCAATAAGTCCTTATCACGTTCCTGTAAAGGAACTCCCTGCGTAGCATCCTGCTTCTGATCATCTTCTTGAAGAGCAGGGCGTCTATCCTGAATAGCAATATCAGTATTAATTTGGACGTCCTGACGTGCAGGACGCTTAGCGTCATCCAAACCGTCCTTATTAACTTCCTGAAGAGCGCCCCGACGTAAGAGGCGTCGAGCGCCTGCAAAAGCGTCCTTCCGATCGTATGCGCTAGCGTCTTGACGCTTATGACGTCGAACGTCCTCAAAAGCAACCTCGCGAGCTTCTTGCCGCTCGTCCCGATGTGAATGACGTCTCGCGTCTTTCAAAGCGTCCTCACGACCGTAGTCTTGAACTGAAGGACGTCTAGCAACTATAAACTCGTCATCGCAAGCGTCCTGGCGAGAGTCATGATACGGAGAATGTCGATCGTCTCCAAAGATGTCCCTTTCAACTTCTCGATGAAACGACTATGTTTAGAACGTCTAGCTTCAACAGGGGCATCCTCGTGAGCGTCCTCTTGTCGAAAGTTTCGGTCTTGAAGAATTCCATGTTGCATCGAACGCTTCTGATGAATTCCTTCTGACAGCTTTGCTGAACGTCCTGATATATCGGACGTATAGCGTCACGATAGCCTCGAGATTTTTTACGCTCAGAAGAATCTTGAAGTACTTCTCGAGGAGAGATATCCAAATCTCGAGAAGCATCTAGGAAAGGTCCCCGACGTTGGGTAGT
>NC_061110.1:25651446-25683946 GCF_015104395.2 Macrobrachium nipponense | reverse complement strand
GATTTTTCCTCTCTTAAGCAATTTTGCCATGCTTTGTTTAATTGTGTGGCCGATTACTCTGCAATTTTAGGATTTGTTGTGAAAACAATTGCAATTACTACACTTCGGACTACAGAATAGGTAATCACTGTTAATCAAACCACTTAAAGTATTCTTTTATCAACATATACAATGGGCCCTGTATTAAATGGGGGATGCATTCCAGCACCCACACCATTAGCATTAGCTAATCTGTGAATAATTAGACCTAAGACGACTTAGATTAGTACTACCCTTTTACAACTGTTACTCCCAAGTACAGTACAGTGGGGCACCCGTATTCGCGTTCTCTGGATTCGATGACTCACGGATTCATAGATTTCTCTCTGGACCATATCCACCCATTATTCTTGGAAAATTTGCCTATTTGCGGTATTTTCCTATGAGAAATATTCAGATATTCGTGGTTTTTTAATCAATTTCATCATAAAAAGCACTTTTTGTGGTAAAACTATTAAAAAAACCAGGTATACAAATTTTTAGTGAGTTTTTCTTGAGTTTTACCTACCAAAATAGGCTGTTTTCTGTGTTGTTATATGGATTCCAACTATCTGGTACACATCCCCCGTGAATATGGGGGGGCCACTGTAGTATATATGCCCCTAAAATACTTATAACAAGGATCAACTCATTTTAAAAAATTAATATTAATGTAAACATCAAAATATATATAAAATGGATTAAAATGTTTAATCAAATTAAATCTTTAATACAAATTAAATAAATCTGTCTTACAGAACATTTGACAACTAATGAAGTTATCCCTTTACTGTATAATACATAAGCCGTTTTCTATCATAGCACTGAAGTATTAATCTTTTCAAATTACTATCATTAATTTGCTTTTTTCATTATAACACTGTTCATTCACTACTACATATGTACAGTGGTCCCCCATATTCGCGGGGGATGTGTACCAGACACCAACCCCCCCCCCCCCCCCCCCCCGCTAATAGTTTGAACCCCTGAATGCAGGCAGTCCCCGGGTTACGACAGTGTCGGCTTACGACGTTCCGAGGTTACGACACTTGTCACTAGACGTTATTTCCAGGGTTACGACGCATGTTCCAGGGTTACGACGCCTACAACACTCATCTGGGAGATGAAATATGACACCAAAAATGCAAAATAATCAATATTTGAAGGATTTTTTGATGAAAAATGCCATAAGAATGCAGTTTACATAGTTTTTTCAATTCACCCAAAGCATTAAAAGTAAGGTTTTCTTAGGATTTTTGACGATGTTCCGGCTAACGACGATTTTCAGCTTACGACGTGTCTAAAGAACGGAACCCCCGTCGTAACCCGGGGACCGCCTGTAATTGGAAACCCTATAAAAATGCTTAAAACATCCTATTTTGTTAGTTAAAACCAAGAAAAACCCACTAAAAATGTTTATAGCTAGTTTTTTTAAGTTTTTCACAAAAAGTATATATATAAAAAAGGAATTTATGTATCTATTAAGCTCCCTTAAGTTTGGGCCCCATAATATCTCTCTCTCTCTCTCTCTCTCTCTCTCTAAGTGTAAAGCAAGAAATATTTGAAATTATATTACAGTAAAGTTTTTTTTTATGAGAAGCATATTGTATATATTTAAAATATTTGCTAATTATTTTTATTTTATTTTCCTGTCTGCTTTTACTAGAAAATAAAATGAAAATAATTTTAAATATTGTACAATATGCTTTATCATGAAAAATCTTTACAGCAATATCATTTCAAATACATCCTACATTAAACCTCAGAGAGAGAGAGAGAGAGGAGGAGAGAGAGAGAGAGAGAGAGAGAGAAGAGAGAGAGAGAGAGGAGAGAGAGAGAAGAGAGAGTGAGAGGTATGGTGGTCCAACCTGGAATGAGCTTAATAGAAGCATAAATACATTATAAGTATGCAGTGAATAATTTTTTATCATAAAATTCAGTATTCAGTCACATACACATTATGAAAAATGTTATTGTTATAATACAATTAAGTTTGTTCATACTTACCTGGCAGATATATATAGCTGTATTTTCTGAAGTCCGACAGAATTTAAAAATTCGCGGCACACGCAGTGGGCGGCCAGGTGGTAGTACCCATTCCCGCCGTGGGAGGCGGATATCAGGAACTATTCCCATTTTCTATTCATATTTTATCAGTGCCACTGTCTCCTGAGGGGAGGTGGGTGGGCACTTTAATTATATATATCTGCCAGGTAAGTATGAACAAACTTAATTGTATTATAACAATAACATTTTGTTCATGAAACTTACCTGACAGATATATATATAGCTGAATCCCACCTTCGGATGGTGGGAAGAGACAGAATAGGATTTTTTGGGAAACTAAATTAAGTAGATGATATACATCTTGGTTCCTCACCTGTTAGCATAGCCGACTTCGTGATTACTGTCACCAAAAGTCTGCTTCTGCGTTACTAGAGTTGCCAGCGAGGTAGAGACCTGTAATGCTGGTGCGCTCTAGATGATCTGTCAACGGGGGCGTGACCACAATGTGACTAGACCATATGACCATACTTCTGAGGGCACCGAAGCTAAAACCACCACCTGACCTAACCTATAAAAGTTAGTTCCATAACTTCTAGGCTAAAGGAAAGGAACGCGCCTCAAGCGACCAACCCAATAATATATCTACGGAAATGTATGGTCCTAGCGACTTACAGATCTCAAATGTCGTCTTCACATCCCGTCGGGAGTGTGAAGCGAACACAGAGTTGCTTCGCTAAAGCGTGGCACTCAGGATGTTACTGAGTGTCATGCTCTGTTGAAATGCTTCCGAGGCCGCGCCCTCACCTCTTGAGCATTCATATTAACGAAAAAATCTCAAATCTTTATGCAAACATAATGAATGAGACCTCTTAAAAGAACTCTTGGCTATAATGCCAGGGTTTTCTTGGACATGAACCAGTCTGGTCTTTTACGGAACACCGCAGATTGTCGAGAGTGTGAAGCGAACACAGAGTTGCTTCGCTAAAGCGTGGCACTCAGGATGTTACTGAGTGTCATGTTCTGTTGAAATGCTTCCGAGGCCGCGCCCTCACTTCTTGAGCATTCATATTAGAAAAAATCTCAAATCTTTATGCCAACATAATGAATGAGACCTCTTAAAAGAACTCCTTGGCTATAATGTCAGGGTGTTCTTGGACATGAACCAGTCTGGTCTTTTTACGGAGCACCGCAGATTGTCCGTTGACCTTGACTTTCTATAGTTTTTATCAAGATAAAACTTGAGAGACCCTACAGGGCACAGGACTCTAATGCCCTTGCCCAATAATTTGTGCCATACCCTTGGTCTCCAAGCCTTCGGGTCAAGGGTTAGACAGATTAGATTAGATTAGATTATAAAATTTTTGTTTTTATAAAAAGGCACATAGCCAAGCGCCGGAGCCGAGGGGCCATTCAGCGCATATATTATCTTTAAGAATAAGTCACTGTCGTACAAACAAACATACACACAACCGATTAACATACAAATCATTCATTCATAAAAACCAAACAAGAAGCCTAAAACAATTGAGAAAAATTAAAATTCATAAAAAAGACCAATATTTTTTAAAAATGTCATAATTTGCTCTGCCTGAGCACCTTCACCTAAAATATCGCCAAGAGACTTATTTGCCAGCAAACAAGCTCTACGTTTGGTTTCAAATGAGGGCACTCCACCAAAATATGCACCACAGTCAAATCCACATGAACAGGTGGAACAGCGAGGAACCTGCCTATCCGCTCCACTCATCATAGATACCCGTGAGTATATTTAGTGTGGCCAATACGTAATCTAGTAAAACAAGTATCTACTCAGACCTTCTATCCATCCGGCTATGAGGCCAAGGATGAACAGAAGGCCTAATCGACTTTAATTTAAGATTATTATCTAAAGTAGACCAGTGGGCCTGCCACTGGTCTCTACAATAAAATCGAATGGTACTTTTAAAATCTGAAACAGGGAACGCCCATGTTGGAAATGTGCCTAAGCCTAGTTGCAGCCTTAGCAGCAGCGTCGGCTCGCTCATTATTTCCCAACAATTCCAACATGGGACGGAGCCCAACAAAACCTAACAGAAAATCCTCTTCTATTAATTAAAAGATAAAACCAATCTTGTACTTCTTGCACTAAAGGGTGGCAAGAGACTAGGCTTTTGAGAGAAGATAAAACACTCAAAGAGTCGGTAAAAATGGTAAAAACCTTGTTAGTACAAGAACTATAAAAAAATATATTTAAGAGCAGTCAAAACTGCCAGCAGTTCAGCTGTAAAAACAGAGGAATTAGATGGAAGCTTCTTTTTAATTATATTATCACTAGTCACTACAGAGCAACCAACACCATCAGAACCCTTCGAGCCATCAGTATATATATGATGAGAATCACCATGTTCAGAAGCATGATCCAAGAAACTTGCCCTCAACTGATCACCAGAACTGTTGCTCCTGCTTTCCCTAATTGGGCAGATTTCTAT
This sequence comes from Macrobrachium nipponense, assembly GCF_015104395.2. Lineage (NCBI taxonomy): Eukaryota > Metazoa > Arthropoda > Malacostraca > Decapoda > Palaemonidae > Macrobrachium > Macrobrachium nipponense. The sequence goes on along the minus strand of NC_061110.1, from coordinate 25,679,453 downwards.
GAGTGGCCTATTCCACGGAGGAAACTTTGAGGGCGAAATTTCAGCTACTGCAGGGGGTAGTAATCCCACCTCCCTGGCAGAGCTGGCTAGTCGAACTTCAAGCGGCTTTGGCAGTCTAGGTCTATTTGGGGCTCTATCAGATGGTTCTCTAACGTACTTATAGTTGGGTTCAGCTTTGACGTAAGTACTCTTGATATGACTCTCAAGCCCAATTCCTCCCTACGGATACATAATGGGGGAAAAACCTGACCTCAACGTATAGGCTTTCTACTGGTGAAGTTCTATAGGCTCCCGTACAAATACGTAAAGCCATATTATGGACAACATCTAATTTCTGCAGTGTTGTCTTGCACGCACAACCATAAACTTGGCAACCATAATCAATTTTGCTTAGGCATAAAACCTGATACATCCTCAGAGGGTGATTCGATCTGCCCCCCAATTAAAATTAGACACGACTTTAAGAATATTAAGACGAACCTTCACGTTACATACAACTTCATTAACATGTTGAGTAAAAGTTAATTTTTTATCAAATGTAACACCTAGATACTTAATGCTATCTTCATAAGGTAAAATCGAATCATTTAAAAACAGTGTAGGGATCTCTTCCATTCTTCTTAATCGACAAAATCTTATAGCTTTGGTTTTTTTCTGCTGAAAATTTGAACCCTTTAGTACTGGCCCATGATGTTGAAAGCTTAATAGCAGTCTGAATCATTTGACAAGCTTCGACAGCTGTAGACTTACTACAGATTATTGCATAATCATCAGCAAAGGCCAGACCATGCACCCCGACAGGAACTTGTTCTAGTAGGCCGTTGACAGCTACATTAAAGAGTGTTTGGACTAAGGACGCTTCCCTGAGGTAACCCTTCTTCTTGAGGGTAGGCAGAAGAAATGTAAGAGCCCACTCTTACTTTCAGGTAACGTTCTGTCAAAAAATCTTTAAGACAATAGAACAAATTACCCACCAACACCCACTCAACAAGTTGCATAAGGATACCCCCTCGCCAGTAGTGTCGTAGGCTTTTCTAGGTCAAAGAACACTGCAACAGTCTGGTTTTGCACAGCAAAAGCATTCTGTATCTCCCGAGTAAGGAACATCAAAGGGTCAGAAGTACTTCTATTTTTCCTAAAGCCAAACTGCCGATTAGATAAAAGATTCTTTGAATCCAAATACCACACAAGTCGAGCATTGACCATCCTCTCATAAATCTTGCTAACACAACTGGTTAGAGCAATTGGCCTATAGTTCTTAGGAAGGAAGGAATCTTTTAAAAGGTTTTAAAACCGGTACAATAATCGATATCTTCCAAGACTCTGTGAAGTTCCTGAAAGCCAAAAACTGTTTAAAATGTCTAAAAGAAATTGTTTTGTACTTCTAGGCAAATTAAAAATCATTGAGTAAGAGTATATCATCTTCACCAGGAGATGTTGGGGAAGATAACGAGATTGCATGATCTAACTCTTTCATGGTGAAAGGAAGATATACGACTCTGAATTTAAACTAACAGCAGGAACAACCGTGGTACCGTCCCTAATATGCCTGAATGCAGGAGAGTAATGTAGGGCACTAGATATACTGGAGAATGCCTACCAAAGGTTTCTGCAACTTCTCCAGAATCAGATATGAGGAAGCCATCAATTTTCAATATAGGCAAGGGAGGTGGAGAAATTTCCCTTGCAGCTTTCGGATTCTGTTCCAGACTAATGACATCGGCGAATCATATTTTAATTCACTTATATATCTGATAAACGATTTCCCTCTTTGCTTGCTTAAATGTTTTCTTTTGCTTAGCAAGAGCTCTTTTATAGATAATTTTATTACCAAGCAAGGGTATCTACGATATCTCTGTAGCAAGTTTCTAGTTATCTTTCGGCTCAATGCGCATGCATCACTCCACCAGGTACTAAAGGACGCCGAGGTTTACCAGAAGTTCGAGGAATAAGACAGCCATGGCACCACACAACAATATACTGATTAAATACTCATAAGCAGATGTTGGGCTCTGAAAATCATTTATCTCTTGATCAATTTCAGTAGATTTTTTGAATAATCCCCAGTCGCCTCCCTACCTTCCATTTTTGGTAAACATGGAGATGGAATATTTTTCATATACTTTAAGTGAATGGGCCAATGATCACTGCCATGATCATTCTGGTCTACTACCCACTGGTAATCTAACCTCAAAGACGAAGAGCAGATAGTGAGGTCAATGGCTGAATCAGTATTATGAAAAACATCATGTCTTGTAGGGGAACCATCATTCATTAAAGTGATGTCATTCAAGTCAAGCAGCTGTTCTATTATTAAACCCCAGCGGTCGCAGTTTGGCTCTCCCCGAGGGTGTGCTTGGCATTAAAACTCCCCCATCAGAATGAAGGGTTTAGGAAGCTGGTCTATCAGTGTCTGTAGGTCGTTTAATTCTAGCTGGCGGGGATTACCCTGAGCATCCTGTAATCTATTTTCTAATGATGGATCAAGGTAGAGAGAGCAAATTGTGATCCATTTATAATTAAAAATTTGGACTGCACAAGCCTGCAACACAGTGTTCAACTGAACAACCCTGTGATTAACAGACTTGCGGACTATGATGCCTGTGCCTCCCTGAGCACGTACACCTATCAGGGGTGAAGACCTGTGAAAGGAATAATTAAAACCCACATTGGGTGTGTGCTCTCCCAACTTTGTCTCTTGTAGACACATCGCAGATAAATCATGTTCCTTAAACAGAACCCGAACTTGCTCTCTATTTGATATAAAGCCACGGATGTTCCACTGCATGAGAGCCATTATTTAGAGGAAGGGATCTTAAAATTCTCTGCTAATTTAGGAATCTGTGTCCTGTGAGAGATATCTTATCAGCTTTACCAGTACTACTAGATCTAGATCTAGGTGTACAGGTCTTTTTGATGAAGGGCCTTCACTTGCCCTTTCAGTTTTGCTTTTGTTTTTCCTTTGTATATCTGAATGACCGTGAATGAGGCGAAGAGGGAGAAAGGGACCTCTTCTGACGAATAAGAGGGCCTCAATCTCCTCACCGTCATCTCCACGGTGCACTGTAACGTCAGGATCAGGTAAGGGCTCAATGTCAGGCAATGTCCCTGACACAGAGAAGTCGTCGTCATCCTGAGATCTGGTTTGAACCCTAGAATCAACAGGGTCCCCTGGCTTAACCAGAGTCTCTGCAACATGGGAAACCCCACCAGGAGGGGCACGGGAAGCCCCACCTGGGGGGCCACGTGTGGCCCCACCAGGGGGGGCATGGGAGGTCCCACCAGGTCAGGTGGGGGTGGGGCACGGGAGCCCCAACAGAGGGGGCACGGGGTGTCCCACTAGAGGGGGTGTGGAAAACCCCCCAGCGGGGCACCGGGGAGCACCAGAAGGGGCACTAGAAGAAGCAGTACTCAATTGTTGTTGCCTTCAAGGCATCCGAATAGGATTTCCTGCCCCAACAGCTTTTTGGGCCTGTCCCACACTGATATGTTCAGCAATAGATTTTATTTAGTAATGCCTCTTGTTCTTTTTTTTTAATTCACTACATTTCTTATCACGGGCTCGATGTTCACCCTTACAGTTTATGCACATTACCGGTCCAGAACATTCCTCGTGCTCAGGCTGGCCACACGATTCACAGAGTTTATTTCTGGTACAAAAACATTAGAGGAGTGTCCCAAAACCAAAACATTTAAAGCACTGGAGCACTCTCGGTCTATAAGGACGAACTTTCAAGATTTCACTGTCAAGAATAATTTCAGATGGCAGGAAAGAATTTATAAATGTTAAAATAAGCATCGATGAGCGGGGCACTTTAAAAACCTTCCAAACCACGTCTGGACACATATCCAAAATTTCCTCCTCATCCATTTTCATGTAAATCTTCATTAAAAGATAACACCCTTCGCGTAACTAAAATTATAGTGAGGTTTTTACCTCTTTTTACCATAACCCTCAGGATCAAGCTTCAAATTTCGTTGTAGCATTACCGACTGAACATTGGTCTTGGTATGAACTAAAAAACTATTACGCCCAAAGAAACGAGATACTTCTGGGCTCCCAACATTGCCGATCTTCTGGCTTACCAACCATTTTCCCACCTTGAAGAGGTTGCCTTCTCTCACCATGTGTTGAGATAATTAACCCCAACCCCTAGCTGGGTCTGGAGATCTGGAGATTTTACTTATTCTATTAGGATCTTTATTTCATTGGTGGTTTATAAATGTCAAGATTTCTAGGGACCTCTTCTGCCTCTACAAGGTCCAACACTCATAGAATCTGACCTAAATTCTCTAAAGGCTCTGTGAGCTTCCGATTCAGAGTTGAAAACTATCCAGAATTCAAAAAAAACCATAATTATTGCCAAGTTTATTTCTTAATTCTTTGATGTTCCCAAATTTACAAATTCATTATATATCGTGTCATAATTCCAGTCTAAAGGAACTGGTTTTCACATGCAGAATGTTTGTAACAAGGAGCTCATTTGAAAAAGGCTCCAAAGTTACAATAGAGGAATTACCAGGTTTTTCCTTGTCCTTATTCTTGCCTAAGTCGTCAACTAAAGATCTAAGTAATGTCGCCATAAGACTAAGGATTTATGATTCGTCCAGGTAGCCCCCCACCCACCCATGGAGCCACATTTAGAGGACAGTGTTATCCCATACAGGGCTGCCCTAGGGGTACCACCCAGATATATCACCCCACCCTCAGTGCTTTAGGCGTCATGATGTCCGTCGAGATCAGACCCAGCACTAAGAGCAGGGTTTTGACATATAAACTTTCCCCTCGTCTCGACCACGTTAGGTACTCGAGTTCTACGGGTGAGGTGGCATGCCAACCATCCTCACCCTCCACCAAATCCAATGAGTAAGTCCAAATCATGTCCAAAACCAATCCAAAAGTCATCAACATAAAATCTGTATCTTATGGGGGAGGGGGAGAAGCAGAAGGATGAAAAGTTTTAGTAAAGTAAAAAGAGAGCTGACTTATTTAGTTGGATCAACAGCTGGGCACCAAGGCCCAGCGAGAAAGTAGTTCCCACCAGGCATCAGGGCCCAGCTGCTGAACCCTAAGCCCCCCATCCTCGGCAAGGCTTCAGCATCTGGGGGGCAAGGGTTAGACAGGTTTTCGTTCTTATCAAGAACGGAAGGCTTAGAGGACAGACCGCATTATGTCCTTTAAAGCCAAAACCTCTGAAGATGGCTAAAACCTCACTAACCCTCTTTGCCGTGGCTAGAGCGTTTAGAATATTAGCCTTTCTGGTCACGTGTATTAAGTTCGCAGAAAGGATAGGTTCGAAATGCTTTTGGCATCAGAAAACTCAGACTACGTCTAAGTTCCATGCCGGAACCTTTGATCCAGAGAATTTCAAGATCTCCACAGACCTCAAAGATCGTGAAGCTTTGTTGTTTGACAGAACCGAATCTCTGAGCCTAGAGGCCGTCAACAACATATTTGCATATTCTACAATAGTTAGGACTTCTAGCTTATCTCATACTTCAGACGGAAAGATAGAACCATAAGGAAATTCACAGAGGTCGAGTTGGAGGAATAGTCATTTCCCTTCACTTACTCCAGAAACGGCCTCCTCCGATTGAACACTGAAAATAGGCAGCCTGCTTTGCCTTGGCCAAGAGACTGCCATCTCTTGAAGATCTTATCGCTATGTACCGTTGAAGACGAAGTAGATATTGAATGCAACCTACGTCTTCACAGACGAATCGAGAGAAGGATTCTCAAGATTCTGAAACCTGTGCTTACAAATGACTGAAAACGCTAACCGCTATTTCATTGCTGTCCGGTGAGAAGTCGTAGTTGCAATGAAAGCGGGGCGTTCTTCAGTAATGAACACGAGCTGAACATTTGGAAGTAGAGCTGTCAGGTCGGAGAGTAGGCGATGTCTTTATGACATATCTGTTAATTCGGGATGAACAATGAACAATTGTACACCTACGAATATGAGATATTTTAAAGACAAACTCAGATGTCTGCAAAATCATTCGCATTATCAGTGCGATGCAGCGGGAGACTTGTACAGACTTCTGTTACCGTGCGGTAACAGTAAAATGAATAATAAGTCTAAGAGATATCTCTGTTGAAAATTCTCGCAATATCGAAGGCGATGGAATCTATCGTCACAGCAGTAGATGGTCCTTCATAATTGCGAGAATTCCCTTTAATCAGAGACCTAAGTCCAAGATTGTTGGGCAGAGATACGGTTCGGTAGTCAATCAAAGCAGGGGAGAGAGAGAGAGACATAAACAACCGTGCATCTCGGAGGCCCAGCTGATACTGAGCGGCTATCAGGCAGTGGCACAGGCAGTTCAATACGCAGTAGCAGAGCCTGAGCTCCCGCTGACTCGTCATCCTGAGTTGCCAGGTAATCCATATTCCACAAAGGAATGCGTTCGGCTAGAACCACGAGCATAAAAGATAGCTCGAGCAATTATATTTAGGCGAAACGAATTTCGGTAAATATAAAAGTTGAAATGGTGTTGTCGTGACAAAACCATAAGTATATAAAATTGAAACAAACTCCTGGGAGGTTGCAGGCAACCCCGAGTTGCAGTTCAATTAGAATCTTCTCGTCTAAGTCGCAATCCGTAGAAAAACTAGGATATGCGCCTACCCCTCAGACAATTCAACTGCTTAGTAGAATCATGTCGCGAGGTTAATATAAGTAGTATATTTATAGGATTCTGAACAACGATCTCCATCCTAAATTCTTTCCTTCAAGAAAACAAAATGACAATTTGTCGAAAAAGTTGCATTTTTCCTAACTATACAAACTGAGGTCCTTTAACATAGGAAGTAGCTAGCGGCAGCTGGAACGGTCGTAAGCTTTCGAACAAGGGGAGAACGGTAGTTAACTGCTTGTCGATCGTCGCGCGCCGCGCGACTGGGAGGTAAACAAATCACTTTTGCTTTTGGCCCATGCAAAATACGCAGAGTGAGGGGTGGCATGAGGAGGGACTTTATGTTAAAGGACCTCAGGTTTGTATAGTTAGGAAAAATGCAATTTTCGACAAATTGTCATTTGTTCCGATACGTAATACAAACCATCGGTCCTTTAACAATAGGAAGACTCACTTCTTGGTGGGTGGAATCTGAGTCTTTTGATGAACAGACTGGTGTTCGTCCATCCCTGGAATGCCTCCCTGGTCGTAAGAGCGAGGGAGGGATCCAAGCCTCTGTCCGATTGATCGGGGTGTGCACCGCAGGATCAATGGTCAGACCTCTGGGCCGAGTACTAAGAGAGAGGCAAGCGTATCTCTTCGTACCAGCATTGTAAGAACTTTTTCCTTTACATGAGCAAATGTAAAGTAATGGGGTTTTGTCTCATGTTGGCATCCACTTTCTCCCCCTTGTTGGAGAAAGTGGTGGATATTTACTCCTATCTCTAGTTAAAGAGATAGGATGGAGCTCTTGTTGAATAGCTTACCTGCATCGGACTCCTTTCCAGCAAGGTAACGACCGTATCCCTCTGCCCACAGGTAGAGGTAAAAAAGATGGTGAAGAGAAGCCAGTCACTCTCTCATTCACGCATTCATTCTCCCAGTCATACCAGGAATCGATGCTGTTCTGCCTGCTCGGGTGCTGGGTAAGCTTACACAACGTGTTGAGCAGCCACCACAGGTCCCAAGGAAAAAGTATCCAAGGACTTGTGGGCAATATCCCGAAGGTAGAAGGACGTGAAGGTGGTCTGGTTGGCCCAGACACCTGCCTTCAGGACCTGCGCCACGGAGAAGTTCTTACGGAACGCTAAGGAGGGTCCGATACCTCTGACTTCGTGGGCTCTCGGACGGAGCGTACGGGTGTCGTCGCTACCATCAGCTTCGTACGCTCTCCTGATCACCTCACGTAGCCAGAAAGAAAGCGTGTTCTTGGAGACTTCTTTCTTGGTGACCCCAGTGCTAACGAAGAGGCGTCGACACTCAGGCCTGAGATGTCGAGTTCTCTTTCAGATAGCGCCGTAGCGCCCTCACAGGACAAAGCAGCATCTCATCCGCATCGTTATCTGTAAAGTCCAGCAGGGAGGGGATCGTGAAAGACTCGAACCTGTCGTCAGGGATCGACGGATTCTGAGTCTTAGCTACGAAGTTCGGGACGAAATCGAGCGTCACAGATCCCCAGCCTCTGGTATGTTTAACATCATAAGAAAGGCCATGTAGTTCCCCTACTCTCTTCGCCGATGCCAGGGCCAGCAGAAGAGGGTCTTGAGGTCAGATCCCTGTCTGACGACTCTCGGAGTGGCTCGAACGGTGTTCGAGTCAGACTCCTAAGGACGAGATCACGTCCCACGCAGGGGGCCTGAGTTCCCTGGGTGGGGCAAGACCTTTCGAAGCTCCTCATTAGCAAGGATATCTCGAACGAATTCGTGATGTCCAGTCCCCTCAGTTTTAGGACGAGAGCCAGAGCGGCTCTATAATCCCTTAACTGTGGTACTGAGAGGAGCTTCTCTCGGCGAAGAAACACGAGGAAATCCGCTACCTGCTGAAGAGTGGCTCTGAGAGGAGACAAACCCTGTCTACGACACAACCACAGAAGACGGCCCACTTCCCTGGTACACAGCTGCAGAGGACTGTCTGACGTGTCCAGCCATCTCTGTTGCTGCGCTACAGAAAAGCCTCTCGTTCGCAAGAGATGGTGGATAACAGCCAGCCGTGAAGTTGAAGGACTGGACTGCGCGGTGGTACCGTTCTACGTGTGGCTGGGCTAGAAGGTTGTGCCAGTTGGGTAGCTCTCTCGGTGCGTCTGCAAGAAGAGCCAGCAGGTCCGGATACCAAACGGCTTGAGGCCGTTTGGGAGCCACCAGGATCATTCTGAGATTGGGAGTGACCAGCGCTCGACTGATCACTTTCCGAATCAGACAGAAGGGAGGAAAGGCGTAAGCGAAGAGGTTGTCCCAGGGGTGTTGAAGAGCGTCCTCTGCAGCTGCCCATGGGTCCGGCACGGCCGAGAAGAACACCTGGATCTTCCTGTTGTGCTGGGTGGCGACAGGTCTACGACCGGTCGCCCCACAGGTTGAAGAGCCTTTCCGCCACATCTTGGTGTAGAGACCATTCGGTCCCTATCACCTGATCCCGACGGCTGAGCTTGTCCGCTACTACATTCCTCTTGCCTGGAATGTAGCGTGCTGACAGCTCTATCGAGTGAGCCGTGGCCCACTCGTGCACCTGCAACCGTCAACTGATGGAGCGGAAGAGACACTAGCCCCCCCTTGCTTGTTGACATATGCCACTACTGTGGTGTTGTCGCACATCAACACCACTGAGTGTCCCACCAAGCGGATCCCGAAACTCTTGGAGAGCGTTGAACGCCGCCTTGAGTTCCAGGACATTGATGTGAAGGTGCTTCTCGTGATGGTCCCACACACCTGCAGTCAGCAACTCCTCCAGGTGTGCGCCCCATCCCTCGGTCGATGCGTCTGAGAACAGAAGCATCTCCGGGGGGGGAGTGCGTATGGGCACTCCTCTTAAGAGGTTCTTGTCGTCGAGCCACCAGGCTAGGTCCTGCCTCACCTTGTCCGTGATAGCCACGGGAAAGTAAGGAGGATCCTTGGCCTGAGACCAACTCTCCCTTAGCCTCCACTGGAGAGACCGCAGGTGAAGACGCCCGTGAGGGACTAACTTCTCGAGTGACGACAGATGGCCGATCACGACTTGCCATTGCTGTGCTGCCTGTTCCTGCCGCGACAGGAACCGGCCGCTGCCTCCCTGAATTTGCTGATGCGCAAGTCTGCGGGAAAGACTTGCCCTGCTACCGTATCTATCAGCATACCCAGGTACTTCATCTTCTGCTTGGGTTGAGATCGGACTTCTCGTAGTTTATTCACGATCCCCAGATCGCGACAAACTTGAGGACTCGATCTCTGTCCTGTAGCAACTGCGAGCGGGAGCTCGCCAGGACCAGCCAATCGTCGAGATACCTCAGAAGACGTATCCCGTTTGAATGGGCCCAAGCCGACACCAGAGTGAACACTCGCGTGAACACCTGTGGGGCGGTTGAGAGACCGAAACAAAGTGCCCTGAATTGGTACACCGTCCCGTCGAAGATGAAGCGGAGGTACTTTCTGAAGGACTGATGGATGGGTATTTGAAAATACGCGTCCTTCAGGTCCACCAACCGAAAGCATGAAATCGTTCCCCCTGATCGAGTCGAGCACTGAGCGTGCCGACTCCATCGTGAACCGCGTCGTGCGAACGAAGCGGTTCAGGGGAGAGAGGTCTATCACCGGGCGCCAGCCCCCGATGCCTTCTCCACTAGGAAGAGGCGGCTGTAAAAGCCTGTGACTGGTCCTCCACGATTTCTACAGCTCGTTTCGCCAGCATGGTCTTGATCTCCTCTCGAAGAGCGTTGTCCTTTGCTGATCCCCGGACATAGGTCTGTAGATGGACCGGTGGTTTTGGGATGAGGGGGGGCCGAGACTCGAAGGGTAGTAGATATCCCTCCCGAAGGACGTCTACTATCCAGTTCTCGGCGCCGTAGCGCTGCCAAGTCGCCCAATGGCTCGCCAGGCACCCCCCCACTTCCGGCAGCAGGTGAGGGGGAACGCCGTCCCTAGCGTTTCCCTCCTCGTTTCGACTTCTTCCCAACACCTCCTCGGGGAAAGGAGGGCTGGGAGGAGGCTGGTTGCGGCCTCCTCTCGCAGAAGTCGAAACAACTGGAGTCTTCACACGGGGCTTGGACGGTGCAACCGTCTTCGCCGCCGTGGAAGCGCTAGCCAAGCTCTTTGGTTTGGCCGCAGTTACTCGAGGTTGCCCAGAAACCTTCGAGACTGCCTGGTGGACTAAGCGGTCACTCTCGTCAGTGCGCCGCCGTTCCACCGCAGCGTCCACCATCTCTCCAGGAAAGAGAGCTGGGGAACTCCTAAGAGTCCATTTCTTAGCCCGAGTGCCGCCTCACGCCCAGCCCCTTGGTCACTCGGGTAAGGACTGCGTCCCTACGCCGAAGAACCAAGTTGCCCACAGGTTAGCAGTCTGATGGCGAGGTAAGAGATTGCTCTTCCTCCAGACTGGCACAGTCCTCCTAAAAGAAGCGTCGTCTTCGAGAGCAGAACTCCCGGAGCCGGCCGCTACCTTGGATATTGTGAGGGACCACAAATCCAACCAGGAAACTGCCTGGAATGCTGCCATAGCGGTAGATTCCAGGGCAAGTGCCTCCTGCTGCGAGAACCATAGGTTCTCCGACAGGAGCTGCTGCAGGGACACACCTGGAGTCAGCCTCGCTAACTCCGGGTTAACCTGTTTCGGCAGTATCGGTGTCTTCTGATGGCACGTAGAAACGCCTCTGCCGCTGTAGAGGAGGAGGAAGCAGCTTAGAGGACCGTCCGGATTTTAGCGAGTCCTCCCGTCCTGAGACGAGATTCTCCACCTGATCCAGGACTGAGTCGCAAGCTTCTGATCGTGGCAACCCCATCATCATTTTGGGCTCCCCTCTTGGGACCCCAAAATGACTCGAGCCGGGACGTGGGCTCCGATGGTGGTAGCGGCGATCCTTCCGCGAGGCCATTATGCAGACGCATCAGCTTAATGACTTCCGCGAAGTTCCTCTGTATCTCGGGCGTCACAGCGTCTTGTGGAGTAGGACCGTCCAGTCCCTCCAACAAGAGCATATCCCTCGATACTCCTCCTTCAGAAGGAGGAACAGCGACAGACCCCTGACGGTCGCCTCCAACTACTTGCGCGTACGTCCTGGTCGGTCCTAAGACCGTGCCTGAGCCGTACGGCGTCATAGCCGGGTCACGAGCGGCGCACCCCTCGTGATCGCTCCTTGGTACTCGCTCCTCCGGTATAGCCCGAGGAGGTTGAAGGTATAGGAGAGGCAGACCTGACGCTCCCCCCACGCTCGCTGGCAGGACCAGCGTGCGTAAGGGGCTGCTGCCGATCGTCAACCCGCGGTGACGGTCTAGCAGTAGGCCTAGCGTCGCCGCTCGCCTGGGGCGATTGGCTCGGCTGAGAACGTCGAGACCGCTCTCTAGCGTCAGGCGAGCTGCCGCTGGTCACCGTCTCCGCCCGGTCCCATCGGGAGCGCGGACGGGTGACCTGCTAGGCTCCCTTTCGCGTCGAGACGGCCAGCGTCCTCTCGGCGCGTCAACCGCTGGTACCAGCCGTGGCTGGTACCGGCGGCCGTGGGGACTCCTCCTCTCGCCTCAACCCGTGGCCGGTCAGTGACCGTCACGTCAGCCCGAGCAGCCGGTTGGTCGCTGCGAGAGCGTCCACTGGCCTGGCGAGAGTCGTGTGCACGACTCTCGCCAGTCTTCTGCTCCGTGCCGCTGTCTTGACGGCGAGCGAGCTCGGTCGTCGAAACTTTGGCTGGACGGTCCTCTTAGAAGAGCGTCCACTCGGTGCTTCTCGCGAACGAGAAGCAGCCGAGACGGAACTGGTTTAGCGGCAGAACCACTAGCACCAGGTGAGGACGCACCAGCCGAGGCTGATGCACCTCTGGTCCCCGTCGACTTCTTCTTTGCAGAAGAAGCGACGGGCCCCGCACCCGAAGGAACAGGAGGACCAGCAGAAGAGCTCCCCAGCTCGCCTGAGCGAGCCGGGCCCTTAGAAGATCCCGAAGGAGTCTTCTTAGGGGGGGAGGAGGCAACCTTCTTCTTCGGCTGTTTGGCCTTAGAAGTCGAAGGGGAAGGAGAGGCTGCAGACGACGAAGAAGACGATGAAGACGATGACACACCTTCTTCCTCTTCCTCTTCTTCTTCGCCAGGCTCCGCAGGACAGACGTCAGGTCTTCCATCCAGGAGGGAGCCGGGGCAGTTGCCGAAGCAACAGGGCCCGACTGCACCTGTCCGGAAGGACCTGAGACTGTTACAGCAACACCAGCAGCGGGAACGGCAGGAACAGGTCCGGGAACAGCAGGAACAGCAGGAACATCTGAAAAGAATGTGTACTGAAACGGAAAGAGTCGCTGGAGCGGCCACAGGTACGGCAGGCACGGCAGGTACTACGGGAGAGCCAGGCGTCCTGTCGACAGTCACCGTCATCCGTGGCACTGGCGGCAGGTCCAGGGGGGTACTCTTGGGGCAGCGGAAGTCCGGGGTCGGCAAAGGAAAAAATCCAGGTGGTGGTGGCATCGTCCTCTTTGGAACGGCGGCAATTGGTTTTTGTACTGCCACCGTGGGTGTCACCGACATTATATGAGGCGTATATACAAGATGTGGTGGCATCTCATACGCAGGGGTAGTTAATGTGGTCGTCGTGGTGGTCACCGCACCATGAGTGACCACGGCCGACCCCGCCAACCGCTGTAGCAACCCCTGGATGCTGGGCACTCCCTGCAGTCCAGCGACTCCCACACCTGTCCCAAGTCGTCCTTCGCTGCTGGCACACCTGCGGAAGCAACAGTGGGTTAATAGGAGGGGCTTCCCCCGCCGGGGGGCGCGGGGGGGAAATACCCCCCCCAGAGCAGACAGAAGACCCCGAATACAGCTGTACGTCCGGGTAGCGGGCGCCCTCCTCCACACTCGACGGATCGAGAGAGGAAAAGGACTCCGCTACCCCCCCCGCAGGGGAAGGCGCAAACCGTGGGGGCTGGCCGGGAGGCAGGAAAGAGGACGAAGTGTCCGTCACCAAAGGAGTCACTGGACTTTCCGATGACTTCTTGGCCGGCCTAAGTCTCTTCCTGCCCTCGTACAGCACCCACTGCGCCTCGGACCAATTCATACAACCATACATGGCTCGTTGCTGGGAGCACTCTCGCCCTCGACAACGAGAACAAACTCGTGGGGGTCCACCTCAACAAAAGACTGAACCCCCCCACATTTACGTCCCTCCAGCCCGGGACACACTCTACGGGCGACTGGAGGGCGCGGTGAAATCTCAAACTCCTCTAATTCACTCATTGCAAATCAATTGAATAGAGAAAAAAGTACTTACAATCACTCCTGATATACAGAAAGAGAAAACAAATACTCAAAGATGAAGCAAACGACAAGCGGGCAGAGCGATGGCGAACACGTCCTTCCCACACACGGCCGAAAGCAAAAGTGGTTTGTTTACGCGCGACGATCGGACAAGCAGTTAACTACCGTTCTCCCCTTGTTCGAAGCTTACGACCGTTCCAGCTGCCGCTAGCTACTTCCTATTGTTAAAGGGACCGATGGTTGTATTACGTATCGGAACAAATAAGGATTGGAGATCGACCACCTTCGATCTCTATCAAAGAGAGTGAAGGAGAAGTCTCCTCGAAGGAACGCGTCAATGGTGAACAGAATACTAACTGCCTGAGTTGCCAGCTACTCCCTTTACGAAGGAATAGGTAGATAATTATCGAGCAAAAGGAAACTCTCAAGCAGGACGTATTTAAACGAAACAGAATTCGCTAAATACAGAAGCTGAGTTGGTGTTGTCGTAACAATACCTGAAGAGTTGTTCTTACTCCGAAAACTCTTGGAAGGTTGAAGGGAGTGTCAAATAAATACATAGAACAACAGTTCTTTCGGCTTCTATCCGCCGAGGTAAATACGATATGCGTAAATGACTTGACCCATGCGTTAGCAAAATGACGCAAAGATAAACCACATAAGATTGTAGTAATTTGAACATCAAATTCTCTACTACATCTTTCCTCGACGAGGAAGAGAGAAAGAAAGGGAAACCGACTGTCCACGTTCTAATGAATGAGACTTTTTAAAAGAACTCCTTGACTCTTTGCCAAGACTCTTTGCCAAGAAAAGGGAGTAATATTCGAATAGAGATCATCAAGAGAACCGAGGTATCGAAAAGGGACCGTTCAATGTTCTTATGATATTGGACATAAGACTTCCTGGATCTAGTCTACAAGTCTTTTTCTTACTCCCCGGATGAGCCTCTGAAAATGAATGAGAGCTCTTCCGAATTTGTTAATGAGTTTATCCGCTTAAACGATAAAAACGGTAAAATCTATGGACAATGAGAACTACCCTATTTATGAGGGGTCCCCCACTTAAATGACAATGGGGAAAACGTCCTGACTGACAAAACTATTAGCACTTTGCTAATAGGGGAAAACCCTTTAACATGACCGAAAGTCACCCAGGAATCCGAGTATATAATCTTCCCGATTCTCAAAGAAATCGATGAAGAGGAAAGAGGGATCGAAGAAAAAATTCGGGTATGTCTTTCCGCTAACTCCGAATCCTTTTTAAAAATTTCTGTAAAGAAATGTCCTCAACAGCAAATAAGACGCCTTCAACAAGTCTTTTCTCTCGCAAAGCGTCCTGCCGAGCTTTCCACCGAAGCGTCCTGGCGAATGTCCACAAAAGCGTCTCATAAGCGTCCTGCTGAGCGTCCTCAAAAGCGTCCTGCTGAGCGTCCTCAAAGCGTCCTGCCGAGCGTCCTCAAAAGCGTCTGCTTAGCGTCCTGGAAAGCGTCCTGCTGAGCGTCCTCAAAAAACGTCCTGCTTAGCTACGAGCGTGTCTGAGCAGAGAACACCAAGTCTCGAACGACGTTCCAGAGAGGAACTCGTTGAGCGCCTTGATGCATGCAAGGCCCGCCAAGAGGCGTCCTGGCGAGCGACCTTGCCAACATCTCAATGTTATGACGAACGCGTTTTGCGTATGACGTGAATATTTTTAAGGACGTCCTCATGCGAGTCTCCATGGAGAGCCGCACGCTGCTCCTGAAGAGTGTGAACACTAAAGGAAGACGTATGGCTTTCGTCTTCCGCAAGGTGCTTGCCGAGCGTCCTGGAGAATGTCTCTACTTACAGGACGTCGAGCACCTCCAAAAGCTTCCTCACGTCTAAATTGCCCTTCTTATGCAAACCAGAGACATAAGTTGTTTGACTGTGCAAAGCGCTTGCCGGCCGTCAAACTTATCAGCTTGCTTTTTCGAAGTAAAGCGACGTTACATAACTATACGTAGCGCCATGAGGAGAGGAGACGAATACTGAGTTGCTCCTCCAAAAGGTGGAATCAAGAATGTCCCTTGATTACCAAATTCTTTTGGAATGCTAGCGAGGTTGAAACAGCTCAACACTTCATGGAAGAGTCACGAAGTCGCAGGAGGCTCAAATCACTCTTCTGGCAAGATGAATGAGCCTCCTTAATAATGTATAAATGATGTATACATGAGCGTTCACCTCACAGGAGCTCAAATCACTCTTCTGGCAAGATGAATTGAGCCCTCCTTAATTAATGTATAAATTGATGTATCATTGAAAGGCGTTCCCTCGCAACCAAATCACTCTTCTGGCAAAAGATGAATGAGCCTCCTTATGTCCCTTAGAAAAGAGCAGTGCATTCTTCTAAAAGGGAAAAATGTGGTCTCTTTACTCTTTCATCCTCTCGTGACGAGAGAGAGGACATGAAGCGTTCCTCTTCTCTAAAGCTTCTTGAGGGGCGCGAGTCCTTCCGAGAACTCCAACCCCTGTGTGGGGAGGACGCCTCGGAGGACGAGAAGCAATCCTTCAAGATTCGTGCACGTGCTCGATCTTCGGCAGCCTGGGAAGCGACAACAGGACCTGCCGAAAGGAAGCCAGATCAGCATGAAAAACCCGTAACCCTCCTTCGGCTTTTGACATGCCCTCTCCCTGGTTTCCTGGGAGTCCGACAGAGGTACTAGGCCTAGAGGCGTTATGGGGCCGATCTGACGTTCCCTCCTAACGAGAGAGAGGACGTGAAGCGTCCTCTTCTCTAAAGCTTCTTAGAGGGCGCGAGTCCTTCCGAGAGCTCCAACCCTTGCGCGGGGAGGACGCCTCGGAGGACGAGAAAGCAATCCTTCAAGATTCGTGCACGTGCACGATCTTTAGCAGCCGGGAAGCGTCAACAGGTTCTGCCGAAGGGACGCCAGATCGGTGGGGAGCCCCCGTAACCCTCTTGCGCTTTCGACATGCCCTCTCCCTGAGTCCTGGGAGTCCGACAGAGGTCCAGGCCTAGAGGCATTATGGGGCCGATCTGACGCCCCCCCACACAACACAAGGGGCACTACACTTCACAACACTGATTGGAGAGCGAGCACTTTAGTCTAAGATTACTTGATGTAATCCTCTAGCAGACACTTCTTCTAGGGCCCGTAGCCATACCCACAGGGTTAGGCAAAATAAAAAACTACAGGAGGTTAGAAGGTTCATTATTTCTAACTTCTGTTTTACTGTGGAGGAAAACTCCTGATTCTAACACGCTCTAAAATGCGTACATGAAACCTGCTTCTTCCGTAATCAGTCACACATTACACTAATTACATTGAACTTATGCAAAGAAAACATGTAAATGTCATTATCTACTAAGTGAGTTGGTCTACCAGGGGGGGGGGGGGGGAAGTTGCCGGTAGCCCTCACCTTACCAATGCAGACAACAAAGTCTGAAACTAGGCTAACTAGCTTCAGACATCAAATGCAATGAAAAAATTTACGATAGCGTATGCCTAGCCACAAATCCAAGATAATCGAAAGAATAATTAGGATACTTAAGCGGCTAATGAAGTTTTCAAAATCCTAGGCGGAGGTCTGTAAACAGTTGTTTACCGACCGGCGACAGAAAAAATATGAATAGAAAATGGGAATAGTTCCTGATATCCGCCTCCCACGGCGGGAATGGGTACTACCACCTGGCCGCCCACTGCGTGTGCCGCGAATTTTTAAATTCTGTCGGACTTCAGAAAATACAGCTATATATATATCTGTCAGGTAAGTTTCATGAACAAAATTACAGTAATTAGAGAACAGTGTTGCTCTACAAAGAAAAAGCAAATTAGTCATTATTTTAGTGATATGATCACTAAAAAAAAAATCAGCAAATTAGTGAAAGTTCCCTTTGGAATAGTGAATAATGTGTTCCACAAAAATCCGCAACAAAGTGAAGACTGTGGAAATGTGAATCACATACAACCGAGGGAGCACTGTGGTCATAATGCAGATTCTCTTCAGAACTAACTAATAATAATTTTCAAGAAAAAGATGAAACTACGTATCAAGAAAAAGATGAAACTATGTAAGAAACACAACTACAATCACATTTGCATACCAGAGAAGTTACACACTATAGTAATCATATCTCAGAAAGCTTCCCTGTTTCAACTTCAATAAGATGCACGAAATGAGTGATCCATTAAATATACATAAATTCAATTGTGTATGTACGGTAATTAAAAATTTAAAAAATTCAAGAGTAATACAGGCAGTCCCTGGATTACAACGGGTTCGGCTTACGACGTTCCGAGGTTAAGGCGCTTCTCAATTATACTCATCAGACATTATTTTCAGGGTTACGACGCATGTTCCAAGGTTAAGACGCCTACAAAGCTGATCTGGCAGATGAAATATGACACCAAAAATGCAAAATAATCAATATTTGAAGGTTGTTTTGATGAAACATGCAATAAGAATGCAGTTTACTTAGTTTTCAATGCACCCAAAGCATTAAAAGTAAGGTTTTCTGAGGATTTTTGATGATGTTCCGGCTTACGATGATTTTCAACTTACAATGCGTCTCAAGAACGGAACCCCCGTCGTAACCCGGGGACTGCCTGTACAGTGGACCCCGGAATTCGCATTCTCAAGATTCGCGGACTCACGTATTCGCATATTTATCTACCTACCCATTATTTGCAGGAAATTCGAGTATTCGCGTTACAACTGCTCTTCAGTGCAATTACTAACAGTAATGAAATTGAAACACAAATTTTTTTCATGAAGCTGAAAAAATTTTCAACTTACCTGAAGTGAATAAGGTTTGAAATTGGGGTCTCTCCCTTGGCAGATGATAAAAGCAATTCCAAAAACTCATCCAAGCGGGTCTGCCGTTCCTAGAAATAAATTTTCACAAACTTTTAATTATACAATAAAGAAACTAATTTAGTAACATTTCCACCATTATCTTCATAACTATTTGTACATCTATTGAAAACAGGCATTCTGAATAGAACTGGCAATATTTACGTACAAGACATGAGGTACAAACAAATTATAGGAAAATTTTCCACCTAAGAACCACAAGATGATGTAACAAACCAACTGTTCTTGGTATATAATTATTATTATTATCTTAACTATATTCATGAATTGCTCATATGTGTGAACAGATGGGAAATCACTGCAGCTCGTCTCAATCAATGTAGACCTTTCTTATGAACACCACTCTACTTCCCAAATCTCCCATCTTGGGTGACAAGATGGAGGATTACCATCACAGATGGTACAGACAACTGGTATCTAGAGTCAAGGCAGAGGAACAAATAAGACAAATCTACAGCTGAATGAGTTGTGGTCAATGCCATACCTTGTGAGTGATCCATCATTCATCTAAACAACAAATATCATTAATATTGTCATGCAGATGTTCATTAAGGTTTTCCTACCTATCACATTGTACCTCTCTGAAAGAGGTGTTTAGCATTAGAACCACCCATTAATATAAATGGTGCAGAAACTGTCAACCAGCGTAAAAAGTCAATGACATCTACTTGCCTGCTGTTTCCAGATAAATCTATCAAATCTAGATTCTACATACATGAAGGAACAAAGCCTGTCTCTCACTAGGCTCTTTCTCATGGGTGTGGAGATAAATCCATGAAAGTTGAAATTCAGATGAAGACTTTTTCGTTTGTACCCAATTTTTAAGTTTCTTGTGGGACATATTATCTTAGCATGTAAATTCCTATCTAAGTCTGCAATTACTTACAATCGTCCCAAATTTAAACTTCTTGGAAACATCTATGCCAAGTCCCTATAAGGTCTTCAATTAACACTTGAAACAATACAACATCAGTTAAATTGTATTATCAACATTTACTTTTGTTTAATGCTTTCCTTTATCTTCCTTATTCTCTATTTCAGTTTCTTGGAAAGATATCTTAGTATTTGAGTCCCCATACAGTATCTTCCATTATTTAACACTAGAAAAAATGCCACATCAGTTTAATGTTTTTGCTTTATTTTCCTTGCGGAACTTACTAATGTTGCTGAACCTGTGAATAGTCTAGATGTAGATGGCTTTCCCCAAGTGCCCTTGTGTTTAGTTTTTCTTTCTTGTTTGTCCTACAAGAATGATAGACCTCAGCCTTTATACTTCTTATACTCCTCATACTTGATTCCTTTGACCTTTCTAAGGCAGCAGCAGAGTGTTAAGTTAGGTTCAATTCTGTTAAGATTATTATTTAGAGTTGGCAGAGGGAAGGATGAGAGAGTCTGCAGTCTCTCTGAAACCTTCCCTTGTTTGTGTTCCATTCCTTCAGTGAGGCTTTCTGCTGACAATACCACTTGTAATGTGGGTGGTAGGGGAGAAAGAAGCAAAGCTTCTCCATGTAGAGAAGTATATAGTATATACCAGAGGAGACATAGTAGCTGCCTCATATTAGTATCACCTTGTTCATTAAGGCTGAGCATCTGACCCAGATGGCTGGGCCACCACTAGAGGGGATACACCACCTGCCACAGGTGACCAACTTGGATGGGAGCCTTGGGATAGTAAGAGCTAAGGGATTTTAATGCCCTAACGTCATTCTTTGGTTTTCCTAAGCCCTTTAGGCTTAAATGCTTATTTGCTAAACATCAGCTTTACTTATACGTAGTTGCTTCTTCATATTGAAATTCTTTTTAGCAAGAGACTTTGGTCTTACATTTATTATACTTTGAAGCAATGAAACATGAATCATTCTTCAGGCCCTGAACAATTAAATAAGATCTTATTTTCCCTCATAAATTGGGTGGACAAAAAAATAAATGAAACTGCAGGGACTTAGGATAAGAGGACCTTGCTGGCACCCTTACAATTTCAAATGTTAGGACACAATGGTCCTGAATTTATATGGAACCAAAGGCACTTAAGGAGGTAAAAATTAGCTTAGAGTCACTCTCAGGTAATAGGCTCTACAAGTAATTCTCTCAGCTTTTTAATATTTAATTTGTTACTGTGCTGAGCTAGCAAATTCTTCGTTGAGTGTCCTTTTTGGATTCTTTGTCTGAGCCAAGTGTAGAGGAAGGACAATGTCTGTCTGGTGGTGGATCATGATATGCAGGAGAACAGCAGGTTCAAGACAACGATTGTTGGTTCAGGAAAAGTAATATTTTCTTTTCAATAGCAAAAGACATGTTGCCTCCTGTGATCTATGGCTTAACAGGTAAAAGAAGTAGGGTTTAGCACATACAGCTGGTGGTAGGTTGCCAAGGCACCTAACCCCCCTCACAACATTACCTACCGATAAAAACAGGGCCCTTCTAAAACTGGCCAGACAGTCTGAATTTGGATCTCTCTAGGTAAGACACTTAACCTTTGCCCACATGAACATAATAGTAACGCAATGCCGTGCATATTCTCTGCATATTCATTCTTTTCATTACACATCAGACCACACTGAATATATTACACATTCATCATTTTCATCTTGGTTTTCACCCTGTAGATTTTAAAACAAAAAAAGTTTATACTAATCTGTTAACAGCTCCTCTCAAGCTTGTATGAATTCTGATAGGTTGAATTCATTATTACGGGCATATATACATAACTTGTAACAAAAATAACAGCTCAGAAATTAAGGTTGTATTTATTAGTAAGGGCACATATAACTAGTAACAAAAATAACAGCTTAGACATTAGAAAAAAAAGTTTTGAAGATGAAACAGCTACCAGTAATAAAATAAGACAGCCTTCTTTAAGGTAATACGTACTGTATTAGACTGATCAATCTTGTGATGCATGATACCCAAAAAGCAAACATGATTCTATCGATAAACCTAGGCTACCTACAAAGATTCTGAGAAACATGTTATTGTTATAATACAATTAAGTTTGTTCATACTTACCTGGCAGATATATATATAGCTGTATTTCTGACGTCCGACAGAATTTCAAAATTCGCGGCACACGTAGTGGGACGGTCAGGTGTAGTACCCATTCCGCCGCTGGGAGGTCGGATATCAGGAACCATTCCATTTTCTATTCCATATTTATTCATGGCCCTTGTCTCCTGAGGGGAGGAGGGTGGGCACTCTAATTATATATATCTGCCAGGTAAGTATGAACAAACTTAATTGTATTATAACAATAACATTTTGTTCATGAAACTTACCTGTCAGATATATATATAGCTGAATCACACCTTCGGATGGTGGGTAGAGACAGACTAGGATTTTTTAGGAAATTTAAATTAAAATAAAAGATTAACTTATTGGTTTCCTTACCTATAGCAAAGTAGACTATGTGGATTACTGTCACCTAAAGCCTGCTTATGCTTTATCAGAGTTGCCAGCCAGGTTTTGACCTGTAGTGCTGGTGCTCTCTGGATGCTCTGTCAACGGGGACGTGACCACAATGCGACAAGACATCTAGGCAAACATATGGCAGTAACACAGCAACCGACCACCACCTGACCAACTAACCAAAAAACCCCTGATATTAACACTATGGAATGGGAGATTTTCACAGAAGATCTCACCATCAACCAAAAACACAATAAACTAACCTAACTAAGCTAAGGGATAGGGAGAGAGCTACCTTCAGCCCCCAAAACTGTGTCTGCCGAAATGTAAGGTCCCAAAGAACTACAGTTCTCGTAAATCGTTCTCACATCCCGGTAGGTAATGTTGAGCGGAATACGGAATTGCTCCTCCAGAAGGTGCTATCAAGAATATCTCTGATAGACATGTTCCTTTGGAAGGCAAGAGAGGTAGCTACGGCTCTGACCTCGTGAGCTTTCACTTTTTAAAGAGGCTCATATCAGTCTTCTGGCAAGATGAATGAGCCTCTTTAATGACGTCTCTCAAAAAGAAAGCAACAGCATTCTTCGACAACGGCAAATCTGGTCTCTTCACCGAGCACCAGAGATTACCTGAGGGACCTCTTATCTCTCTAGTCCTATTCACATAGAACTTGAGAGCCCTGACAGGGCACAGGGCTCTCTCTGGTTCTTGACCCACGAGACTCGATATTCCTTGATTTCAAAGCTCGTGGGCCAAGGATTAGACGGGTTCTCGTTCTTAGCCAAGAAAGAAGGGTTCAACGAGCAGACAGCGCTGTCTCCCTTGAAACCCACTAGGCTACTGAACGCTTGGATTTCACTAACTCTCTTCGCCGTCGCCAAGAGAGCTAGGAAAAGCGTTTTTTTTCTGTTTAAGTCCCTTAGATAAGCTTCATGGAGAGGCTCAAACGGGAACTTAGCATCAATGCTGTTTTCAACAACCAACATCTAAATTCCATGAGGGCGGTCTTGCTTGTGGAATTTTGGTGGTTTCGAACGACCTTAAGAGATCGTGGCAGATCTTATTGTCGGAAAGGTCCATTCCTCTGTGGCGAAAAACGGCAGACAACATACTCCTATAACCCTTGATTGTAGGAACTGCCAATTTTTGCACATTTCTTAGATCGTAGTAAGAAATCTGCTATCTGATTCACAGAGGTCGTGGAAGAGGAAATTCCTTCCTTCTTGCACCATGCCCTGAAGGAGGACCACTTAGACTGGTAGACAGCTCTTGAAGAAGCTCTTCGAGCATTAGCGATTGCTCTCGCAGCTGCTTTGAAAAGCCTCTCGCTCTGGCCAACTTTTCGATAGTCTGAACGCAGTCAGGGCCAGAGCGGAGAGGTTTGGTGAAACCTTTTGAAGTGAGGCTGTCTGAGTAGATCTCTCCTCCAGGGCAACGTTTTTCTTTGGGAAGTCCACAAGAAACGTCATGACCTCTGTGAACCACTCTCTTGCTGGCCACATTTTGGGGCAATCAGAGTCAACCTTGTCCCTTCTGACGCTGCGAACTTCCTCATTACGTCCCCCATGATCTTGAATGGGGGAAAGGCGTAAAGATCCAGGTCTGTCCAGTTCCAGAGCAACGCGTCCACTGCAATTGCCCCTGGGTCCAGAACCGGGGAGCAATACAGAGGAAGCCTCTTCGTCCTTGATGTAGCGAACAGGTCTACTAGAGGACGTCCCCACAATTCTCCATAAACTGTTGACAGACTTCCTGGTGCAAGGTCCATTCTGTTTTGGTAGAATCTGATTTCGGCCGGCTGAGAAGGTCCGCCCTGACATTCTGAAACCCCTGCCACGAATCTGTCAGGATCTTGATGCGCCTTGCGTCTGCCCATAGCAGAACTCCCTTCGCCAGGAGAAAAAGGGATCTGGAGCGAGGTCCCTCCCTGATTCTTTAGATACGCAAGGGCTGTGGTACTGTCCGAGTTGACTTGAACAACCTTGCTTGACAGTCTTTCTTCGAAGAAACTGCAGCGACAGGAATATCGCTGCCAGTTCCTTTACATTGATGTGCCAGGCTACCTGTTTCCCCTCTCCAGGAGCCTGACACTTTCTCCCCCCTAGTGTTGCTCCCCAACGCAAAACGGAAGCGTCTGAGAACAACACTAGGTCGGGGCTCAGAAGATTTAAGGAGAGGCCCTCTCGTAACTTCTGAGGGTCGAGCCACCATCTTAAGTGTACTTTTACTTCGTTGGAGATCCTTAGGATCGCATTCAGGTCCTCTTTCGACGTCCATTCTTCCGCAAGGAAAAATTGAAGAGGCCTGAGGTGCAGTCTTCCCAGCGAGACAAACTTTTTCTAGCGAGGAAATGGTGCCCAGCAGACTCATCCACTCCCTCACCGAACAAGCTTCTCTCTCTAGGAAGGCTGCGACTTTCTCTAACCCCAGTCGCTGACGTTCCTGGGATGGAAACGCCCGAAAAGCCACTGAATCCATCTGAATCCCCAGATACACGATGGACTGTGATCGGGGTCAGATGCGACTTTTCGGTGTTGACCAAAAGACCCAGAGACTTTGCTAGGGCTAGCGTAAACTGAAGGTCCTTCAGACACTTCTGCCTCGACGACGCTCTGATCAGCCAATCGTCGAGGTAGAGGGATATCCTGATTCCTGACGAATGGAGCCACTTCGCTACATTCCTTCATAATCATTTGTGAAACCAATCGGGGCCAGTTGCTGAGACCGAAACAAAGGGCTCTGAACTGCCAAACCCTGTTGTCCAAGACGAATCTCAGGTACTTCCTTGAAAGAGGGTGGACTGGGACGTGGAAGTACGCGTCCTGCAGGTCTAGAGACACCATCCAGTCGCCAGGTCTCAATGCTCCCAGCACCGACTGAGGCGTCTCCATTCTGAACTTTATCTTTTCTACAAAAAGATTGAGCCTGCTCACATCCAGGACCGGGCGCCAACCTGACGACTGCTTCGGCACTAGGAAAATCCTGTTGTAGAAGCCCGGGGTGACTCTAGGTCCAAGACTTGTTCCACCGCTCTTTTTTTTGACCATCTGGTCTAATAGATCGAAAAGAACACTTTTCTTCTCTCCCTGATAGGATGGAGAGAGGTCTCTGGGAGTTGATGTCAAAGGAGGAGGAGTAGAAAGGGGATCTGTACCCCCGCTCTACTATCTTGAGGGTCCAAGGATCCGCCCCTCTCTGCCTCCAAGCCTCCGCAAAGAATTCCAGTCTGGCCCCGACTGGTGTCTGAAGGACGAGATCTTCATTTGCTGTTTTTGGGTTTGAATGAAGCTCTTCCTCTCGAAAACCCTCTCCTCGAGGAGCTGCTGCTCGAGGGGGTGCCCCGCGAAAGGGTTTGACTTTCTTCGGGGGTTTGCTGAATGTCGAAGTGGAAGGAACCGCTGGACGTCTTGAAGACTGAACCAAGAGGTCCTGGGTCGCCTTTTTCTTGCAAACTCTGTGCAAGATCCTTTACCATAGCCTGGGGGAAGAGATGGTCCGAAAAGATGGCGCAAAGAGCAATTTCGCTTTCTGAGCGGGGGGAGGATACCGACTTAGCAGTAAAATTGCACAGCAGTGCTCTTTTCTTCAGGAAGGCAGTTCCAAAATTCGAAACTAGCTCCTCCGAAAAACCATCCCTGACGGCCTTGTCCATACATGACAACACGCTGGACAGCTCCCCCAGACTGAGGAGAATCAGGACTCCTAGACTGGAAGGTCCAAAACTCCCAGACACCAATCTAGGAAATTAAACACATTAAGGTACGAAGCAGTCCCTTCAAGTGGTGGTCAGTCTCCACCGGAGTCCAGGACACCTTAGCAGACGCTAAGAGAGACCTCCTCTGGGCGTCCACTAAACTGGAGAAGTCACCCAAAGCGGAAGAAGGGACCTTTACTCCCACATCCTCCTTGGTCTCATACCAAACTCCTCCTTTCCCGGCGAGTCTAGAGGGTGGATGGCGAAAGTAGTCTTGCCCTGATCCTTCCTTCTGGACATAAAGTCTTGAAGTTTCTTTAAAACGCCCTCTTGGTCGACAGCGATGTCTTCATTTCGACGAATTCAGGGGTCTACGGTCTTTGGAAGAAGACGAAAGTTGAGAGGGAGGAGACCTAGGGGGCTGTCGGCTGGAACTCCTCCCCGAAGGCTGAACGTAACAGCCTAACAAGAACCTTGTAGTCCGAGACAGCTGAAGCTACCGGCTGTTCTTCTTCGACGGAACTCCCTGGGCTACTAAGTTCCCCTTCCTCCCTAAGAGGAACTGGAGAACGCCCATCAGGAGAGGGAGTACGTCCCGCAGTCTCAATCCTGAACAAAGACTTCCGTTGGTTGGAAGTATCCTCTACAGGTACGGAAGCGGCCTTACGTTGATCTTTAGAGGTACGGACATCTTTGCGAAAAGAGGGAGCGTCCTTAGAAGCCACATGAACGTCTTAACAGAAACGCTCTACGAAAGGAAGCGCGAGCTTCCTGACGAGCGGCGCCAAAAGCGTCCTGCTTAGCCAAGCGAGCGTCCTGCTTTGCATTCTCAAAAGCGTCCTGCTTCGCTCGAAAAGCGTCCTGCTTCACACGGCGAGCGTCCTGCGGAGCGTCCTCAAAGGCGTCCTGTCTATAACTAGAAGCGTCCTGCTTCGCGCGCCGAGCGTCCTGCCGAGCGTCCTTAAAAGTGTCTTGAAGAGAGCTCAAAGCGTCCTGTCTAGAACGCGAGCGTCCTGCCGAGCGTCTGACGAGCGTCTCTCCTGAGAGAGTAAAAGATCTGCTAGGAGAACGAGAACGTTGACGATCGGGGGGGAAGGGCGGAGAGAGAGACGAGCGAGCCGAGAGAGAATGAGGCCGCTTCGTCCTCTTGACGGGCAGCCGAACGTCCTTCCTACGCTTAGGCTCGACTGCTGCTGGCAAGTCCTCTGAGCATCAGCGACGTAATGGTCCCTGAAGGGACACAATATCCTTCGTAGTGACGAAGGAGCAAAAGAAGGGGCAGGACTGAGACTGCGAGAAGGCGAGGGGCGAGGGGACGCCTCCTTCCTTCTAGCAGGTACAGCTATCTGCCTCTCAGTGAACACGCCTGCGTGGAAACGAACGTCCTCATCGGTAGAAAGCCTTCCTCTCTTCTGCGGAGGAAAGGCGTCATAAGCGTCCTCTGACGAAAGAGGAGACATAGGACGTGAAGCGTCCTCAAAGCGAAAGGTCCTTTTCAACGGACGCGAGTCTCTCCGAGCGCTCCACCCCTTGCGCGGGGAGGACGCTTCGGAGGACGAAAAGCAATCTTTAAGGACACGCGCTCGTGCGCGCTCCTTGGCAGCCTGGGATTTAGCAACAAGGGCCTGCCGAAGGGACGCCAGATCGGTGGGGAGCCCCCGTAACCCTCTTGCGGCTTTCGACATACCCACTCCCTGAGTCTGGGGAGTTTCCCGATAGAGGTCTAGGCCTAGAGGCATTATGGGGCCGATCTGACGCCCCCTCCACAAACTAGGGGCACTAACACAAACTTTCACAGGGCCGGTTTCTAGGGCCAATACTTTAGATTCGAGAGCACGAATAGACTCTAGAATCAGAGAAAGGGTGTTACCTTCTCCAGACACAGCACTGGGGCCCGAAGGCAACAAAACAGGATTAGGTTGGGCAAAATCTACTGGTGTTAGAGGAGGAGAAATGTTACTATCCTTACCTTTAGTAGAGCTTGACCCTTGGAGGAAGACCTCCTGACTCTATCGCGCTCCAATTTGCGTCGATAGGTCTCATACCATCCTCCATTTATCATCATCCAAATCCTTACATTCATTGCACCGATCATCAACCACGCAAACATGCCCCCTGCAATCCATACAAACTGTGTGAGGATCAACTGAAGGTTTAAGAAGCCTCACCTTACATTCACCTAACCCCCCTCAC
>NC_061110.1:25639505-25644505 GCF_015104395.2 Macrobrachium nipponense | reverse complement strand
TCATATTTCCGGCGTTGAGTTTTGACTTGAGTATCGCCTTGAGTCTCTGCATATATTCTTTGCCTTATCGTGTCCTTCATCTCTTGGTGTTTTATATCCCCTCATTCCATTATTCCCAGGTATTTGTATCCTGTCTCATCTATGTGTTTGATGCTCTTACCATACAGCTTGATGTCGTCCATGAACATCAGATGGTTGATTCTGTTGCCTCTTTTCTTGAGTTGGTACCCGGCATCCATCTTCTGTAGTACTTTTGTCATGGGAATCATGGCTACTACGAAGAGTAGTGGGGACAGTGAGTCGCCCTGGAAGATCCCTCTCCTGATATTAACCTCTGCTAGTCTTATTCCAGAGCTTGTAAGTATTGTATTCCAGTTGCGCATTGTATTTTTGAGGAAGCTGATGGTGTTTTTCCTCTTGCCCATATATTTTTCAGGCATTCTATTAGCCATGTGTGTGGTATCATGTCGAAGGCTTTTCTTATAGTCTATCCATGCCATGCTTAGGTTGGTTTTCCTTCTCTACTGTTCTTCATTACCATTTTGTCTATCAGGCAGCGGTCTTTTGTGCCCCTCCACTTCCTTCTGTAGCCTTTCTGTTGGTGGGGGATGGTGTTTGTCTTCTCTAGGTAGTTGTATAGCCTTTCACTGATGATACCTGTTAGTAACTTCCACATTATTGGTAGGCAGGTGATAGGCCTGTAGTTACTGGCTATATTTCCCTTACTCTTGTCTTTTTGTACTAAGGATGTTCTTCCTGTGGTCATCCATTTGGGTGCATGGTGATTTGAGATACAATGCTGGAGTTGTTCTGCTATTCGTGGGTGTAGGGCCTTGAAGTTTTTTGAGCCAGTATCTATGGACTTCATCGGGACCTGGGGCTTTCCAGTTTGGCATTTTCTGACTGTGTTCTGTCGTTGATCTCTGTGAATCTTTGTTTTATTCTCCCTGTTTCTTCTTCCTTGACTTCCTGGAGCCATGTTTGCATGTTTTGTTGTGTGATACCGGATTGCTCCATATGTTTTCCCAGAGTCTCTTACTTGGTTCGGCTTCAGGAATTTCTGGGTGGTTGTCTTCCCCTCTTAGTTGGCTGAATAGTCATTGCTGAGTTTTGCTATTTAACCCATAGCTGGACCCTACCCATCAAGGTTCAGGTACTCATTTACAGCTGAGTAGACTGAGGAAATTATGGTAAAGATCCTTTCCCAAGGAATCAACGCCGAGGAGAGTCGGTCACCCCATCCAACGGACTGACCGCCCCAGTCCATTGACGACCTAACCCAACTCCTCCACGGCGCCACATTTTATTATTATTATTATTATTATTATTATTATTATTATTATTATTATTATTATTCAAAGAAACCTCATAATCCTGCACGGTCCTCCTTGTCAATCTTTCTGCTTTATTATTTTAAATAACAAGATCAGACATATTATTGTGGATTTACTTTCCCATTATTATTATTATTATTATTATTATTATTATTATTATTATTATTATTTTTTATTTTTTTTTTTTTTTTTTTTTTTTTTTTTTTTTTTTTTTTTTTTTTTTTTTTTTTTTTTTTTTTTTTTGTTTTTTTTTTTTTTTTTTTTTTTTTTTTTTTTTTTTTTTTTTTTTTTGCTCTATCACAGTCCTCCAATTCGACTGGGTGGGTATTTATAGTGTGGGGTTCCGTGTTGCATCCTGCCTCCTTAGGAGTCCATCACTCTTCTTACTATGTGTGCCGTTTCTTAGGATCACACTCTTCTGCATGAGTCCTGAGCTACTTCAGCCTCTAGTTTTTCTAGATTCCTTTTCAGGGATCTTGGGATCGTGCCTAGTGCTCCTATGATTATGGGTACGATTTCCACTGGCATATCCCATATCTTCTTATTTCTATTTTCAGATCTTGATACTTATCCAATTTTTCCCTCTCTTTCTCTTCAACTCTGGTGTCCCATGGTATTGCGACATCAATGAGTGATACTTTCTTCTTGACCTTGTCAATCACGTCACGTCTGGTCTGTTTGCAACGTATCACCCTATCCGTTCTGATACCATAGTCCCAGAGGATCTTTGCCTGATCGTTTTCTATCACTCCTTCAGGTTGGTGCTCGTACCACTTATTACTGCAAGTAGCTGATGTTTCTTGCACAGGCTCCAGTGGAGGGCTTTTGCTACTGAATCATGCCTCTTTTTGTACTGGTTCTCTGCAAGTGCCGGGCATTCACTTGCTATGTGGTTTATGGTTTCACTTTTCGTATTGCACTTCCTACATATGGGAGAGATGTTATTTCCGTCTATCGTACTTTGAACATATCTGGTTCTTAGGGCCTGATCTTGTGCCGCTGTTATCATTCCTTCAGTTTCCTTCTTTAGCTCTCCCCTCTGTAGCCATTGCCAATTGTCATCGCTGGCTAGTTCTTTAGTCTGTTCATGTATTGTCCATGCATTGGTTTGTTGTGCCAGTCCTCTGTCTTTCTGTCTTTCTCCTGTCTCTGCTGTCTATGGATCGTCTTCGTCTGCTTTTCATTAGTCCTTCTTCCCATGCACTCTTAGCCACTCGTCTTCACTGGTTTTCAGATATTGCCCCAGTGCTCTGTTTTCGATGTTGACGCAGTCCTCTATACTTAGTAGTCCTCTCCCTCCTTCCTTTCGTGTTATGTATAGTCTGTCCGTATTTGCTCTTGGGTGTAGTGCTTTGTGTATTGTCATATGTTTCCTGGTTTTCTGATCTATGCTGCGGAGTTCTGCCTTTGTCCATTCCACTATTCCTGCGCTGTATCTGATTACTGGCACTGCCCATGTGTTTATGGCTTTTATCATATTTCCGGCGTTGAGTTTTGACTTGAGTATCGCCTTGAGTCTCTGCATATATTCTTTTCCTGATCGTGTCCTTCATCTCTTGGTGTTTTATATCTCCCCTCCTTCCATTATTCCCAGGTATTTGTATCCTGTCTCATCTATGTGTTTGATGTTGCTCCCATCTGGTAGCTTTATCCCTTCAGTTCTCGTTACTTTGCCTTTTTGTATGTTGACTAAGGCGCATTTTCTATTCCAAAACTCCATCCTGATGTCCTCAGATACAATCCTTACAGTCTGGATTAGGGTATCTATTTCCTTATGCTCTTACCATACAGCGTGATGTCGTCCCATGAACATCAGATGGTTGTTCTGTTGCCTCTTTTCTTGAGTTGGTACCCGGCATCCATCTTCTGTAGTACTTTTGTCATGGGAATCATGGCTACTACGAAGAGTAGTGGGGACGTGAGTCGCCCTGGAAGATCCCTCCTCCTGATATTAACCTATGCTAGTCTTATCCCAGAGCTTGTAAGTATTGTATTCCAGTTGCGCATTGTATTTTTGAGGAAGCTGATGGTATTTTTCCTCTGCCCCATATATTTTCAGGCATTCTATTAGCCATGTGTGTGGTATCATGTCGAAGGCTTTCTTATAGTCTATCCATGCCATGCTTAGGTTGGTTTTCCTTCTCCCTACTGTTCTTCATTACCATTTTGTCTATCAGGAGCTGGTCTTTTGTGCCCCTGCACTTCCTTCTGCATGCCTTTCTGTTGGTGGGGGATGGTGTTTGTTTCCTCTAGGTAGTTGTATAGCCTTTCACTGATGATACCTGTTAGTAACTTCCACATTATTGGTAGGCAGGTGATAGGCCTGTAGTTACTGGCTATATTTCCCTTACTCTTGTCTTTTTGTACTAAGGATGTTCTTCCTGTGGTCATCCATTTGGGTGCTTGGTGATTTGAGATACAATGCTGGAGTTGTTCTGCTATTCGTGGGTGTAGGGCCTTGAAGTTTTTGAGCCAGTATCCATGGACTTCATCGGGACCTGGGGCTTTCCAGTTTGGCATTTTCTTTAGTTGGTGTCTGACTGTGTCTGTCGTGATCTCTGTGAATCTTTTGTTTGTTTTTATCCCTCCCTTTTTCTTCTTCCTTGACTTCCTGGAGCCATGTTGCATGTTTGTTGTGTGATACCGGATTGCTCCATATGTTTTCCCGGAGTCTCTTACTTGGTTCGGCTTCAGGAATTTCTGGTGGTTGTCTTCTCCTCTTAGTTTGGCTGTATAGTCTTTTCTGGTTGGTTTCCGAATAGTTTGTTCTGTTGGTATCCCTTATTTTCTGTTCATGTATCGTTGGATCTTATGTGCTTTGGCCTTAAGCCTCTGTTTTACATCTTCTATTGTGTTGTTTAATAACCCCTCTCTTGTACTTTGTATTTCTCGTTGAGTTCCTCCCTTGTTTTCTTGCTTCTTAGCCTTTTTCTGCCATCTCTTTCAGTTTACTCAAGTCAGATCTCCATCACCATGATTTGCTTTTCCAGTCGCCTTTCCAAGGAGGTTGCTGTTTTGGTTTCTGTTGGGTTGGTTGTGCTGGTGGTGTTGGTGTTCGAATTCCCATCAGTTCTGCTACTAATCTTGCTCCTGCATATGTCAAGTTATTTGTTTCTGTGATACTGGTGGTGTGTATTATGCCCATTATTTCATTGACCTCACTTGTTTTCTCCCTTAATTTCTTGGTGTTGTAGGCTTTCATGGAGGGGATCTTTGTTCTCTCTGTATCTGGCTCCATCCATTGTCTAATCTTTTCTACCCATTCCGTCCTCTCTGTTACTTCGTCGGTGTTTCTTCGTGTGTCGTTGTTTGATACCTCATCCTCCCTGTCGTCTTCTGTGGCATCGTCTCTCAGTTCGTCTTCGTGTAATTCGTTGTCGTGTGACATTTCCCTTTCCAGTTCTTCTCTTTCTGTTGGGGAGAGCCAGTTCTTTTCTTTATGTTCCTTACTTGGTCTGCCAGCCTCTGCTCTGTTTGGGGGTGTTATTCCTCTCATTCCAGATGTTGACCAATCTTCTTCTATATCCTCTCTCCGTCGGGTTGCTTCTGATGTAGCATCTCCATATTTATTATTATTATTATTATTATTATTATTATTATTATATTATTATTATTATATTATTATTATTATTATATTATTATAGTCATCACAAAAGTTTAATAACT
>NC_061110.1:25597005-25637005 GCF_015104395.2 Macrobrachium nipponense | reverse complement strand
TGGCCCGCCCGCCCAGGGACAGCTCGGCGGACCTCCTGGCCCGCCCGCCCAGAGGCGGCACAGTGGATCTCCAGGCCCACACTCCCCGAGGCAGCTCGGCGGACCTCCTAGCCAGCCATCCTTGGGGCAGCACGGCAGGTCTCCTGGCCCGCCCGCCATGAGGCGGCTCAGAGGATCTCCTGGCTCACGCCGCCCCGGGACGTCTCGATGGGCCTCCTGGCACGCCCGGGGGGCTTGGCAGACCTCCTTCCCTGCCAGCCCCAGGGGGGCTCGGTGGACCTCCTTGCCCGCCCTCCCTGTGACAGCCTGGCGGGCCTGGCCCGCCCGACCCAAGGCGCCTCGGAGGACCTCCTGGCTCGCGCCGCCCCAGGACGTCTCGATGGGCCTCCTGGCCCACCCGCCCAGGGGCGGCTCGGCGGACCTACTGGCCCGCCCGCACCAGGGTGGCTCGGAGGACCTCCTGGCCCGCCTAACAAGGGGGGGCTCAGAGGACCACCTGCACCGCCCGCCCCGAGGCAGGCAGCTCAGAGGACCTCCTGGCTCTCGCCGCCACGGCACAGCTCGATGGGCCTCCCGTGCACGCCTGCCCTGGGACGGCTCGGCGGACATCCTGGCCCGCCCGCCCAGGGGCGGCTCAGCGGACCTCCTGGCCCGCCCGCCATGGGGTGGCTCAGCGAACTTCCTGCCCTGCCCACCCTAGGCCAGCTCAGCAGGCCTCCTGGCCCGTCCGCCCCAGGTGGAGCTTGGCAGACCTGCTGGCCTGCCTGGCACGGGGCGGCTCGGTGGGCCTCCTGACCTGCCTGCCCTGCAGCGACTCGGCAGGCCTCCTGGCCCGCCCGCCCCACAGCAGCTCGGTGGACCTCCTTTCCAGCCTGCCCCGCAGCAGCTCGGAGTCCCACCCATCCCGCAGCGGCTCGGCAGACCTCCTGGCCCGCCTGCCCAGCAGCAGCTCGGAGGACCTGGCTCGCGCTGCCCGGGACGGCTCGATGGGCCTACTAGCCCGCCTGCCCCGGGGTGGCTCAGCGGGCCTCCTGACCCACCCGCCCCGGGATGGCTCGGTGGGCCTCC
Organism: Macrobrachium nipponense; assembly: GCF_015104395.2. Classification (NCBI taxonomy): domain Eukaryota; kingdom Metazoa; phylum Arthropoda; class Malacostraca; order Decapoda; family Palaemonidae; genus Macrobrachium; species Macrobrachium nipponense. Next base: position 25,635,937 of record NC_061110.1, on the reverse strand, counting down.
TGGCCCGGGCGCCATGCAAAGGCTTGGCGGACCTCCTGGCCCGCCCGCCCCGCAGCGGCTCGGCGGACCTCCTTGCCGGCCCGCCCAGGGTTGGATCGGCAGACCTCCTGGCCCGCCCGCCCAGTGTGTGCTCGGGGAACCTCCTGGCCCTCCCGCCCCGCAGCGGCTCGGCGGGCCTATTGGCCTGCCTGCCCATGGGCGGCTCGGCGGACCTCCTGTCCCTCCCGCTCAGGGGCGGCATGGCGGATCTCCTGCCCCACCCTTCCCGAGGCCTGCCCACCCCGGTTGGGGCTCTGTGGGCCTCCTGGCCGGCCTGCCCCGCAGCGGCTCGGCGGGCCTCCTGGCCCATCCCGCAGCGGCTCAGCGGATCTCCTGGCCTGCCTGCCTAGGGCCAGCTCGGACCTCCTGGCCCGCCCGCCCAGGGGCAGCTCGGCAGACCTCCTGGTCTGCCCGCCCATGGGGGGCTTGGTGGACCTCATGGCCCGCCCACCCTGGGGCGGCTCAAAGGACCTCCTGGCTCGCGCCGCCCCGGTACAGCTATAAGGGCCTCCTGGCCCGCCTGCCCTGGCACGGCTCGGCGGACCTCCTGGCCCACCCGCCCAGGGGTGGCTTGGCCGGCTTCCTGGCCCACCCGCCCAGGGGCGGCTCGGAGGACCTTCTGGGCCACCCCCACCCGCCCCGGGCCAGCTCAGCAGACCTCGTGGCCCGCCTGCCCTGGGGCAGCTCAGCGGACCTCCTTGCCTGCCCGCCCAGGGGCGGCACGGCGGCTCTCCTGGCCCACCCTTCCCGAGGCAGCTCAGCGGACCTCCTAGCCCACCCTCCCTAGGGCGGCACGGCAGGCCTCCTGGCCTGCCCGCCCTGGGGTGGCTCAGCAGACTTCCTGCCCCGCCCGCTTCGGGGCGGCTCAGCGGGCCTAGTGGCCCGCCCACCCCGGGTCGGGCTCGGCTGACCTCTGGCCCACACGCCCAGGGGCGGCTTGGCGGACCTCCTGGCCCGCCTGCCCAGTTGGGGCTTGGTGGACCTCATGGCCCGCCCGCCCGCCCCTGGGCGGCTCGGAGGACCTCCTGGCTCGCACCGCCCCGAGACAGCTCTAAGGGTCTCCTGGGCCCCGCCCGCCCCGGCGCGGCTCGGCGGACCTCCTGGCCCGCCTGCCCGATGGGGGGCTCGGAGGACCACCTGGGCCACCCGCCCCGAGGCAGCTCGACGGACCTCCTGGCCCGCCCACCCCGGCGCGGCTCGGCGGACCTCCTGGCCTGCCTGCCCAAGGGGGGCTCGGAGGACCACCTAGGCCACCCGCCCCGAGGCCGCTCGGAGGACGTCCTAGCTCGCGCTGCCCCATCACCGGTTGATGGGCCTCCTGGCCCGCCTGCCCCGGGACGGCTCGGCGGACCTCCTGGCCAGCCCGCCAAGGAGCGGGCTCAGAGGACCTCCTGGCCCGCCCACCCAGGGGCGGCTCGGTGGACTTCCTGCCCCGCCAGCCCTGGGGCAGCTCAGCAAGCCTCCTGGCCTGCCCGCCCCGGGTGGGTGGGGTTCGGCTGACCTCCTGGCCCGCCCAGCCTGGGGGGGGGGGGGCTCGGTGGGCCTCCTGGCCTGCCTGCCCCGCAGCGGCTCGGTAGGGGCATCCTGGCCCGCCCGCCCCGCAGCGGCTCGGCGGACCTCCTGGCCCGCCTGCCCAGGGGCGGCTCGGAGGGACCCTCTGGCTCGCGCCGCCCACTAAGTCTTGATGGGGCTCCTAGCCTGCCCGCCCCCCGGGGTTTCTCAGCGGACCTCCTGGCATGCCCACCCCGGGGTGGCTCGGCGGGACTCCTAGCCCGCCCGCCTACCCTGCAGTGGCAGTGGCTTGGCGGACCTCCTGGCCAGCCACCCCGCAGCGGCTCCGGCGGACCTCCTGGCCCTGCCCGCCCTGCAGCAGCTCGGCGAGCCTCCTAGCCTGCCTGCCCAGGGGCGGCTCAGTGGACCTCCTGGCCTGCCCTCCCAGGGGCGGCACGGCAGCCCTTCTGGCCTGCCCTCCCTGAGGCAGCTCTGCGAACCTCCTGGCCCAACCTCCCTGGGGCAGCAAAGCGGGACCCCCGCCCGCGCCACAGCGGCTCGGCAGGCCTCCTGGCCCTCCCGCCCCGCAGCAGCTCGGTGGACCTCCTTTCCCGCCCGCCCCACAGCGGCTTCGAGGCCCTCCCACCCCGCAGTTGCTCGGCTGACCTCCTGGCCCGCCCGCCCTAGGGCAGCTCAGCGGACCTACTGGCCCAACCGCCCAGGGGCGGCTTGGCGGGCTTCCTTGCCCACCCCCCCAGGGGCGGCTTGGCGGGCTTCCTTGCCCACCCGCCCAGGGGCGGCTTGGCGGGCTTCCTTGCCCACCCGCCCAGTGGTGGCTTGGCGGGCTTCTTGGCCCACCCGCCCAGTGGCGGCTCAGTGAACCTCCTGGCCCGCCCTTCTGGGACGGCTTGGCGGACCTCTTGGACCATTATAATTGCCTGTACGATAATGTTGCCTTATCATCAGGATTGTCTTTATGTTTTATTTTATGGTTCTCTCAGTAATTTTCTATTTTTCTCTATTTTTATTTCAAATTGAATAACATTACTATATATGTGTGTGTGAGCCTTCATAAAGGATTTGTTTCTGTAAATTTAGAAATAATTCTTTGGTAATTTACTAACTGGCATCATTCTGATTTCCGGAAAGATGTTCTCGACTTCATCACGTGACTGAACGCAGCTACACTATCGGATGATGACTGACTTTCTTTTCCTTTTAGAAATATGGATTACAGTGAAAATGTTGTTCCTCAATCAAAAAATTATACATTGGGTCTGAGGGAAGACCACCAGTTACTTATTATATCAAATTTAGGGATGTAGGGCGACTTGGTGACAGCGTTACAAACACGTGAGGAAATGAAGCCAGTTAGAAGTAGCGAGAGGCGACTTTCATCTGGGGAAACTCGCGGGAGAAATGAGGTAGTCTCGCCAGAAAGAAGCCGAGTTTTTGGCGTAGTTCTGAAAATTATTTTCGGAGGTAGATTATGGACTGAATTTGGGAAATTAGGTTTTCTTTAATATGTAGATATCAAGTAGAGAAAACAGTCCCTTGGATGTTTAAGTTTAGGGGACGCTCTATATCAAGTTATTACAAAGATATTTACGGTTCTGGGTGGGCTGCTGTGAGCAGGCCTCAATACCTAGTATGAGAGAAGGGCTTGCTTCCCAGCCGCCCCAAGACCGGAAAGGGTTAAGCCTCCTCCTACCTTTTCACAGTCCCAGGGCCCCCGCCCTTCCTTGTATACCTCCACACCAATCCTACAGTCCTCCAAGAACCAAGGTATCTAGATAGAGAGGTAGCATCATCCCCACACAAAATCCCAGTAGCCCCTATTTGTACTTTGCTGAACATCTGTACAAGAAGTCTCCTCATGTTTGGTGCAGGCGTGGACCTCTATATATCAATGTAAATTGAAATTAAGAAATACTAATTAAAAAAAAATTATGCATAAATAAATAAAAATAAATATATATATAAATAAATAAAAAATAGATAAAAATAAATAAATAAAAATAATAAATACATATATAAATAATAAATAGATAAAAAAATAAATATAAAATAAGTAAATATATATAGATAAATAATTAATCAATAAATGGATAATAATGAATAAATAAAATTGAATAAAAAATAGAATAAGTATAAATAAATGAATAAATTATTATTAAATAAAATTAATTAAATGAATAACAAATAAAATAAATAAATAAATAAATAAAAATGAATAAAAATAAATAAATAAAAATAAATAAATTAAAATAAATAAATTAATAAAAATAAATTATTAAAAAAATAAATAAGTAAATAAAGAATAAATTAATTAATAAATAAACATACATATAAATAAATAAAAATAAACAAATAAATCAATAAAGCGAATAAAAAATAAAATACCTAAATATATATAAAAAAAAAGAAAAAAAAATATATATATATATATTATATATATATTATATATATATATATAAATATATATATATATATATATATAAATGAAAAATAAATAAAAAATTAATAAATTGATAAATAGACAATAAAACAAATATAAAAATATAAAATTAATAAATTAATAGATATAAGAAAAATAAATAAATAATTTAGAAGATAAAAAATAAAAAATGAGTAAGTAAATAAAAATAAATAAATAAATTAAAATAAATAAATAAATGAAAATAAATATATTCGTAAATAAAAATTAACAAATAAAAATATAAATAAATAAAAATAAAAAATAAAAAATAAATAAAAATAAATAAATATTAAACATAAATAAACAAATGAAAATAAATAAATAAACATAAATAAACCAAACAAATATATAATACATAGAGATAAAAAAATCAATAAAATTAATAAATAAAACAAATATATAAACATATAAATAAATGATAAATAATAAATAAAAATAAACAAATAAGTAATAAATAAAAAGAGATAAAATAAATGTAAAAAGTAAACATGACAAAAAGTATTACGAAGATGGACCCAAGTACGACTTCAGCAAGGGTCCTACGACTTGTGCAAAGGGCATAGGTATACCGCTGCCTGGTCGAGATGCCCCAAGAAACCAACAGCGGTTACTGCCCTTACAATGACAAAGACGGACTATCCTTCAGTTCTAGTAGACCCTACAGCTCAGGGTCCTATATTTGCTGCACCTCCCAGAGGTCGCTATCTTCCCCACCATATCCATCATTCGCGAGGATGAGATTCCTTACGGAGTTCTTGCCTACTGTCTGGTCGAGAGTCACCCGACCTCACCGCTCTTAGGTATGTACTATGGAGGTTTTACCGTCCTGCTAGGACAAGATTTTAAGCCTCCTCCTACCTTTTCACAGTCCCAGGCCCCCCTACTCCCCCCCCCCCTTCCTTACATACCTCCAGACTAATCCTCCAGTCCTCAAAGAACCAAGGTATCTAGAGAGAAAGGTAGAGTCATCCCTCACTCGATATCACAGAAGCCTCTATTTGTACTTTGCTGAACATCTGTACAAGAAGTCTCCTGATGTCTTATGCGGGCGTGGTTCTTTATAACCCCCTCCTGGGCGTGGCAAGAGAGTCTCTTAGATAGGTGCATGCAGGTCATACCAAAGGTGGGCATAAGTAAGGTGGTTGCATCTGGAGCGAAGGAAATCGGCTTGTTCGGGTCACTTCTCTTGCATGAATAGGCCACGCACCCCCTTTACCACCTGGGCGGCTCTGTGCGAAGGAAGGCAGGCTTGTAGTAATTGTAATTTAACGGAATGTTATTCATTAACACGTTCTAAAGGTATCTGTAATTGTAATTCTTCAAAGAAAATCTCTGGTTAATATTAATTCTAGTTTTAATAAAAATTTGTTAAACGTAATCATGACGTCAGACTACAGATATGACGTCACATACCGAAATATTTCTTGGAAACCAATAAAAATCTAAATATTTCCTTATGTTTTCCTGATTTATGGCACCAGACACCATAATTTAGCTATGTTAAAATGTCAATATAGTTAAAAAGACCGCCCCCTTCCCTCTTTGAAAACTGAAATATGACGAAACAGAGAGTAAATGGGGAAGAGCTTAGTGATAGAAAACGATCAAGCAAATATCCTTGGGGACTATGTTATCAATAAACAAAAGGTGATATGTGCCAATAGACCAGACGTGGCGTTCATTGACAACATTAAGAAGAATGTATCACTCATTGATGTCGCAATATCATATGACACCAGAGTAGATGGGAAAAGATTGAGAAGTATCAGGTCAAGGAATAGTAAGAATCCAGGACTTCTGTGAATAAAAAATGTAACCGAGAAAACTCGACGGGTTATACAACGAATGTTTAACAACAGCCTCTTGTATCTCTGAATAAATTAAGTGACATTCATAATTACCTGTCTTAGACATGCCAATCTTCGGTGCGTTGTTCAGCCGTTTAAGCAACAACGAGAAAATCATAATTATGAAAACAGATCTACATATATTACTGCAGCTGAGGCAGTAATTACTTTTAATTTTACATGTTTAAAAGATGGTTTAATTCAAGAATAAAGGTAAAAATAATGAAATATCAATGAAAATTAAAATAAAATGAATACAAATAAAAATAATGAATAAATGAAAAATAATATGTAATAAATAAAAAATGAATAGAAAATATAAAAAATAAAATAGATAAATAAAATTAAAAATAAGTAAATGAATAAATAACAAATAAAAAAATAAATAAATAAATAAAAAAAATAACTGAAAATAAAATAAATAAATAAATACATAAAAAATATACACATGAATAAATGAAAAAAAATAACTAAAAATATATATATAAATAAAAAATAAATAAATAAAAATAAATTAATCAATAAATAAACATACATATACGTAAATAAAAATAAAAATAGATTATATAAAATAAATAAATACATCAATCAATATAAATAAAAAAATAAAAATAAATTAATAAAAAAATAAAAGATAAAAAATAGATAAATATATATAAAAATAAATAAATATATAAAATATATAATTAAATGTATACAATAAATAAATAAATTAATAAATGAATCGATAAAAATTAAATAAATAATTAAGAAAAATAAGAATAAAAAATAATAAAATAATAAAACATATATATATGAATAATAAAAAATAAATATAAAATAAATAATCATAAAAAAATAAATAAAAATTAAAATAAATAAAATAAATACAAAATAAATAAATAAAAATTAAATAAACTTTAGAAATATATGTATATATATAGATATATATATATATATATATATATATATATGTGTGTGTGTATATATATATATAATGAATGGCATTGTCGCTTCTAGAAAGTCGGATCTTTAATAAAAAGAGTATGGCCAGCAGAAACTTCAGCATTTTTTCGTTAAAAACTTTATTTTCATCCAACGCCTACGTTTCGGGATACAAATCCCATCTTCAGGGCTAAAAACAAGGAAAAATTAAAATTCTATACATTAAATCAGACTAAAATGGGGGCACAGTACAGTAATAAATTATGCATATATATATATATATAGATTATTTAACAATATATCAGTGAAATTAGAATTTATAGTAAAAGTAAGACGGTAACTAATTGAATAAGAGATCGACAGTAAAAGCAAAGCTACTAAGTACAATGACACTTCAAAATAAATAAACAAAACACTTAAAAGCACAAACCACACGTGAATAACTAAGAAAATTACGTTATTACTAAAAAACAGGAGAAAAACATTGAATCGTAACAGGCAAAAAATTTCTGTATATGATTACAAAAGGAGAAAAATTAAAAAAAAAAAAAAAAAAAAAACAAAAAAAAAAAAAAAAAAAAAAAAATATATATATATATATATATATATATATATATATATATATATATACACACACACACACACATATATATATATATATATATATATATATATATATATATATATATATATATATATATACATACATACACACACACACACACACACATATATATATATATATATATATATATATATATATATATATATATATATATATATATAAAGGCGGACACAAAGCAAAAAATAGCGAAACGAGAACTCACCGGTACAGAAGTATAGATAAGACTGAATTATTATTTATTTCTTTTTGACTAAAAGGGGAGAGACAAATACAAAGGCGAGCAAGGTAGAAAGGGCGAATGGTCTATTAAGTAATGTTCAGTTGTACAGCAGTTGAATGGTTGTTGAGGGCTGGTGAAAATTGTTTAATGAAGAGGGACTCGAGAATGGGTATTGACCGGTTATCTATAGCATGGGATAAGATTTTAAAATGATTGTACTGAATGCTATGTTGACACTTGATTGCATGGTTGCTTATTGCAGAAAATTCTTTTTTAGATAAAGCTAATGCGGTTCGGTGACTGACACCCCGATGGCAATCGATGCGAACCTTCAGCAGCCGACTCGAATTACCGACATAGGTTCCCAAATTACATTTGGGACAAGTAAACAAATATACCGTTGAAGATCGCATCAACTGCGGTAGGGTGTCCCTTGAACTTGAAAAGACTTCTGATTTTTAAGGGTTCTTGAAGATAAAATTAAATTTAACATATGGGTACATATTGCTGAGTACGACGGTGAGCTCTCGTTTTACAAGTTTATATGTTGAACAAAAGGCAAGGATATATACAGTTCTTTTTTTAGGTACATTAAAAGTGTCCTTCATCTTTTAAACCCATTTTTTATAAAGATACGTAGACGATACGTTTTGTACTTTTTAAAGATAAAGATCTTGCACATTTGTTCCTTAATTTCATTAACTCATTTCATCCGAACATTAATTTTACTATGGACATAGAATCGAATAACGAACTGCCATTTTTAGATATAACAACCTCACGATTTAATGATAAATTTCTAACAGGTGTTTTTAGAAAAAAGACTTTCACTGGTTTAGGAACAAATTTCTTTAGCTTTTGTCCGTTGGTCTTTAAACTTAATGCATGCAAGACATTATTGTGTAGAGCTTATAATTTGTCATGCAAACTGGGTCAAATTCCATGAGGAAGTAGTTTTCTTGCAAAACTATTTTAACAGAAATTGCTATCCATCCCACCTATTTGAGAAAATCTTGAGAGAGTTTTAAATGACATTGTTAAACCGAAAGCACCCACTTAAAAATAACAAATGAATTAAATAAAAAATAAAAAATAAAAAAATAAATAAGAATAAAAATAAATATAAAAATTAAACCATCAGGGAGGGAGGGATCTTCAAGGGCGACTCACTGTTTTTAGTAATAACGTAATTTTCTTAGTTGTTCACGTGGTTTGTGCTTTTAAGTGTTTTGTTTTATTTATTTTGAAGTGTCATTGTACTTAGTAGCTTTGCTTTTTACTGTCGATCTCTTATTCAATTAGTTACCGTCTTACTTTCATATAAAATTCGAATTTCACTGATATATTGTTAGTTAATCTATATATATATATATATATATATATATATATATATATATATATATATATATATATATAATATATATATATATATATATATATATATATATATATATATATATGATTTTTTTTTTTTTTTAAATAGCATAATTTATTACTGTGCCCCATTTTAGTCTGATTTAATGTATAGAATTTTAATTTTTTCCTTGTTTTTAGCCCTGAAGATGGGATTTGTATCCCGAAACGTAGGCGTTGGATGAAAATAAAGTTTTAACGAAAAAAACACGCTGGGAAGCAGTGCCGTGATTAGTCCGTTAATGGCGTTGGTGTCGTCCTCGCAGTGGAGTTTTCAGAGACCTAAACTGTGGCACCGTATTGAGTCCGTTAAAGGTTCTCTGATGGTGAGCGGCCGTAATTAGTCCGTTAAAGGCTGGGCCTAAACCGCTTGTGTCACCAACTCTGGGAGGTCACCAGTTGTTTAGGACCAGAGATTAAGACAGGTAGCTGGGTACTGATGATTTATTTACAAACAAACTGAGTTGACATAGACAGGTGCGGACGGATATGTAGTGCAGTCTCGCACCGCAAACAGAAATGACTCTGAGCCGGTAAATTTGTGTTTTTCTTACAGACATTCATTTAGATATAATAAAAGCGTACAAATAATGGAATTGCATGTGTTATACATCGGCGGAAAGGCCGCAGAACGCTCTACCGGATGGAAGTAAGAACAACGCGACTTGATGATTGGTTACAATGAAAATAGGAAAAGGCGTTGTCCTTACAAGAGTACTACAGAAGATGGACTCAAGCACGACTTCAGCGAGAGTTCCTACAACTTGTGCAAAATGCATAGGCACACCGCTTCCTGGTCGAGATGCCCCAAGAAATCAGCTGCGGTTACTGCCATTGCAGTGACAAGAACGGGCAATCCTTCAGTTTTAGTAGGCCCTCTTGCGAAGGGCCCTATATTTGTTTGCTATCCTGCCCACCAAGTCCGAGCGTTCGATGACACTAGTGCGCAGATACCGCTCTAAGGTATGTAATGTCGGCCAACGAAGAATTGGCGTAGTTTCTTAATTCATTGTTTGCTGTGGAAATATTGCCGTATGCAGGTGACAGATTATCTAATTAATAATAAATAACAGTTCCTTTCAAAGGTGCATTACTTGAAATAAATTACATTAGAATTGAGTAGACTTATTCAACGCATTAAAGATAATTATTTTGCAAAGTAAGGAAAATATATACCGATGGGTCCACGATTTCTAATTTTATTCTCAACTCTAGCTTCGTGCCAGCATACCTAAGCATTTTGAAGTTGGTTTTGCTGCCGCTCGAGTCTTGACCCAACGTATTGTACTGCACTGGGGTGTTGTCATTTCGTCTCCTACAGCCGATAAATAATACATTAAGGCGTTAACATTCTTTAATAACGATGTTTAATTAAACTAATTTTGTCCTTTGATCAATAAAATAATTTGCATGACACATTTAGTGGGCCTAAACTGGAATATTCCTGATTTTTCACACACTACACATTAGCCTAGGTCTATTTTCAGCAGTATACTCTCTCGGATACGTAATGTGAATGAATATTTAAATCGACTATATATATATATATATATATATATATATATATATATATATATATATATATATATATATATATATATATATATATATATATATTAATCTGCTTTATTTTATTATTCCCGTTAATCTTGTTTTATTGGCCATGTTCTCCTTTCTTCTTATCCATTTCATAATTGCTTAACATAATTTACTCAGACCTAGCAATTCAAAGTCAAAAAGCAATCATAAAAAATCAAACGAATATTAATTCAGTCTTTTATTTTTTATCGAATTCCTTGCATATCATCCTGTTTCATTTGGGACACGATGGAAAGCTGTGGGAGTCAAAACTGACGAATACATTAAGAAAGGATTACTTTCATTAAAGCTTTCTTAAGTTGATCTTTCTGTAGCTATTCATTTCTTTTTCATAGAAATTAATTAAAATTAGTTTCACATGTATGCCTAGACCTACTACCATAAGCATATTATAAGTAGCTGAAAGATAAGAAATATGAAGGCGACGTTCTCGTTTAAGTCTATTTCATGTTTTTTTTTCCAAGAAAAACCTACTGCTTTAATCAATGGTTGCTCTTTGGCGGCTACAACAATCATACAGGGTGTAACACGAGTGTATGCACAGTATTTTGGGGAAGGGGAATGAAAGATAAAGTTTCTTTGAACAGAAAAATATTTTTATAAACATGCATTGTTGTCGGTATGGGGAATTTTAAGATAACTGTTTATCATTAGTCATGCTTTCACGCGATGGAGTTCGTAGCGAGAAGTCGTATCAGGTCACCTGAGATGTGGAAGAGACAGAAGATGGCGTATAGGAGTGATGGAGGGATTAGGCCGATGTTAATAAAGTATCTCCCAGTAAAATGTATTCTTTAGGTTTTGAAGAAAAAAATGCATGCATTATTGAAACTGTTTCCCTACTTATCCGTAGTACTATTGACTGGCCACCGATAAAAAACAAAACAAAAAGAGTAAGCCTAACTGAATCTCTCATCCATCAAAGATAAATTTGCTTATTCATTAGACTTATTCATTAGACACCTATCAAAGATTTCAAGTGTAGATTTAAAAATCTCTTCCTCTCCATGTATTCATCAGGCACCAGTCATAAGCGTAGAGCTAATCATGATTCCTGGTTCAGCAATATCATGACGAGGCGCTAGAATTCAAAATTCACAAATGAATGCTCAGCAAAATTTACACTACTGTATTGTCTTGCTCTCTTGTGGTGCTTCGAGGTGTTCCACCTCTAGGCCCATGTTCCAAACTTTGCCGTTCTCTAAACAATTTGATTCATCTATGTATGATTCTCTCTGGTTTATTAAGCTTTCTTGATATCTCTCCAACAGGAACTTGCACTGAATGCAGTGCAACAATTGTCTCTCGCTCATCGAGGGATGTTTCTTAGACTGATAAATGACACATTGACATAAGATTCCCGTGCACATAATGACATCAAAAGCAATAGAGTCAGATCGCATGGTTCACATTATTAGGTTATCGTTTTTTTTTTTTTTTTTTTTTTTTTTGATTTGATAGCATTTAGTAAGATTCCAATTTTTTTTTTTTTAGTAAAATTTAATAAATGGAATAGTTCAACTACCTTCAACTTAATATTGAAATGATAATGTAAGGACTATGTTTATGTGATACTACTAGTGATAGGTGTCGCCTATCTATTTGGTAATGTTTATCAGTGATATGACGTTTTTTTATCACTTCGTTTTGTTCACATCAATTTTGCTATATGGGGAATAGTTTTACACAATAACATGACATAATGTTCTAAAGATATCAATGACCGTTTTTAACGTCATTACATATGATTTCTTCCATCTTTGAAAAGAAAAATAGATAAATAAGGCATAAATCGTGCGTCAGGCAGGTGAAACGAAAAATTATGAAAACTCTGGCCAACCGTCTTTTTGAGCGTGGTGGTACATGAGAAACTTTGTCTTTCTGCGCATCCACGATGAAAATAGAAGAACTAAATAAAACCATGCAAAGCCAATGAAAAAAGTAATTATCTTACGGCAATACTAAAACTAAAATCAACGTACAGAAATGGACGGTGCTTTTCCTCGCAGCTTGACAGTGTAGATCTCCTGGAACAAAAATGATTTTGAAGGACTAGATTTCTTCCTTATTAGCCTTCTTACGTTTGCCCTTCTTAGTATTATTCTTATTTATGATATTCTACATGTAAAATCACCAAGATCGATTAAATTCGCAGAGAAAAGTGTAAAAAGAAGAGACAGTGGAGTGCCGTACTGATGAAATGGGCCTAGATTCCTAGTGACTCGAGAAAGAAGAAGTACGCATCCGTTGTTTACAAACATTCGCTTCCCTCGAAAGTTTATTTGTAAAATTAGTTTTATTTGACGCATTTCCACCGTAAAGGATGTCGGTGCAGAGAGAGCGTTACGATTGCTCAGCTCTCCCTAAAGGATGGAAAAGGGAGGAAGTGCTCAGGAAAACTGGATTAACGTCTGGGAAAATGGATGTTTATTATTACAGGTAAAATACTGAAGGAGATGTTGTCTGGGGCACCAGACGGTAATCAAGTGAACTTAGAATTGCTTTTAACTATTACATTTATTAGAGTTGATCATATTTTGACCTTTCAAATATGTTACCTGAACCAGATCTGTCCCATTAACGGCTCAAATCTCTTTGGGGTAACGTACCTGTACGGTAGCCCAAACGACCCAAGGGTTAGGTTAGGCAAAGTTCTCCTGACGGTGGTAATCGATAGTTAAATAACGCAGGGCATTCCTACTTTGTGTTCCTTTGCTTTAGATGCAGTTCCGTGGGCTAGCCTATGTAGCCTACAGTGGCAAAACTGAAGACTTCTACCACACATCTCAAGTTCGGCACCTAATATTCTAGGGTAAACAATCACGGACAATCCATTGTCACCATGCTGGCCGGGTCTTATTCACTCGATATTTAATCGGTGAAACAAGAATAGAATTACAATTGTAAGCATACCATTCAAAAGATTGAAGTTTTGTCAACATAATGTAATAGGGTAAACAACCGCATGGCCTGGTTCAACTCACCGACAATCACGGTTGGACACCCTCCAAAAAAGTACTTATAACTCGTCCTGACACCGGAGATGGGCATCAGTCGCGACTTGTTGGTGAGAGACGGAGCTAAAGACCTCTACTCTCCTTTCGAAGTAAGTATTTTCTACAAAGTTAGAAATTAAGGCCAAGTTTAAAGCATTAAACAGAGGGTAGTGAAAAGGGTGTCCAACGCAGTGCAAATCTCACCAAAACGCTTTCGAAATTTTTACTTACGCTTAAATATCTTAGAACTTTGATGCAATCTAGATGTTTGTGGAGTCGCTTGTGTCAACAAACTTCCCATTTCCTGTGATAAATCCGCACACCACTTGTACCCATAGATGCTGGGGCACTTTCATCACAACAATCGGAACACGGTCACTGGCCACGACATTTTTAAGGAAACAACTGTTTTGGTAGAAGACGACGACGAAGCGTGCACTAGGTAATTATTTAAATAAATAGTAAAACATCAATATTTTACATATTTATGATGATTAATTTGAAATTATTCGTTATTGAAAAAGTAACTCGATTCTGGCTCAAATTTAAGTAATTATTTTTCGGAATTAGAACGTTCTTTTAAGTCCTGTATTATGACGTCACGACATCTTGACTTTCATTATCTAATTGGTAGATGAATTGCTATACTACTCAACTTTTTTGCAGAACAGTTTACCAGTTATTCATGCAGATTGTTAGCTATGCAAGTGATTGTTATAATCGTAATGTGCATATATATATATCTTTATTATTTACCTTTTGGATATATGAAGATGTTTTACTGCCGGATTATCGCCGTAGTGTGACACAATCGCTTTCGCTCCCTGGGCCTCTGTCTGTTTTCGCACCATAAGAAATTAATGGGGCCGAATTTGCAATTACCAGAAAGTCGTTAAAAGAGGAAAGTTAGCATTGAGGGGCATATGGTTTTTGGATTGAGAATAATGCAAATTTATACAATAGCTAGCTTGTAAAAAATATTTGATCACAAAAAACTTGATTGACAACTAAGCAGCATACCTACTATGGGTTTCAGAGACAGTGCAAGCACGTTTTTTGGCAATATTTCTGTAACGAACACTCGTATCAGAACGAGATTTTGCTATAGTGCATTACACCCAGTGCCGTAATTTATAAGGGTATCGTGAATCAGTAATCGTAAAGAATAACGACACTTGTCCTTGTACCAAGAGACAAAAACTCCATTATCCAGAAATGGATACGAACATGCGTAAAAAGCTCCACATACCCTCTCCCCCCACCCCCACCCTCCACCGCCACCCCTTTCCTTCTTCCCTCCTTCGCCTTCCTTTCTCTCTCTCTCTCTCTCTGTTGCCAATTGGTACGTGTTCACCCTCCAAACTGGGTATAAGATTTACACAAAACGTGGAAATTGGTGAAATTAGCCTATGTATTGAAAGTGTATATGCATAAATATTAAAGCAATTTTATCGTTATTGCATTACTATGACAACTAGAATTCATGGAAACAGTTTATAATAATGCATTGCTGTATGTGTGAAGCTCCACTAATGTGGCAACGATGATTTTGCCATTCTTAACATGCAAACATTAAAGGTTACATTTATTTCTGGCATACAGTTGTTAAAGAAATCAAAATACTAATATAGACTTAAATCAATAAAAAGTGCTAGCAAAAAAGAAACCAAAATCCACTTATCCGTAGTCTGTTCCGCTATGGTTTTCGGCAGCCAGATGTACGACAAGGTTAGAAACATTGGATTGTATCTGCTTTAGAAATATCTGTAATTTTTTTGGGTAATTTGGTTGCAAAAAAGGTGTAATAGACATGAATTAAATAAACATTTGGAAATAACAAAGTAAAGTTAAACTAAATAATGAGTAAAGTAAACAATTAAAGGAATAAAACTTTGCAGCGTCGTCGTCTGCTGCTCGTAACTGTGTTTGTGGAGTGAGCGCTTAGGAACCAGGAACAGCAACGTGGTTCAAGTGCAATGTGGAGTGAATTAAGACCAAAATGTGTATAATAACAATCAAATAAGCGCCCCCATTTTGTTAAGAGTTTCAGTTGTGATGGCAGTAACGATAAAACCACCGATTACAAGGTAAAAACAAATTCAGTTCAAACCATGACCCCGGGATTAACAAGTTTCATACTTTCACTAATATAGGCAACAAAATGTTGTTTTATTGTGCTGATTACAACTGCAATCTTGATTAAGATCAATAAACGTTACATATATACGCTAACATTGTTCAAATGAGTGCTGGGAAGACTGGGAAAGATGGTGTCCATCCGTGACTGTAGACCCGTCCAGCCACACAATCACCGCCATATTGGATTTCAAAACTTCCTTGAAAACATATTTGTTCCGACACGGCATACAAACCTTCGGTCCTTTTACAATAGGAAGGTACTAGCGGCAGCTGGATAGGTCGTAAGCTTTCGAACAAGGGGTTCGGTAGTTAACTGCTTGTCCGACAGGCGCGCGCGCGCGACTGGTAGGTAAACAAACCACTTTTGCTTTCGGCCTGCTGGCGTGTGGACGTATATCATCGCTCTCTGCCCGCTTCATCGTCGTTTGCTTTCGCATGATTGTGTTTTTCTTTTTCTAATTATCTAGTGAAACTGAATTGTAAGTACAATCATTTCATTGAATTCAATTGTGAATTAAAGGATCTTGGTGTCACCACGCCCTCCGATTACCCGAGTGCCGGGACTGAAGGGCGTAAGTGCGGGAATTCATTTTCCCAAGAATGATCCTCGTATTGCGTATGCTCGGTGCCGAGGGCGGGAGCACTCGCTCAGAGCGTATATTGGGTTGGAAATGTGTAGATGAAAATCGTAAGTAAGTGCTCTTTTTCATTTATATTTTTTTGACCTGTATGCCCGTTGCCGAACGAATGCGCTCGGCACGGAAACTTATTTAGTATGGAAGTGGAATCGCAAGTACAGTATTCTTTTTCATTTTCATATATTATTTTGATTGTAGCAATACTCATTTTGGATCAGTTTCCGAGCTTACCCGGAAATTGACCCTTCCCCCTTTTTATTTTTGAATGAAGTGAAATCGCAAGTGCAGTTCTTTTTCATTTTCATTTTTTATTGAGATTGCATTGTTTACTGGGATCAATGTTTCCGCGATTCCCGGGGATTGATCCTTCCCCTTTTTATTTGTATGAAGTGAAATCGCAAGCGCAGTAGTCTTTTCATTTTATCATATTTTTTGATTGCATCAATTCATTATGGATCAAGGTTTCCAGAAACCTTGATCCATAAAGGTAAGGAATTGATCCTTTCACCCTTGCGCTCGGTACCTAGGGCGCAAATGCGCTCGATCCGAGCCCTTATTCATTGTGAAGTGAATCGTATGCAAGATGCATTTTCATTTTGTTCCTTATTATTGATTGCATCAATATTTATTTGGTTCAAGTTCCGCTCAGTCAGGGAATTGATCCTTATGCCCTTGCATTCGGGCCGATGGCACGATTGCTCTCGGGCTCTTATATTGTTGTTGGGTACATGGGTTTACTGTGCGGGGGGGGGGAACGAGACCCCCCCCCCTGCTCAGCTCCACAGATGGCCCTTCCCCTTGGGGGGGGGGGGAGGTTATCGGCGTTCTTCTCCTCGCCCGGTCCGTCGAGCGCGGGGGGGAGGGCGCTCGGTGCCCGATGTACAATTGTATTAGGGGTCTTCCACTCGTTCGGAGAGGGCTCGCCCCCCCGCGCGATGGGGGGACTTCCCCCCCACTAATCGCTACTACTGTTATTTCCGCAGGTGCTACTGCCACGAGGGTGGACCTTGGTGAGGTATGGGCGTCCTTCCATTTGCAGGGCGTGCTAGTGTCCAGGGGCTGCGGTTCTATGTCTGGCTTACTGCGGTCACCCATGGAGTGGTGACCACGCAACCAGGTGACGACGTCCCTCCTCACCTGTGTACTCGCCTCACGTGGTAACAGTCTTGCCTACAGCCCGCTGTGAAGTGCCGTTCGCCGTACCGAGAGGGGGGGCGTGCCGCCGCCGCTCGTGGTTGCCGCGCTGCAGCGACCACACTTCCGCTGCCCTAGAGCTCGCCCCTGGACCTGCCGCCGGTACCAGGATGTTGCTGACTGCTGCTCCACTTCCTGTGTTTCCGGTGCTGCCTGCCGTACCTGCCGATTCTGGGCTGACTGTCCATGCAGTTGCTGCGCTGGCTGTCCCTGCCGTTGCTGCGCTGGCTGTCCCTGCCGTTGCTGCGCTGGCTGTCCCTACCGATGCTGTTGCTGGCTGTTGCCCTGCTGTTCCTGAGATGCCCATACCTGCTGATGTCGTCCCTGTTCGTGGTGGTACTACCCCAGACTTTGGTCTGTCTGTACAGGTGCGTCCGGGCCCTGTGGCTTCGGCTACAGCAGCCCCGGCTCCGCCCTGGATAGCAGATCTTACGTCTGTCCTGAGGAAGCTGACGAAGAAGAGGAGGAAGGTGTCGTCGTCGTCGTCTTCATCTTCTTCATCGTCGTCGGCTGCCGCCTCTTCCCCTTCGACTTCTAAGGCTTCACAGCCGAGGAAGAAGAAGGTTGCCTCCTCCCTCCTAAGAAGTCTCCCTCGGGAGCTTCTCGGGACCCGTCTCACCTCGGTGGGACGGGAGGGTTCCTTCCGCTGGTCCTCCTGCTCCTTCGGGAGCGGGGCCCGTCTCTTCTTCCGCAAGGAAGAAGACTACGGGGACCAGAGGGGTACCGGCTAACACCGGTACTTCCTCGCCTGGTGTCAGTGGTTCTGCCACTGCATCAGGGTCCGTCTCGGCCTCTCGTTCGCGGGAGGTACCGAGTGTACGGTCGCCTACCAGCGACCGTGCAGCCAGGAACCAGACCTCTGAGTCCGCTCAGCGTCAGGTTCACGGCACGGGGCGGAAGACTGGTGACAGCCGCTCAGGCGACTCTCACCAGACCAGCTCTCACTCTCGCGGCGAACAGCTGGCTACCCGGGGACGTGACGGTCCACGACCGACCACGGACTGAGGCTGGGAAGAGGTCCTCCCGTTCGCCGGTGCCAGCCACGGCTGGAACCAGCGACGTGACGTGCCGTGAGGACAAGCACCGGTCTCACTGTGACAGTGGAGCCTGCAGGTCGCCTGACCGTCGCCCTCACAGAAAGCGACCGGGTACGGCAACCAGCACCAGCTCTTCTGACACTCGAGATCGGGGCCGCTGTGCTCAGTCCAGCCGTTCTCCACAGCGAGACGGTTCGACCAGGCCTGCAGCTCGATCGCCACCGCGGGTTGACGATCGCCTGCAGCCCTCCAAGCCTGCTGGTTCTGCCAGCGAGCAACGAGGGAGCGTCAGGTCTGGGCCTCTCCCGTACCTTCAACCTCCTCGGGTTACACCGGGAGGAGCGAGGTATTGAGGAGTGATCGTGAGGGGTGCGCCCCTCATGATCCCACCACAACGCCCTACGTGCCAGGCACGGTTCTTGGACCGGCCAGGACGTATGCGCAAAGTGGATGGGGAAGAACCGACCGAGAGGGCTGTCGCTGTTCCCCCTTCTTAGGAGGAAGGTTCTCGGAATATGCTCTTGTTCGAAGGGCTTAACGGTCCCACTCTGCAAGATGCTGTGACTTCCGAGATCCAGAGGAACTTTGCCGAGGTTACGGCGCTGATTCGTCAGCACAATGACCTCGGGGAAGGATCGCCGCTCCCACCAGCAGAGCCACGTCTCGGCTCGAGTCGTTTTGGGACCCGAGAGGGAACCCAAATCGACGGTGGGTCTGCCGCGATCGGAGCTTGCCGACTGTGTTGAACCAGGTAGTCTCTCGTCTCCGGACAAGAAGGCTCTCTCAGTTCTGGACGGTCGAACAAGCTACTTCACCTCCTCTACTGCGACAGAGGCGTTTCTACGTGTCTTCGGACACCGTATTTAAATACCCCTTCGGTCCTCCTGAGGTTTTCGACCTCGACGAGGACTGGAATGAGTCGGAGCGGTATCGGCTCTCTCCTGTCAGGTGTCGATCAGCCCCACCCAGACGACGTTCACAGTGGCGGCAGACACTTACCTACAGTATGAGTTCGTAACCCTCCTCGGGAAAACGTTTTCTGCCTGACGATACGTTTTCCCAGGCTCTGAGAGGCCACCGCCGTAAGGCGATGGCTGCTCCTTTTCTTCTCCAACTGCTAGATCGCTGGGAAGACGAGCCAGTATCCAATTCCTCCCCCATTCCCTCTCTCCTTACGGCTACGAGGAAAGGGGAGGGATCCTACAGAGATTTCTCTGTAAGATCCCACGTTAGGGGCTGCGCTACCGGGGGGACCTTCGGGTCCTACCTGACGTAAGCCCCGGTCATTGAGGAGGGATCCTGCCCCTTTCTCGATTTCTACGGGAATCGAGGGAAACCACCAGCCGATATCGTCTGACGAATTCGGTGGGGGGGGGGGGGGTTTCGCAGAGTGCTTAGAATTCTAACCGGAATTTTTTTTCTAGCGCACTCAGAGTGTTCGAGTTTTTTACGATCTCCAAACACTTAGGCGAGACCACGGTCCAGAGTGAGCGAGAATCCCCCCCGATAATTGTTACACGATAATCGGGAACCTCGCTTATGCTCGAATTCCTGTAATTTCTAGCATTTGGAAGAAGACTGCTGCTGAAAGAAGAGTATCTCACAGTAGGCGCTTAACCTGGAATAGAGAAGAACGGACGGGAAACTTCCAGTTTGGCTTGAACTATCGTCTTCGGTATTCTGTTCACCATTGAAGCTTTCCTTTGGGAAAGACTTCTCCTTCACTCTCTTGACTAGAGAACGAAGGCGGTCGATCTCCAATCCTTATTCTCATTCCTATAGGGGAAAAGATTTTAGGATGGAGGTCGTGGTACAGAACCTACAAATATACTACGTATATTACCCTCGCGACATGATTCTTTAACAGTTGAATTGTCCGTGGGGTAGGCGCATACCGTAGTTAACTCTACGGTTTGTGACCGAGACGAATTGTATCTTAATTGAACTGCAACTCGGGGTTGCCTGCAACCTCCCAGCAGTTATCAGTTTCGATTTTAGATACTTGGTATTGTCATGACAACACCAATTCAGCTTTTGTATTTACCGAAATCCGTTTCGGTTAAATATAATTGCTCGAGCGTATTCTTTATGCTCGATGGTTCTAGCCGAACGCATTCCTTCGTGGAATAATGGATTACCTGGGGCAACTCAGGATGACGAGTCACCGAGAGCTACTGCGTATTGAACTGCCTGATAGCGGCTCAGTATCAGCTAGGTCTCGGAGATGAACGGTCGGTTACGTCTCTCTCTCCCCTGGTTGGATTGACTACCGAACCGTATCTCTGCCCAACAATCATGGACTTAGGTCTCTGATTAACGGGGATTCTCGCAATAATGAAGGACCATCTACTGCTGTGACGCTCGATTTCATCGCCGGCGACATTGCGAGAATTTTCAACAGAGATATCTCTTGGACTCTTTCATCTTTCTGTTTACCGCACGGTAACAGAAGTCTGTACTAGTCAACCGCTGCATCGCACTGCGATAATGCGAATGATTTTTGCAGACATCTGAGTTTGTCTTCAAAATATCTTGTATTCGTAGGTGTGCAATTTCATTGCTCGCCCCGAATTAACAGATATGTCAGAAGACATCGCCTACTCTCCGACCTGACAGCTCTTACTTCCAAATGTTCAGCCCATGAGAAGCAGTTCTTCAGGCAGTAGTTCCCTGTCTTCATTACTCGAAGCGCTCCGCTTTTATTGCAACTACGATCTCACCGGACAGCAATCAATAGCGGTTAGCGTTCTCAGTCTTGGTAGCACACGGTTCAGAATCTTGAGAATCCTTCTCTCGGTTCAGCTGTGAAGACGTAGGTTGCATTTTCTGTACACCTTCGTCTTCAACGTCACATAGTGTTGTTTCTCCTTACCCGAGAATCAACTATACTATGAGATATCTTGCCATCAAGGACCTCGGCTCTAGAAGGCAATTGACTTTCGCCTGTTGGGCACATGCCTTAAGAGAGTCATCACCTTGCCTTCTGGCATCGGTGACGAACAAATTATTTGTTTAGTCTCTTGGCATAACCCTGTTAAAGGCGAAGGTCACGTGACTTGCTCGGGTGCTTGGACAACTTGCCTCCTACCGAACGCAGTCAGTAGGCAGCTGTCAGAGCGCCCAAGTCTGTTACGAACTTCGCTGTGGACTTAGTTCGGTTGTTCCATAACAATCTTTTCTTCGTCCTAACGGCTTGTCACAGTACCATACCATCGACACCCACCATTGAGTGTCGGTGTCCTATCCACTACCGAGAACAACAACTTCGCTGCAGACGGATAGACCAGTATGGGTACAGGACATCACCGAAGTCGAGAAGAGGGATAGGTCATACGACAATTCCCTTCTTTTCCTCTGAGGTAATTGCATGACTTTAACTGCGAAGTCAAGCATCCAGGGGATGGGGATTCGTGACGCTCGATTTCGTACCGAATTCGTAGCGAAGACTCTGAACCCTTCGGTTCCTGACGATCGGTTAGAGTCCTTCACAATCCCCTCCCTAATGGACTTCACCGCCTTCGATGCGAAGGAGATGCTGCTTTGTCCTGTGAAAGCGCGACCGCGCTTTCTGAAGAAACTCGACATCCCAGGCTGAGTGTTGAAGACTCTTCGTCAGCACCAAGATGACCTAGAAGTACACTCCCTCGAGTTACACAAGAACTTCTCCTTGGCGCAGGTACTGAAGGCAGGGGTCTGGTACAACCAGACCACTGGCACCTCCTTCTACCTTTTGGATATTGCCCACAGGTCCTTGGATCGTTTTCCTTAGGACCCGTGGTGGCTGCTCAACACTTGTCTAGCTAACCCAGACCTAGCAGGCTGAACAGCATCGAGTCCTGGTGTGACTGTAAGAATAGATAAGTGAATGAGAGAGTGACTGGCTTCTCTTCCTATCTTTTTCTACCCCTCTACCTGTGGGTAGAGGGATACGGTCATCACCTTGCTGGTAGGACGAGATGCCGGTGAGCTACTCGACAGAGCCCCATCCTATCCCTTTCACTAGGGATGGGAGCGAATATCCACCACTTCCTCCTACAAGGGGGGGGAAGTGGATGCCAATAAGAGACAAACCATAACGTTGTTGCCTCTTGCAAATAGGAACTTGTTCTTGTTTGCTGGTACGAAGAGATACGCTTGCCTCTCTCTTAGTACTTGGTCCAGAGGTCTGACCATTGATCCTGCGGTGCACACCCCGATCAATCGGACAGAGGCTTGGATCCCTCCCTCGCTCTTACGACCAGGGAGGCTTCCAAGGTTGGGTGAACACCAGTCTGTTCACAAAAGACTCAGATTCCACCCACCAAGAAGTGAGTCTTCCTATTGTAAAAGGACCGAAGGTTTGTATGCCGTGTCGGAACAAATGACAATTTGTCCAAAATTGCATTTTTCCTAACTATACAAACCTGAGGTCCTTTTACACATAGCCCCCCAACCCCCCTCATGCCACCCCTCACTCTGCAGTTTTTGCTTGGGCCAAAAGCAAAAGTGATTTGTTTACCTACCAGTCGCGCGCGCGCCTGTCGGGACAAGCAGTTAACTACCGAACCCCTTGTTCGAAAGCTTACGACCTATCCAGCTGCCGCTAGTACCTTCCTATTGTAAAGGACCTCGGGGTTTGTATAGTTAGGAAAAATGCAATTTTGGACAAATTGTCATTTTACGAAGAGCGTCACATGCTTATTTTAGTTCGTATGGGGCTTTCATATATCACATTATGTTGACGAAACTTCAATCTTTTGAATGGTATGCTTAGAGTTGTAATTGTATTCTTGTTTCACCAATTAAATATTGAGTGAATAAGACCAAGCCAGCGTGATGATGGTGGATCGTCCGTGATTGTTTACCCTATGAAAGCCCCATAAGGACTTGAATAAGCATGTGACGCTTTTCGTAAAATATGTTTTTAAGCAAGTTTTGAAATCCAATATGGCAGCTATCGTCAGGCTGGCCGGTCTAATCACGAACAATCCACCATCTTTCCCAGCCTTCCCAGCACTCATTTGAACAATGTTAGCATATATATGTAACGTTTATTGATCTTACTCAAGATTGCAGTTGTAATCAGCACAATAAAACAGCATTATTTTGTTGATTAAATTAGTGAAAGAATGAAACTTGTTATTCCCTGGGTCATGGTTTGAACTGAATTAATTTTTACCTTGTAATCGGTGGTTTTATCCTTACTGCCATCACAACTGAAACTCCACAGTGCTTATTTGACTTTAATTATACACATTATTGGTCTTAATCCACTCCAATTTGCACTTGAACCACGTTGCTGTTCCTGGTTCCTAAGCGCTCACTCCACAAACACAGTTACGAGCAGCAGATGACGACACTGTTTATGAGGTGCAAAGCTTTATTCCCTTAATTGTTTACATTACTCATTATTTAGTTTAACTTTACTTTGTTACTTCAAAATGTTTATTTAATTCATGTCTATTATCCCTTTTTTGCAACCAAATTACCCCGAAAAATTACAGATATTTCTAAAGTAGATACAATCCAATGTTTCTAACCTAGTCGTACATCTGGCTGCCAAAAACCATCGCGGAGCAGACGATGGATAATGGATTATAATTTCTTTTTCTTTTTGCTAGCACTTTTCATTAAGTCTATACTATTAGTATTTTGAATTTTTTAATAACTGTATGCCAGAAATAAATGTAACCTTTAATGTTTGCATTCTAAGAATGGCAAAGTCATCGTTGCCACATTAGTGGAGCTTCACACATACACCGATGCATTATTATAAACTGTTTCCATGAATTCTAGTTGTCATAGTAATGCAATAATGATAAAATTGCTTTAATATTTATGTATATATACTTCCAATACATAGGGTAGGCTAATTTCACCAATTTCCATGTTTTGTGTAAGTCTTATACCCAGTTTGGAGGATGAACACAATACCAAGTGGCAACAGAGAGAGAGAAGAGAAGGTGATGGAAGGAAGAAGGACATGGTGCAGTGGAGGTGGAGGGAGAGGGTAGGTGGAGCTTTTTACTCCTGTGTACGTATCCATTTCTGGATAATGGAGTTTTTGTCTCTTGGTACAAGGCCAAGTGTCGTTATTCTTTACTATTAGTGATTCACGATACCCTTATAAATTACGGCACTGGGTGTAATGCACTATACAAAATCTCGTTCTGATACGAGTGTTCGTTACAAGAAATATTGCCAAAAAACGTGCTTGCACTGTCTCTGAAACCCATAGTAGGTATGCTGCTTAGTTGCCAATACAGTTTTTTGTAATCAAGTATTTTTTACAAGCTAGCTATTGTATAAATTTGTATTTTTCTCAATCAAAATATATGCCCCTCAATGCTAACTTTCCTCTTTTAACGACTTTCTGGTCATTGCAAATTCGGCCCCATTAATTTCTTATGGTGCGAAAACAGACAGAGGCCCAGTGAGTGAAAGCGATTGCATCACACTACGGCGATAATCCGGCAGTAAAACATCTTCATATATCCAAAAAGTAAATAATAAAGATATATATGCGCATTACGATTATAACAATTACATGAATAGCTGATAACAATCTGCATGAATAACTGGTAAACTGTTCTGCAAGAAAGTTGAGTATAGCAATTCATTTACAATTGGTACAAAAGTCAAGATGTCGTGACGTCATAATACAGGACTTAAAAGAACGTTCTAATTCCGAAAAATAATTACTTAAATTTGAGTCAGGAATCGAGTTACTTTTTCAATAACGAATATTTTCAAATTAATCATCATAAATATGTAAAATATTGATGTTTTACTATTTATTTAAATAATTATCTAGTGCACGCTTCGTCTTCTACCAAAACCGTAGTTTCCTTAAAAACGTCGTGGCAAGGGACCGTTTTCCGATTGTTGTGATGAAAGTGCCCCAGCGTCTATGGGTACAAGTGGTGTGCGGATTTATCACAGGAAATGGGAAGTTTGTTGACAAAAGCAACTTCGCAAACATTGAGATGGCGTCAATCTTCTAAGTTATTTAATCTTAAGTAAAAATTTCGAAAGCGTTTTGGTGAAGTTTGCACTGTGTTGGCCACCCATTTCATTACCCTCTGTTTAAAGCTTAAAATATGGCCTTAATTTCTAACTTTGGAGAAAATACTTACTTCGAAAGGAGAGTAGAGGTCTTTAGCTCCGTCTCTCACCAACAACAACTCGTGACTGATGACCATCTCCGGTGTCAGGACGCGTTATAAGTACTTTTTCGGAGGGTGTCCAACCGTGATCGTCGGTGAGTTGGCCAGTCCATGCGGTGTTTTACCCTATGTGCAAAGAGTGACGGGCACAGGTTCCTTAGACAAAGATGGCCCTAACTTCTCCTCGAATGCTGTGTCCTAACCTAACTTGACCTTACATTCCTGGACCCCCAAGTAACATTAAGCTTCCAGATGGAGGTAGTATTAGAGCTAGATCCTGTTGCTTTGCACGCTAACCAGTAAAAGCGATAAACATTAATAAAAACATAAACAAAAAGCGATAAATATTCCAGTCAGCAACTGGGGTGAATTAGGCTGCACTAGTAGTCTTCAGTTTTACCTGTAGTTACGCAAATCAGTTTTACCTGTAGTTACGCAAATGAGAAAGGAATACCTCAGTGGCATGGTCAGCTTGGTGTTGGCCTACCACCTCTGTAGTCGCGAGTTCGATTCTCGGGCATTCCATTGAGGTGTGAGAGATGTGTATTTCTGGTGATAGAAGTTCACTCTTGACGTGGTTTGGAAGTCAGGTAAAGCCATTGGTCCCATTGCTGAATAACCAATGTTTCATGCAACATAAAACACCATACAAACAAACAAGCAAATGAGAAAGTGCAGAAATATAGCCTGTATGGTTCATTTGATGTATTTTGATAGTATTTAAGATTAATTTTGTATGAGAATCATAGCTGTCTGGTTAGGTAGACTTATTCTGAATTCAGTAAATACAAGGTTTAAATTAGAATTCAATATGAAAATAATTTTAGACAAGAAATACACCAGTAAAACCGTATTTCAACAAGAATACATCAGAACTCAACCATCTTTTGCCTAACCTAGTTTAGGGCACCAGCTCAACCTGACTTGGAGGGCTTTCTTTGCTCCCCCATGGCTTTGATTACCATCAGCCTTACCTGACCTAGAGTGCTGTAGGTTGTACAGTGCATCCTTCCTTTTGTAGGGATAGGGAAGTCTTTTTGCAAATGCCAAATTTTTTTCTTCCTTGTATGCCTATGCTGCCACAAGTATCACTCTTCACTGCAGTAAGAAAAAGTAAATGTGTGTAAAGATCCTAAGGCAGTTGTACCTTCCTCATAAATGAAATGATTACCTAAAGTGAGCAAAATCATAAGAAGCTGACAGCTTCAGCAAACAAGAATGCTGAATGTTGACCTGTATCCAAATTACAAATGATGGGGCAGGCAATCACAGCTTGATTTCATGATTGGCCCTGAAGGGTTATTTAGGCCTATACAAAAATACAGTATTTCTTTATAGTTCTGTCATTTCCCAGTCTCTTCCATCATCATACTTGTAATTTAGATAGGAGGAACATCTTCATAGTATGCTTCATAACGATGATAATTCAAGCCTTGTACCATGGTACCGAGTACATAACATAACAGTTATTCCAACTGAAGTGAAAATATCCTCCTTCATTTTGGAAATCTTTTGAGGCCATTTAACCCCTTTCTGAATTGCTATTCATAATTGTGAAGCATTATATTAGGGCTCAACAAAAATTTGGAAAACAGATTTTATGTTTCATAGGGCCTCTTAAAACACAAGGGTTGCATGATCCAGAAGCGACTTTTATTATGTATGAAAACTGAGCTAGAGTGAGAGAATATGCACTCCTAATAGGGAATACTCTCCCATCTGATTATGAGTACTCAATTACTAATTGCAGTGTATGGTTTCTTGCTGTGTTCAATGAAGTAGGCATGTCTAAAGTAGTGAATTGTAGCTGATACTACATTTTTCCGTTTTTCCCTGGTTCATAGTACAGTAATGAAATATAATAATATTATATGAAGCAGCATTTTCTGTTCCTGTTGAGCTAGTATAATTTTATTTACTGTACATTATTTGTATGTTTTGCAGCTAAAGTATGAAATGTATTTTCACTTAAGATATTTTGCAAAAATTTGTTCATCATTTATATTTTTTCCAGCCCAAGTGGAAAGAAGTTTCGCAGTAAGCCTCAACTAGCCCGCTATCTAGGTGACTCTGTAGATCTCTCTTCATTTGACTTTAGAACTGGAAAAGTAAATCCTGTTCTCCTTAGAAAAAATAAGAAGCCTCGAGGAACTTTGTTTGACTACAGGTAAGTCTGAGTATTTAATTACTTTTATCAGTTTTCCTTACTTATGTGTCACTTACTCATAATTAATGCTTGAATGCTAGAAGCCCAGTTGTATTTAGGATGATGAAGGTGGAGCTCATGTCTCTTTATCTTTTTACCTTTGCTTCAGTAATAATGGTTTTTGGTACCCATATTTCATGAACAAATAATTATTTCATCTTTACCCTGCAAACATCACTGCTTGCTATTGGAGAAAATCTCTAGAGAAACCTTTCATGTTTGTATTAACCTTTTATTAAAACAGGGCATTTATTTACTATATTTTGTTCGACATCTAATATACTTGAAAGATCACGTCAATTGATGTATATCCTATCAGCCAGGTATTTGGAAGTCAAGTGCCTGAAAGCAGTTTTCATGTTTAGGAGTTAATTGATGTATGAAAATACGTTGTAAATAATGAATCAATGACAAAGAGTGAAGGTTTTCATTAATCTCTCCCTCAGCCGTGGCATGCGAAATGATGCTTCACTGGTTCCTCCCATCCGACAGACAGCATCTATTTTCAAGCAGCCAGTCACTGTCATAAAGACCCAGCCATCCAGTAAGGTAAAATTGGAGATTAAACATGGCCTGCAAGAAAAACCTAAACAGGTAAGCTTTAACAAATGTTTCTGTCCATTATACTTGAAGGATTTTTTATAGTCTTACTTTTTGTTTTGATAGTGGAGAGAATAATTGCTTGAACTTGAAAACTTACATGGAGATGTTAATATTATCTCAAATTTTAGTGCTTAGTGAGTTTTTATCGTATTGTTGAAACATTTTCTGACAATTTTCTATGTAAGTGTAGTCCCAACGTATGATGCTTTTATTTTCTTATATAGTACTTTATTTTGGATGCTGTGTTTACGTATTATGTACACTAATTACCTGAAGTTTAAGATGAAAGCTGCAAACATTCAAAAGATTGAGAAATAAAATATTTAAGAATCACTGTGAAAGATTAACTGCTAAAAGTGTTTTTTAACAACAATGCACATTCTTTTATATGAGCCTTGGCTACTAAGCATATGCTGGATACACTTACATATGTAAAATAAGAATTACAATAACTTGAGAGTATGGTTTGTTATAGTAGGTATATCTTACGTGATACCAATGTTACATAGTTTATCAATCATTAAGTTTGAATGATTGTTAAAGTAATGGTTAAGATGAAATACTGTTAGTTTATAGCAAATAAATATAAAGATAATTGTTGAGAAATTTTGTTTTTAAAAGCTTTTCTTTATTTTGTCAGTTGTTTTGGGAGAAACGACTACAAGGTCTACAGGCATTTGATGCCCAGACAGAAGTCATGCGTCATGTTGACCTGCCTGCTGCTCTCAAGGCTGTGGGACCAAATGTCGAAGACCAGACCGTATTGCAGGTACGCTTCGTTGGAAAAGTATTTTTTTTTTTTTTTTTTTTAACAAAGGCAAAAGCCTTTCACTTTGGATATGCAGCCTACAGCTGTAAAAAGGTACCTGTATAATAGTTACAGTAAATCATTAGAGTTGGGTACGCAAATGTACAAGCAGTCCCCGGGTTACGACGGGTTCGGCTTACGACGTTCCGAGGCGCTTCTCAATTATATTCATCAGACATTATTTCCAGGGTTACGACACATGTTCCAAGCTTATGACGCCTACAACATTGATCTGGCAGATGAAATATGACACCAAAAATGCAAAATGATCAATATTTGAAGGTTGTTTTGATGAAACATGCAATAAGAATGCAGTTTACTTAGTTTTCAATGCACCCAAAGCATTAAAAAGTAAGGTTTTCTAAGGGGTTTTTTGATGATGTTCCGGCTTTACGACGATTTTTGGGTTACAACGTGTCTCAAGAACGGAACCCCCATCGTAACCCGGGGATCTGCCTTACCATGATTTTTATTGGCCGTTGGAGTACCTTACTTTACATGTCTTAATGATATTATGTTTGGTTAACCATGCTTTAAATACATTCGTAAAATATTTAAAGTAATAGTTAAGGATGAAATACCCTTCCATGCCATCTTCTTCAGTCACTTTTGCAGCTTCAACTACTATCAGAATATTAATTTCTTTCATTCCTCTACTTACATCCTTTTGATCTTGCCTTGTATTCCTCACATCTCATGCAACAACATTCTCTTGTACCTATTTGATGTGCTTGTACATTTTATATTGAATCGCCAAATAGGACGGTACTGGCAGTAGTGTGCCATGTCCCCTGGCTGCTTTGATTCGATTCTTTTCCTTCTCACCAGTTTCCTTTTGTCTTCCCATTTAGGGTCCAGTTTCTTTAATATTGTCTTGTTACATTTTTCGCCTCTGATTACACAATAAATCCATGAAGACCCTCTCTACATAGACAATAATATTTACACGAAAACTTGAACAATAATAATACATTAACTCTACTGCTTCTCTGGGTGAAGAGACATTTGTACATTAAGAATGCATGCCAAAATAATGAAAAAATTATAAATTTCTGGGTAAATAAAGATTTAGTCACTTTGTACTCACTTTAAATTTTTCTGCACACATGTTCATTGATGATCTATGCTAAGGGAAGACTGAATTTTATTGAATGGCACCATTTACAAGACTTTGAATTCTTGAAACATCTTTGGGATATAGAAAATTATCTCTGTATATGATCTTTAAAGTAAAAACAGAATCTCATCTGATAGGAGGCTAAAAAATTATATTATTTTACAGAGTTTGGCCACAGCATTGCATCTTTCACCTGGTCCCATTACTGGGGCCAGAACAGAAGCCAAACAGTACCTGGAGAAGAACCCTGGGGTCTTTGTCAACCCCAATCAACCTCTTGTAGCTGTAAGTTCAACTCAATTAATTTTTTTTAAAAGTTTAAGTCCACTAGCCTTTAGATTGTTATAGAATCATTTACGTATTTCCAGAGTTATTTAAAAAATCCTATCCAAATGTAATTCTCGCCTGTAAGAAGGGAAGACATGTCTCAGAGAATGAGTTGCTTTGATGGTGAAATTACCCTCTGTGTACATCATAATAATGGGTGCTTAACAATTACTATCATCCTCTTGTTGAAGTTTTCTCTTTGAGTGTTTCTTTACAATAATGTGCAGGCAAAAATTATCTGCACTGATGTCTTATCTCACTTTTACATAAAACCAGTTAAGGTGTTAAGTCAGATTTATGCTAGAGATGTGTTTGTGTTTCTTGAACATAATTGACTAAAATGTTTGTTTTCTGAAACACTTCAGGCTGTGCAGATTCAAGATAAGGACATAACACAGCAGGAAGAGCGTGTTGATTTTGCCAGGCAACAGTTGCAGGAGGCTTTGAAGGGGCTAGAACCATAAAGTCTTTATTACCATATCCTTCTAGGCTAGTTGTCTTTATCATGTGCAAATATTGTAGTTGGGAATTGTGATGGAAGTACCTTACTGTTCAAATACATAATACTTCTCAGATATCTAGCCAGTGATATACTTCTATAATACATAAACTAGTATGACCATGGCTCACTTTTGAAGGTTTTGTGAGCTGGTTGGTTGATCTATGTTTTTTCCTCACATCCCCATGCTCAAATGGTATTTTCTTATAGCTTATGTAAAAGTAAGTAGAGGGTTATTAGTGACTATTAGAGACAACTTCAGGAATATCGAATGTTTTTTTATTGTGTGGACCTTTGTTTTTTCAGTAGGTAATAATGTACCAATGTACCATAAGTGTGAGTTCAGAATTGTTTTATGTATTGTGATTTTTAGATATCTCTTATTACTAAAATTATATACCAAACCTTGTAATGTTGTTTTGTACTGCTGCCATCCTTTTGGGCTGTAATTGTGCGGTTGTAGCTAAAATATGCATGCCATTGTTTGTTTCAGGGCAAACTTTATCTTAATTTTCTTAGATTGACAGAATGCAGTCGGTGCAAGTCTGTATATCATTGGTAGTGTAGATCTACTACAATCTTCTTCTTCCCAGCTTGTTCCCATTTTTATATGGGGTCGCCGTTTCGGATGAGCCATTTCCATCTATTTCTATCTTGTGCTTCTGCCTCATCAATTCCCCTTCTCATTTAAGTCTCCTCTCACACAGTCCTTCCATCTCTTTCTTGGTCTCCCTCTTTTTCTTCTTCCTTGCACCTCCACCCCCATAGTATGTCTCCCAGCGTGGTCCTCATCCTCTTCCTCAAACAGGTGTCCATACCATCTCAGCCTCCTCCTGCACTTTCTTTGATACTTCCACCACCTTAGTTGACCCCCCTTATGTAGTCATTTCTGATCCTATCCACTCTTGTTACCCCAGACATCCACCTAA
The DNA here is from genome assembly GCF_015104395.2 of Macrobrachium nipponense. Lineage (NCBI taxonomy): Eukaryota > Metazoa > Arthropoda > Malacostraca > Decapoda > Palaemonidae > Macrobrachium > Macrobrachium nipponense. The sequence goes on along the minus strand of NC_061110.1, from coordinate 25,603,662 downwards.
GCATTCTCATTTCTGCCACATCCATCTTCTTTAAAAGTTTTGGGATTACTATTTGCCTACTTTTGGATATTTTCTGTTTGCATTGTAGGATAGAAAATTAATACATATTTTTTCCATTATAAAAGACATTCATATGAACAAACCAAACAGCATAAAATTTGAGAAAGAATGGCAGAATTGTACATCTAAGAATCAATTCCTTTATTTATATGGCCATATCATGAGTTGACAGTTTCTTTATTAACTTTTTCAGTTAATGCTTTTATTTTATCGAAAAGTAATTTAAACTGGATTCGATTCTTTTTTATAGTTTATGCACTGAAAATTAGCTCTTTGAGGCCTTTTATATAGAAAGTATCTCTTGCATAAGCATGGAAAGTTCACTCTGTATTTCTCACAAGTTTTGGCGTATTGTAGATATACAGTACGTAGTAGTTTTAATTAATTTTTAGAAGAATGGATTAAGATTAACACAGAGCACTGTTTTTTGGTACAGCTACAAGAAAACCTTTGTATTCAAATGCAAACATTTATTTGACCAAATTTTTGACTGTCAAGGCTAATGACAATGATATTTGAGAACTTAGAAGTTGAATGGAGTATCTCTTGGAAGTCTCTTATGCTGTGAATAGATCACTATCAGCCAGGTCAAGAATAGATCATATAAAGTGAGTGACTCACTTCTATGACCTTTTTTTTTATATGTTTAAGTCCTTGAGGAACTTCTATCCATGTAACACGATGCATTTATGGGCACAAGATAACCTCAGACGAAGACTAATGACTTCAGTATCTGTCCTTGCAAGAACCGGGTTTGTTTTGGTAGCCTTGTTCATCTTATGAGCATTACATATTTAAGTGGGATTTTCCCATTGAGTGGTTAGGTATGAAGACAGGAAGTGTGTACAGTATTCTCTATTCATTCTTGAGAGCTCCCTGTCTGAATTTCTCTGATCCATGTGGTCATATGTACCATAATCTGTCAATAATTCTCTGGGCTGAGACTGGATGGGCTTTTAGAGAATAATATGACAGCTAGTAACTGGTAGATGTAGTTGAATCCTACATGTTAAAAACTTCCACAGCCCCACAACTATGTAATTTCCTTAAATGGAAGTTATTTTGGCAGTATTACTTCAAAGCCCAAAATAAAAATAAAATCTGCAGATAACATAATTGTCATTAGAAATCAGTTTAAGGAGCTGATAGCTTCAAGGTGCAGTATAGAGAGGAGAGAAGAAAAAGGGTAGCACAGTAACAAATTATTTGATTAAAGTAAATTTTATACATGAAAATAACTAAAGTGGTGAAGTCATTATCTATGCTCTTAAATTTCAATGTTCCATCTTGCTGTCTACATATGTATGACAGAAGTTCAGTAGCTACAGCTATAGCTGTTTTGAATACGCACAACACCAAATTTTTATGGTCTTTTTATTCTTTATCATTGCCTGTCTCTGTTTATATCAAATAATGAAAAACTGAATAAATAAGCATCTTATGGTTATGACGCCAATTTATACTACTGAAATGTTGAGGTCTTCATCAGCTTAGGACATTGCTAATATTTACTGGGCTAAGGTTTATGGCAGGTATTCTATAAAATATGCAAAATTATGATTCATAGCACTTAGCTTACCAGAAGTGTCCATTCTCAGTCTCTCTCTCTCTCTCATGTTAGTAACAAGTGACTAGTGCATAAGATTATATTCATAACAAAGCTGTTAATCATAGCCCATTCATTTTGTGTTACAGAAGTTAATTTAGATCCAATGAAATATATTTTCATGAGCTAAAACAAAAAAAAATGTGAATACTATTTTGATTTGATAACACTGTAAAGTGTAGTGCTGGGATAATAAGCTAACTATTCAAATTTTTTGGTAGGTATTATTTTTATATTAATCATAATTTTGGTTTCACTCAAATTATGTCTCATCTATAGTCTTGACACATTAAAGATGACACACTAAAGACTTCTCTTTATCAATGTCACTTCACGATATATGGGAATATTTAGATCTCTGAATGCGAAGAATTTTTGTTCAGTTTCATTGAGTTCATAGGCAGCCAGGTAGAACCCAAGTCTCTCCAGTGACTTGAAGATCTCTAGAATTAATACTGCCTCTTCATATATGATAGCCAAGTCTACCCTTTTGAGCAAAAAATCCAAATGGGCTTCAAGTAGAATTTGTTTCACATCCTTCAGTAGCTCCTTAGCTTTATGGGAGGTGAATATTTGGCGTAACACCCTCCACTCCGCCCCCTCGATGTCTATTTTCAGTATGTCCACCTTTGGGTCCCCAAGCATTTTAAGGACCGTGCCATATGTCATAAAGGATGCTACGTGCACTTCTGTACTGACCCGATCAAATGTCAAGTTGAGAGCGTATTGATGATTTCGGTCGTCCAACCCTATGGTAAGGGCATGCACTGTTCCGTTGTGCACAGTGTCTGTCATGTTGATATTGGTTGGGTCAAAGGCTGTCACGTGACACCCGTATCTGGCAAGAGTTAGGTCGAAACTCAGGTCAAATCCAATGCCAAAGCTAAGGGCTCTACATGCCCTTGGCAAAGGCTTCACGTCTTCATCAAAGCAGAGCAACTTTGCCCCATCAGCAGAGCACTTCTTGGTGTGACATTCACATGTCACAATCCCTCCCATTCTAATCAGGTGATGACAGGGAGTTTTGATTTCAGTCAGTTGTCTCTGGAGTTCTCTCAGAGCATCTGCTATCTCATCCTCTGAGAGATAGACCTCCTCAGGAGTCACTGGTGGAGAGGCCCTGACATTGTTTTTGATAACAGTATCCTTTCTCATCTTCCTGACACTATGTAGGAAAGCATAATTGAGAAGGATGAATACAGGGAACATTAATAACCACTGCTTCCTAAGGATTCGGTAGAGCACTTTTAGAAAGGAAATAATTTGTGTCATGGTTATGAATTTCGTGTTTAAACGAGTCAAAGAATGTGAATCAATGTGTAACCGTATTTTCATGATTTCCATGTTATTTGCAACATTAATTCCTCATTTTGCAGTAATCTTTCAGAAGGAGATGCCGTTGCAAATATACTGTATAATCCTTTTGTTCAAATGCATCTCGGAAGGGCTTACATTATCAGAATTACACAGTCCTTTTCCTTATCGGGGTACTCAGTGACTTGAGATTCTAAGCAAAACAAGTAGATAACCGCCGCGTTCACACTAATAACGGGATCGTCTGCACTCGATAAACAATCCCTTGCAGTTTTTGTAAAAGTGGGACGTGTCAGGAAAACTGATTTAGCTGAAAATTTCCTTGTAGTTGTGTTATCGTTTTGTTACTGCGGTGTGAGACTACCGTTTTCTTTATTGTACGTCAGATAGAAAACGGACATAAATATTTTATGGGATACTAGTATAGACGTCAGACTATGTATACCTCAAGTTACGTTTGTTTGATATGATAATATGAAATAGCCATGACTCGAATGACAAGGTTTCTTGCTTGATAATATTGGTTGTTTTTGAGTAACGTAGGCATAACTTTTTTTTTTAAATCAAAATTTACCAAAATCATGATTTCTTTTCTGTCAGTAGAAAAAACTAATATTTAGAGTAGTTTTTGTCAGTATGATAATCCTAAAATGACACTAGGCCTAATATACAATCAGAATAATATACCGTCAGTAGTGTAACCGTAGCTATTAGGTAGCATTAACACCATAATTTGTACAAATATTTAATATATTACATACATTACCTAGCCTTCACGTTGCAATATATGGCGTATACTTAAATATGTGATAAAGAGAGCTTTGGTAATAAACCACTCCTGAGTTAAAAGGACCATTGCAAAAATGGCTTAGGATCTTGGCAGTAGAGAAACGTATTTTAGTTTATTGGTTCACTATTAGCCGTGACGTCACTAGTTATAAGATATTTATAACAAGAAGGAATTTGTTTATTAGACTAAATATTGTGGTAAAGTGTGAAAGGGAGGAATTAAGAGGCCTGGTGTGACCCGCTGGCTCCGACCTACCAAATATCCGCCATCAAGTTTATGGAATAATAAAGTATTTTAAGTATACTTCGATTACATTAGAAAAATATTCAGGAAATTAATTAGCAAACATTGTAACGAGGAAATTTATAATAAAAAAAATAGGCAAAAAGAAAGTGAATATTAACGAACTATATTTCAGTATAGATACCAAACAGTACAGGTACGTAAAACAAGCTAGGTGAAATCTTTGCTTAAATACGTATGAAATAAAAATCGAAGGAGAAAATTATTTTTTTTTTTTTCCCGTCAGTCACATCAACAAACAGAGGAAGTATTATATACAAGGAATTCGAGCATTCTTTGCGAAGCGTCGTTCAACTGTCATTCTCATTAGCCAGGGACGTCCACCCTGTCTCAATTGACATTTAGAACCGTCGCTCATCCGTCTCAAATGTTTAGCTCTTTTGCCTTGTGCATATTTTACCGTTATTCCTGTGTGGTCGATTTCTAATGTCTTGGTAATTCGTTTTTCTTCTTCTTCTCTTTGGTAGACGTCATTATTTCTTAGCCTTCCTGTTTAGGTGCTACAAAACTTTTCATTTTTTTTACTTTTTTACTTTTAAAGGGAGGTTCGGAAGTTACGTAAAGCCGTTGGTCCCGTTGCTGAATAACCTCTGGTTCCGTGCAACGTAAAAACACCGTACAAACAAACAAACAAACTTTTAAAGGGAGAGTAAATAGAAAAAAATTACATTTGTATCCCATAAAATCTGAAATATAGAAAATGGGATTGCACAGGTACTAGAACGCGAGAGAGGTAAGTAAGCTGCAGTTATATCTTATATGGCAAAGCAAAATCAGATTATTTTGACAATTAACATCATTATCCTTTTTTTTTTTTAATGTAGGCGTTCTTGATACCACTACGACCACTAAAATTATTCTTATCGTTGATTTTACTTAACTTTCCTCTCATTTTGTCAAACTAAGCGGCAAATTTCGTTATTTTAAAGGTCATCCTGTGATAACCTTCTATGCTGTTATTATCAACTAGCAAGACGTCAATAATTGCTGTTTTATTATCAAAATACTGCTTGTGCTCAACTATTTACAGAATTGACAGAAGTTCAAGCAGTTATGCAATGCTTTACTACCCTAATACAGTTATTGTATTTTAATAATCTACTTGCATTTTTTAACAATTTATTTACTAGTTGGTCAGTTTATTTTTCCTTTATTGGTAAGTGTATCATCTTCAGCTACTTCTTTGTAATGAACACCATAGTCTCTGGAAGCTTGAAATTTTCGAGTCAGTCGCCCCTGTGGTGGGGCTGTTCCATATGAATAGGAATCATCTTCTGAATAATAATAACAATAATTACTGACCATGAGTGTCGTCATTCATAACTGCTGAGTTGTATAAAAGGAAAGTATTCATTATTAATTGTTCGTATCGCGAATGCTGTCCATATTCACTGTAATTTCGCCTTTGATAAATTCGCCCGAGTTAAAATTACGAACGTGCCAGTTTGAAGCACTATAGGACCATGGTGAAGGCAGACCTTTCCTGAAGTTCCTTACTAAAATAATTAAGGAATTAAATAAAAATTCGGTGTTGTCTTTGAAAAACCTCTTGAAAGGTTTGATACACTTCAAAACAGTTCCGTTTCTTTGTTTTTATTATGATGCAAATATTGCGTAGTTTCCCGTAGGGGGTAGTGCCGTCAATGCACCTTATGCGGTGCACTGTAGGCATTACTTAAGGTTCTTTGCAGGGTCCCTTTCGCCCCTAGCTGTAACCCCTTTTATTCGCGTTACTGTACCCCCGTTCATATTCTCTTTCTTCCATCTGACTTCCTAACAATTGTTTCATAGTGCAACTGCGTTGAGGTTTTCCTCTTGTTACGCCTTTCAAACTTTTTTTTTTACTGCCTTTTCGGCGCCGAATGACCTTATAGGTCCCATCGCTTGGCCTTTGGCCAAAGTTCTATATTCTATGCTGTTCATGAGCCTAGTTAGTTTCACATTTTCTAGACTATCATTTATTAATTAAAAATGTAAGGAAATATGTTTGGAACTTTAGATGTACGAATATATGTAACTTAATTCTCCAACACGTTATTTATTCATCGACCCGCTTTTGACCCCTTGACTATTCATAGGGTGGTCCTACTGACCCCTGGGGGTCGATATCGACCACTTCGATAACCCCCGGCCTAGTTAAACGTATCAACAACCCTTCTCCTCTGCCTTCCCTATACAAACTTTTCTGCCCTTCTTCCCCGCTCGCCCCCTCTGCAACCCTTGCCGAAATCACGAGACACTGATCAGAACTCACAGCTTCCTCGGAACACTTCCCTTCATAAGGATATATGAGGCATCAAATCGCCTGATCGGCGATGCCACTCTTCTAGAAGAAAGGGGTGACAATAGGGGAGCTCTCTCTCTCTCTCTCTCTCTCTCTCTCTCGGGGAGATCTTCCAGAAGGAGGTGGCCTTTCACGACAAAGATCGAGAGCTCCTGACAGGAAATGGGAGGAGTCTGAGAACGCACGGAGGAGGCACCACGATGTTCTGGTGTGGGGGGGGGGGGGGGGGGGGGGGGGGGGGGGGGGGGGTTGGCTTTGGACGACGAAGAACGCCTTGCGTTTGGTGGCCGGCCAACGTAG
>NC_061110.1:25588161-25591505 GCF_015104395.2 Macrobrachium nipponense | reverse complement strand
TACTTATGACGACTTGGTCCTTGTTAGTTTTTGCCTTCTGTTTTCAACTTTTTCTTAATTCAATTTGTTTTCTTTTATACACACATACACACACTTATATATATATATATATATATATATATATATATATAGTATCCCGAGGTACCACTGTATATATATATATATATATATATATATATATATACAGTGGTACCTCGGGATACGAAAGGCTCAACTTACGAAAAACTCGAGATACGAAAGCAAATACGAAAAATTTTACGGCTCTACATACGAAAATTGTTCAAGATACGAAAGGTTGTTGCTGTAGTCCAAGATTTGCCCGGACTACCGATAACAATTTTGAAACTCGCGCGCTGCCAACTGAGTAGACTCGCCACCATCCTCCAGCTCTCCCATTGTTTCCTGATGCTAGTCACCCCCATGAGATCCTTCTCTCTTATTGGTCAGCATCCCTCCCATCATGCATCTACGTACTAGTACGTAGCAGCGTTCTTCTTCAGCCATTGCTTCTTACCAGTGTTATTGTTATCGTACGCACATGGAATTTGTTCGTTCACATATACGATTTCGTTTGTTAACGTAAATTCGTGTTAGTGATTTCGTTGTGCTACTTTATCGTGTTGTGTGAGAACCTAATTAGTATACGTACTACATTACTTAATTACGTACAGTATAGTCATGGGTCCCAAGAAAGTTGCTGAAGTTCACAGAAAGAAGAGAATGCTTTCTATGCAGAAAAAAATGGAGATAATGAAAAAGTATGAAGCTGGCTTGCGGTTGAGTGAGATCGCTAAGGAATACGGCCGAAATCCGTCGACGATAGGCACCATCCTTAAGCAGAACGAAGCCATCAAAGCAGCTACACCTTCCAACGGCGTGACTATTTTGTCCACAAGAGGAGCCATGTGCATGATGAAATGGAAAGGCTGCTTCTTTTATGGATTGAGGACAAAGAAATTGATGGTGATACGATAACCAAGACGGCAATCTGCCAGAAGGCCAGCGCTATTTTCGGCGATTTGATTGCCCAAGCCGAAGACGACGGAGGAGAGGGGACATCGACGGCAACCCCAGAGTTCAAGGCTTCTCATGGGTGGCTCGAAAAATTCCGTAAACGGACTGGCATCCATTCGGTGGTGAAGAAATTGAAACTTTGTAAAATATGTAAAGTATAAAAAAGTAAAAAAAAAAATGTAAAAATCAAAAAAAGACAAAAAAAAAATTAGTTTTAAGTTTTTGGTAAAGTTAAGTGTTACAGTTTTGTTAATGTGTTTTGTAAAGTTTAGTTTGTTTTTCTGAAATTTTTTTATGTGTTTCGTAAACTTAAGTGTACGTATCTGCCGTTTGTCCTCCTCCTCTGTCGCCACTTTCGGAGATAGCCTCACTCGAAAGGTAAGCTTCCACATTTTACTACATATGTACAGTATTTCTTGTATACCATGTACACTAATACACTTTATTTACAGGTAATTAGCAGTACGTATTAAGTTAGGTATTGTATGGTCCAAATTGTTGTAGTATTTCATTGTTTATAGGTCAATTTAGCTTTATTATGAAATTTACTGGGGTGTTTTTGGAGGGCTTGGAGCGGATTAGCCATTTTACATGTAAAATGCAGTTCAAGATACGAAAAACTCATGATACGAAGGGCGCCTCGGAACAGATTAATTTCGTATCTCGAGGTACCACTGTATAATCCAAGGCGGGTCAAGGAGAGGCACCATCCATATGCATTTTATTAAAATACATGCCGACGTTTCACAACTCCACATAGTTGCATTTTCTAGGCTGCAAACAAGCGAACATGGCAATCAATAAACTAATAAAATCCGAATTACATATTATAATTAAATTAAAACATTCAGAATGTAATTGTGAGCATCAATGCGCACTCCAACAGCCTCTTTGTACATCCGATATAGATCCCCTGACTACATCTGGGGCACTTGTACTTATATATAACGTTGGATGTACAAAGAGGCTGTTGCGAGTGCGCATTGATGCTCACAGAGGGGTCAGCTTCAGAACTCGGAGCAGATTGTCTAGCCCTGAACAATCTAATATTAAAAACCATTCAAAAATATGTAAAACCTATATAGACAATAAAGATTTTTCAATAGTAGGACAGGTACAAAAAGAAAACGACTTAACAATACTGGAATCCATTATTATCAAATTGACCGTACCACCGTTAAACTCCCAAACGTCATCCACACAATTGTTTATTGCCTGATGGTCTTGTTGAGCTGCTTTTCTCTGTCTGTATGTTTGTTATTGTATTCTCTCTCTCTCTCTCTCTCTCTCTCGTTGTAACTCTATACGAGTACAGTAGAATGTTTTTAACTTCCTTCTGGGTAGGTTGTCACCAGCCATTTGCTTGTTCTTTAAGTAAATGTTTTATCAGTTACATTCTGAATGTTTTAACTTAATTATATGTAATTCGGATTTTATTAGTTTATTGCTTGCCATGTTCGCACGTCGGCATGTATTTTAATAAAATGCATATGGATAGTGCCTTTCCCTGACTGACCCGCCTTGGATTGTTCTTCGAGCTGTTGCTCCGGAAATTGGAGTTATATATATATATATATATATATATATATATATATATATATATATATATATATATATATATATATATATATATTTCACATTACCGTGACAATTTTTATATTCACCAATATATGGATAAACAGAACACAATTAAGCCTTCGTCAATAAAGGACCCTTAATTCAGCAATGGCCCCCAAGGAGAAGAAGCTTAAATCAATAGGTTTTGTTAGATTAAGGATAAAAAGTACAGGCTGGAGAAATAAAAAGCGTCGAAGGAAGACACTGACCAAGAATGAGTATTTCCGTTAAGAATAAGGGAAGAAGCATATGTTGCGAGAGAAGCAACAACATATTTTATAAACTGAGAGGAATTTCATATTAAAATAAAATACTATATGCATTGCTACAGCGCGTTTTTGTAGTAGAATCAGCTGGCTATATGCCAGCGCGAGCTTCTGCTCTTGTGCAGCACTAACTTACATTTGTGTAATCTTCATCCATAACCTCATATACGTCCTAATTATTTTATCATTAACGAAACGAAAATGTCAAAATATTTCCAAGGAAATAGAAATTGTAACTAAACTCGGTTATTGCATCAATAGATAAGCAACTAAACAAATAAGCAAGCACTGGACTGGAATACAAAATTGAGGCCATAGGACAGACACTGGGACCTCTGAGGTCATTCAGCGCTGAATGAGACATAAGAGTAGAGAGGCTTTGAAGGCGGAACACGAGGAAGACCTCGCAGTTGTACTAAGTGGAAAGTAAGATGGAAGATAGAGAAT
>NC_061110.1:25523161-25583161 GCF_015104395.2 Macrobrachium nipponense | reverse complement strand
AAAGGGGTTGCAGCTAGGGGCGAAAGGGACCCTGCAAAGAACCTTAAGTAATGCCTACAGTGCACCGCATAAGGTGCATTGACGGCACTACCCCCTACGGGAAACTACGCAATATTTGCATCATGAAAAAAAAAAAAAAAAAAAAAAAAAAAAACAAAGAGACGGAACTGTTTTGAAGTGTATCAAACCTTTCAAGAGGGTTTTCAAAGACAACACCGAATTTTTATTTAATTCCTTAATTATTTTAGTAAGGAACTTCAGGAAAGGTCTGCCTTCACCATGGTCCTATAGTGCTTCAAACTGGCACGTTCGTATTTTTAACACAGGCGAATTTATCAAGGCGAAATTACAGTGAATAAGGAGAGAATTTGCGATGCGAAAAATTAATAATGAATACTTTCCTTTTATACAACTCAGCAGTTATGAATGACGACACTCATGGTCAGTAATTATTATTATTATTATTTATTATTATTATTATTATTATTATTATTATTATTATTATTATTATTATTATTATTCAGAAGATGGATCCTATTCATATGGAATGGCTCCACCACAGGGGCGACTGACTCGAAATTCAAGCTTCCAGAGACTATGGTATTCATTACAAAGTAGCAGAAGATGATACCACTTACCAATAAAGGAAAAATAAACTGACAAACTAGTAAATAAATTTTTAAAAATCTAAGTATATTTTTAAAATACAATAACTGTATTAGGGTAGTAAAGCATTGCATAACTGCTTGAACTTCTGTCAATTCTGTAAATAGTTGAACAAAAGAAGTATTTTGATAATGATACAACAATTACTGACGTCTTGCTAGTTGATAATAACAGCATAGAGGGCTTCTTTTACCTCTGAGTTATCACAGGATGACCTTTAAAATTACGAAATTTGCCGCTTAGTTCGACAAAATGAGAGGAAAGTTAAGTAAAATCAACGACAAGAATAATTTTAGTGGTCGTAGTGGTATCAAGAACGCCTACATTAAAAAAAAAAGGATAATGATGTTAATTGTCAAAATAATCTGGTTTTGCTTTGCCATATAAGAGATAACTGCAGCTTACTTATCTCTCTCGCGTTCTAGTACCTGTACAATCCCATTTTCTATATTTCAGATTTTATGGGATACAAATGTAATTTTTTTCTATTTACTCACCCTTTAAAAGTTTGTTTGTTTGTTTGTACGGTGTTTTTACGTTGCATGGAACCAGTGGTTATTCAGCAACGGGACCAACGGCTTTACGTAACTTCCGAACCTCCCTTTAAAAGTAAAAAAATGAAAAGTTTTGTAGCACCTAAACAGGAAGGCTAAGAAATAATGACGTCTACAAAAGAGAAGAAGAAAAACGAATTACCAAGACATTAGACATCGAACACACAGGAATAACGGTAAAATATGCACAAGGCAAAAGAGCTAAACATTTGAGACGGATGATCGACGGTTCTAAATGTCAATTGAGACAGGGTGACGTCCCTGGCTAATGAGAATGACAGTTGAACGACGCTTCGCAAAGAATGCTCGAATTCCTTGTATATAATACTTCCTCTGTTTGTTGATGTGACTGACGGGAAAAAAAAAAAAAATAACTTTCCCCTTCGATTTTTATTTCATACGTATTTAAGCAAAGATTTCACCTAGCTTGTTTTACGAACCTGTAGTGCTTGGTATCTATACTGAAATATAGTTCGTTAATATTCACTTTCTTTTTGCCTATTTTTTTTTATTATAAATTTCCTCGTTACAAAGTTTGCTAATTAATTTCCTGAATATTTTTCTAATGTAATCGAAGTATACTTAAAAAACTTTATTATTCCATAAACTTGATGGCGGATATTTGGTAGATCGGAGCCAAGCCGGTCACACCAGGCCTCTTAATTCCTCCCTTTCATTCACATTTACCACAATATTTAGTCTAATAAACAAATTCCTTCTTGTTATAAATATCTTAAAACTAGTGACGTCACGGCTAATAGTGAACAAATAAACTAAAATACGTTTCTCTACTGCCAAGATCCTAAGCCATTTTGCAATGGTCCTTTTAACTCAGGAGTGGTTTATTACCAAAGCTCTCTTTGTCACATATTTAAGTATACTACGCCATATATTGCAACGTGAAGGCTAGGTAATGCATGTAGTAATATATTAAATATTTGTATAAATTATGGTGTTAATGCTACCTAATAGCTACGGTTACACTACTGACGGTATATTATTCTGATTGTATATTAGGCCTAGTGTCATTTTAGGATTATCATACTGACAAAAACTACTCTAAATATTAGTTTTTTCTACTGACAGAAAAGAATCATGATTTTGGTAAATTTTGATTTAAAAAAAAAAGTTATGCCTACGTTACTCAAAAACAACCAATATTATCAAGCAAGAAACCTTGTCATTCGAGTCATGGCTATTTCATATTATCATATCAAACAAACGTAACTTGAGGTATACATAGTCTGACGTCTATACTAGTATCCCATAAAATATTTATGTCCGTTTTCTATCTGACGTACAAAAAAGAAAACGGTAGTCTCACACCGCAGTAATAAAACGATAACATAACTACCCAGGAAATTTTCAGCTAAATCAGTTTTCCTGACACGTCCCAACTTTACAAAAACTGCAAGGGATTGTTTATCGAGTGCAGACAATCCCGTTATTAGTGTGAACACGGCGGTTATCTACTTGTTTTGCTTAGAATCTCAAGTCACTGAACAACACCCGATAAGGAAAAGGACTGTGTAATTCTGATAATGTAAGCCCTTCCGAGATGCATTTGAACAAAAGGATTATACAGTATATTTGCAACGGCATCTCCTTCTGAAAGATTACTGCAAAATGAGGAATTAATGTTGCAAATAACATGGAAATCATGAAAATACTGGTTACACATTGATTCACATTCTTTGACTCGTTTAAACACGAAATTCATAACCATGACACAAATTATTTCCTTTCTAAAAGTGCTCTACCGAATCCTTAGGAAGCAGTGGTTATTAATGTTCCCTGTATTCATCCTTCTCAATTATGCTTTCCTACATAGTGTCAGGAAGATGAGAAAGGATACTGTTATCAAAAACAATGTCAGGGCCTCTCCACCAGTGACTCCTGAGGAGGTCTATCTCTCAGAGGATGAGATAGCAGATGCTCTGAGAGAACTCCAGAGACAACTGACTGAAATCAAAACTCCCTGTCATCACCTGATTAGAATGGGAGGGATTGTGACATGTGAATGTCACACCAAGAAGTGCTCTGCTGATGGGGCAAAGTTGCTCTGCTTTGATGAAGACGTGAAGCCTTTACCAAGGGCATGTAGAGCCCTTAGCTTTGGCATTGGATTTGACCTGAGTTTCGACCTAACTCTTGCCAGATACGGGTGTCACGTGACAGCCTTTGACCCAACCAATATCAACATGACAGACACTGTGCACAACGGAACAGTGCATGCCCTTACCATAGGGTTGGACGACCGAAATCATCAATACGCTCTCAACTTGACATTTGATCGGGTCAGTACAGAAGTGCACGTAGCATCCTTTATGACATATGGCACGGTCCTTAAAATGCTTGGGGACCCAAAGGTGGACATACTGAAAATAGACATCGAGGGGGCGGAGTGGAGGGTGTTACGCCAAATATTCACCTCGCATAAAGCTAAGGAGCTACTAAAGGATGTGAAACAAATTCTACTTGAAGCCCATTTGGATTTTTTGCTCAAAAGAGTAGACTTGGCTATCATATATGAAGAGGCAGTATTAATTCTAGAAATCTTCAAGTCACTGGAGAGACTTGGGTTCTACCTGGCTGCCTATGAACTCAATGAAACTGAACAAAAATTCTTCGCATTCAGAGATCTAAATATTCCCGTATATCGTGAAGTGACATTGATAAAGAGAAGTCTTTAGTGTGTCATCTTTAATGTGTCAAGACTATAGATGAGACATAATTTGAGTGGAACCAAAATTATGATTAATATAAAAATATACCTACCAAAAAATTTGAATTGTTAGCTTATTATCCCAGCACTACACTTTAGTGTTATCAAATCAAAATATTATTCACATTTTTTGTTGTTTTAGCTCATGAAAATATATTTCATTGGATCTAAATTAACTTCTGTAGCACAAAATGAATGGGCTATGATCAACAGCTTTGTTATGAATATAATCTTATGCACTAGTCACTTGTTACCAACATGAGAGAGAGAGAGACTGAGAATGGACACTTCTGGTAAGCTAAGTGCTATGAATCATAATTTTGCATATTTTACAGAATACCTGCCATAAACCTTAGCCCAGTAAATATAAGCAATGACCTAAGCTGATGAAGACCTCAACATTTCAGTAGTATAAATTGGCGTCATAACCAGTTTTTCATTATTTGATATAAACAGAGACAGGCAATGATAAAGAATAAAAAGACCATAAAAATTTGGTGTTGCGCGTAGTCAAAACAGCTGCAGCTGTAGCTACTGAACTTCTGTCATACATATGTAGACAGCAAGATGGAACATTGAAATTTAAGAGCATAGATAATGACTTCACCACTTTAGTTATTTTCATGTATAAAATTTACTTTAATCAAATAATTTGTTACTGTGTTACCCTTTTTCTTCTCTCCTCTTTATACTGCACCTTGAAGCTATTAGCTCCTTAAACTGATTTCTAATGACAATTATGTTATCTGCAGATTTTATTTTCATTTTGGGCTTTGATGTAATACTGCTAAAATAACTTCCATTTAAGGAAATTACATAGTTGTGGGGCTGTGGAAGTTTTTAACATGTAGGATTCAACTACATCTACCAGTTAGTAGCTGTTATATTGTTCTCTAAAAGCCCATCCAGTCTCAGCCCAGAGAATTATTGACAGATTATGGTACATATGAACACATGGATCAGAGAAATTCAGACAGGGAGCTCTCAAGAATGAATAGAGAATACTGTACACACTTCCTGTCTTCATACCTAACCACTCAATGGGAAAATCCCACTTAAATATGTAATGCTCATAAGATGAACAAGGAAAACCCGGTTCTTGCAAGGACAGATACTGAAGTCATTAGTCTTCGTCTGAGGTTATCTTGTGCCCATAAATGCATCGTGTTACATGGATAGAAGTTCCTCAAGGACTTAAACATATAAAAAAAAAGGTCATAGAAGTGAGTCACTCACTTTATATGATCTATTCTTGACCTGGCTGATAGTGATCTGTTCACAGCATGAGAGACTTTCAAGAGATACTCCATTCAACTTCTAAGTTCTCAAATATCATTGTCATTAGCCTTGACAGTCAAAAATTTGGTCAAATAAATGTTTGCATTTGAATACAAAGGTTTTCTTGTAGCTGTACCAAAAAACAGTGCTCTGTGTTAATCTTAATCCATTCTTCTAAAAATTAATTAAAACTACTACGTACTGTATATCTACAATACGCCAAAACTTGTGAGAAATACAGAGTGAACTTTCCATGCTTATGCAAGAGATACTTTCTATATAAAAGGCCTCAAAGAGCTAATTTTCAGTGCATAAACTATAAAAGAATCTGAATCCAGTTAATTACTTTTCATAAAATAAAAGCATTAACTGAAAAAGTTAATAAAGAAACTGTCAACTCATGATATGGCCATATAAATAAAGGAATTGATTCTTAGATGTACAATTCTGCCATTCTTTCTCAAATTTTATGCTGTTTGGTTTGTTCATATGAATGTCTTTTATAATGGAAAAAATATGTATTAATTTCCTATCCTACAATGCAAACAGAAAATATCCAAAGTAGGCAAATAGTAATCCCAAAACTTTTAATGAATATACAACTACCATTGTAGTAGATCTACACTACCAATGATATACAGACTTGCACCGACTGCATTCTGTCAATCTAAGAAATTAGATTAAAGTTCCCTGAAACAAACAATGGCATGCATATTTTAGCTACAACCGCACAATTACAGCCCAAAAGGATGGCAGCAGTACAAAACAACATTACAAGGTTTGGTATATAATTTTAGTAATAAGAGATATCTAAAAATCACAATACATAAAACAATTCTGAACTCACACTTATGGTACATTGGTACATTATTACCTACTGAAAAAACAAAGGTCCACACAATAAAAAACATTCGATATTCCTGAAGTTGTCTCTAATAGTCACTAATAACCCTCTACTTACTTTTACATAAGCTATAAGAAAATACCATTTGAGCATGGGGATGTGAGGAAAAAACACAGATCAACCAACCAGCTCACAAAACCTTCAAAAGTGAGCCATGGTCATACTCGTTTATGTATTACAGAAGTATGGTCATACTAGTTTATGTATTACAGAAGTATATCACTGGCTAGATATCTGAGAAGTATTATGTATTTGAACAGTAAGGTACTTCCATCACAATTCCCAACTACAATATTTGCACATGATAAAGACAACTAGCCTAGAAGGATATGGTAATAAAGACTTTATGGTTCTAGCCCCTTCAAAGCCTCCTGCAACTGTTGCCTGGCAAAATCAACACGCTCTTCCTGCTGTGTTATGTCCTTATCTTGAATCTGCACAGCCTGAAATGTTTAAGAAAACAAACATTTTAGTCAATTATGTTCAAGAAACACAAACACATCTCTAGCATAAATCTGACTTAACACCTTAACTGGTTTTATGTAAAAGTGAGATAAGACAGTGCAGATAATTTTGCCTGCACATTATTGTAAAGAAACACTCAAAGAGAAAACTTCAACAAGAGGATGAAAGTATTTGTTAAGCACCCATTATTATGAAATGTACACAGAAGGTAATTTCACCATCAAAGCAACTCATTCTCTGAGACATGTCTTCACTTCTTACAGGCGAGAATTACATTTGGATAGGATTTTTTAAATAACTCTGGAAATACGTAACAATCTAAAGGCTAGTGGACTTAAACTTTTTTAAAAAATTAATTGAGTTGAACTTACAGCTACAAGAGGTTGATTGGGGTTAACAAAGACCCCAGGGTTCTTCTCCAGGTACTGTTTGGCTTCTGTCTGGCCCGTAATGGGACCAGGTGAAAGATGCAATGCTGTGGCCAAACTCTGTAAAATAATATAATTTTTTAGCCTCCTATCAGATGAGATTCTGTTTTTACTTTAAAGATCATATACAGAAGATAATTTTCTATATCCCAAAGATGTTTCAAGAATTCAAAGTCTTGTAAATGGTGCCATTCAATAAAATTCAGTCTTCCCTTAGCATAGATCATCAATGAACATGTGTGCAGAAAAATTTAAAGTGAGTACAAAGTGACTAAATCTTTAATTTATCCAGAAATTTCTAATTTTTTCATTGTTTTGGCATGCATTCTTAATGTACATATGTCTCTTCCCCCAGAAAAGCAGCAGAGTTAATGTATTATTATTTTTCAAGTTTTCGTGTAAATATTATGTCTATGTAGAGAGGGTCTTCAATAGAGGCAAAAAATGTAACAAGACAATATTAAAGAAACTGGACCCTCCCTAAATGGGAAGACAAAAGGAAACTGGTGAGAAGGAAAAGAATCGAATCAAAGCAGCCAGGGGACATGGCACACTACTGCCAGTACCGTCCTATTTGGCGATTCAATATAAAATGTACAAGCACATCAAATAGGTACAAGAGAATGTTGTTGCATGAGATGTGAGGAATACAACGCAAGATCAAAAGGATGTAAGTAGAGGAATGATAGAAATTAATATTCTGATAGTAGTTGAAGCTGCAAAAATGACTGAAGAAGATGGCATGGAAGGGTATTTCATCCTTAACTATTACTTTAAATGTTTTACGAATGTATTTAAAGCATTGTTAAACAAACCTATTATCATTAAGACATGTAAAGTAAGGTACTCCAACGGCCAATAAAAATCATGGTAAGGCAGTCCCCGGGTTACGACGGGAGTTCTGTTCTTGAGACTCGTTGTAACCCGAAAATCGTCGTAAGCCGGAACATCATCAAAAACCTAAGAAAACCTTACTTTTAATGCTTTGGGTGCATTGAAAACTAAGTAAACTGCATTCTTATTGCATGTTTCATCAAAACAACCTTCAAATATTGATCATTTTGCATTTTTGGTGTCATATTTCATCTGCCAGATCAGTGTTGTAGGCGTCATAACCTTGGAACATGTGTCGTAACCCTGTAAATAATGCCTGATGAATATAATTGAGAAGCGCCTTAACCTCGGAACGTCGTAAGCCGAACCCGTCGTAACCCGGGGACTGCTTGTACATTTGCGTACCCAACTCTAATGATTTACTGTAACTATTATACAGGTACCTTTTTACAGCTGTAGGCTGCATATCCAAAGTGAAAGGCTTTTGCCTTTGTTAAAAAAACAAAAAAACAAAATACTTTTCCAACGAAGCGTACCTGCAATACGGTCTGGTCTTCAACATTTGGTCCCACAGCCTTGAGAGCAGCAGGCAGGTCAACATGACGCATGACTTCTGTCTGGGCATCAAGCTGTAGACCTTGTAGTCGTTTCTCCCAAAACAACTGACAAAATAAAGAAAAGCTTTTAAAAACAAAATTTCTCAACAATTATCTTTATATTTATTTGCTATAAACTAACAGTATTTCATCTTAACCATTACTTTAACAATCATTCAAACTTAATGATTGATAAACTATGTAACATTGGTATCACGTAAGATATACCTACTATAACAAACCATACTCTCAAGTTATTGTAATTCTTATTTTACATATGTAAGTGTATCCAGCATATGCTTAGTAGCCAAGGCTCATATAAAAGAATGTGCATTGTTGTTAAAATGACAATTTGTCCAAAATTGCATTTTTCCTAACTATACAAACCTGAGGTCCTTTTACAATAGGAAGGTACTAGCGGCAGCTGGATAGGTCGTAAGCTTTCGAACAAGGGGTTCGGTAGTTAACTGCTTGTCCGACAGGCGCGCGCGCGCGACTGGGAGGTAAACAAATCACTTTTGCTTTTGGCCCAAGCAAAAACTGCAGAGTGAGGGGTGGCATGAGGTGGGGCTATGTGTAAAAGGACCTCAGGTTTGTATAGTTAGGAAAAATGCAATTTTGGACAAATTGTCATTTGTTCCGACACGGCATACAAACCTTCGGTCCTTTTACAATAGGAAGACTCACTTCTTGGTGGGTGGAATCTGAGTCTTTTGTGAACAGACTGGTGTTCGCCCAACCTTGGAAGCCTCCCTGGTCGTAAGAGCGAGGGAGGGATCCAAGCCTCTGTCCGATTGATCGGGGTGTGCACCGCAGGATCAATGGTCAGACCTCTGGACCGAGTACTAAGAGAGAGGCAACGTATCTCTTCGTACCAGCAATGTAAGAACTTGTTCCTGTACAGGAGCAAAGATAAAGTCATGGTTTTGACTCTTGTAGGCATCCACTTCCCCCCCTTGTAGAAGGAAGTGGTGGATATTCTGCTCCTATCCCTAGTGAAAGGGATAGGATGGGGCTCTGTCATATAGCTCACCGGCATCTCGTCCTTATCCAGCAGGGTAATGACCGTATCCCTCTACCCACAGGTAGAGGGGTAGAAAAAGATAGAAAGAGAAGCCAGTCACTTTCTCATTCACTATCTATTCATACAGTCACACCAGGACTCGATGCTGTTCAGCCTGCTAGGGTCTGGGTTAGCTAGACGACGTGTTGAGCAGCCACCACGGGTCCTAAGGAAACCGATCCAAGGACCTATGGGCAATATCCAAGAGGTATAAGGAAGGTGCCGGTAGTCTGGTTGTACCAGACCCCTGCCTTCCATACCTGCGCCACGGAGAAGTTCTTACGAAACGCCAACGAGGGGCCAATACTTCTGACTTCGTGAGCTCTCGGACGGGACGTACGGATGTCGTCACTACCATCAGCCTCATACGCCCTCCTGAAGACCTCACGCAGCCAGGACGAAAGAGTGTTCTTGATACTTCTTTCTTGGTGACCCGTTGCTAACGAAGAGGCGTCGACACTCAGGCCCGAGGTGTCGAGTTCTCTTCAGATAGCGCCGTAGCGTCCTCCCAGGACAAAGCAGCATCTCATCCACATCACTATCTGCATGAAGTTCCCGTACTCTCTTCGCCGATGCCAGGTCCAGCAAGAAGAGGGTCTTGTGAGTTCCCTGGGTTGGCAAGACCTTTGGAGGCTGCTCTTAGCAAGGAGATCTCGAACGAGTTCGAGATGTCCAATCCCGTCAATTTCAGGACGAGCGTCAAGGCGGCTCTGTATCCTTTGATTGTGGGAACTTAGAGGAGCTTCCTCGGCGAAGAAAAACGAGGAAAACCGCTACCTGCTGAAGAGTGGCTCTGAGAGGAGATAGGCCCCGTCTACGACACCAACCACAGAAGACGGCCGAATTCCCCTGGTACACAGCTGCAGAGGACTGACGGACGTTTCCAGCCATTTCTGATGCTGCGCTACGAAAAAAGCTTCTCGTTCGCAAGAGATGGTGGATAACAGCCAGCCGTGAAGACGTAGGGACTGGACTGCTCGGTGGTACCGCTCGACGTGTGGCTGGGCGAGAAGGTTGTGCCAATGGGAATTTCTCTCGGTTCTCTTGCGAGAAAGAGCCAGCAGGTCCGGATACCAAATGGCCTGTGGCCATTTGGGAGCCATCAGGATCATCCTGAGATTCGGGATGACCAGTGCTCGACTGATCACCTTGCGAATCAGGCTGAACGGGGGAAAGGCATAGGCGAAGAGGTCGTCCCACGGGTGTGAAGATCGTCCTCTGCAGCTGCCCATGGATCCGGCACGGACGAGAAGAACACCTGGAGCTTCCTGTTGTGCCGGATGGCGAACAGATCCTCGACTGGTCGCCGCCACAGGTCGAAGAGCCTTTCCGCCACGTCCTGGTGTAGAGACCATTCGGTCCCTATCACCTGATCCCGACGGCTGAGCGTGTCTGCTACTACATTCCTTCCCTGGAATGTAGCGTGCCGACAGCTCTATTGAGTACGCCTCAGCCCACTCGTGCACCTGCCGAGTCAACTGATACAACGGGAGAGACACTAGGCCCCCCCTGTTTGTTGACGTAAGCCACCACCGTGGTGTTGACGTACATCACACCACTGAGTGTCCCATCAAGCGGTCTGGAACTCTTGGAGAGCGAGGAACGCTGCCTTGAGTTTCAGAACATTGATGTGAAGGTGCTTGTCGTTCTCGTACCACACTCCTGAAGTCCGCAACTCTTCCAGGTGTGCGCCCCATCCCTCGGTCGATGCGTCTGAGAGCAGCTGCATGTCCCGGGGGGAGAGTGCGCAGAGGCACTCCTCTTAAGGGGTTCCTGTCGTCCAGTCACCCGGCTAGGTCCTGCCTCACCTCCTGTGTCCGTGACAATGGAAAGCTTGGGGGATCCGTCGCCTGTGACCAACTCTCCTTCAGTCTCCCTGAAGAGACCGCAGGTGAAGACGCCCGTTAGGGACTGGCTTCCCGAGTGACGACAGGTGTCCGATCACGACTTGCCATCGCTGAGCTACCTGTTCCTGCCGAGACAGGAACTGGTTGGCTGCCTCCCTGAATCTGCTGATCCGCGAGTCTGCGGGGAAGACTCGCCCTGCTACCGTGTCGATCCGCATACCCAGGTACTTCATCCTCTGCTTGTGCTCGAGATCGAACTTTTCGAAGTTCAGAACGATCCCCAGATCGCGACAGAACTCGAGCAGTCGATCCCTGTCCTGTAGCAACTGCGAGCGGTAGCTCGCCAGGACTAACCAATCGTCGAGATACCCCATCAGACGTATCCCGTGCGAATGGGCCCAAGCAGACACCAGAGTGAACACTCACGTGAACACCTGTGGGGCGGTTGAAAGACCGAAGCAACGTGGCCTGAGCTGGTACACCGTCCCGTCGAGGATGAAGCGGAGGTACTTTCTGGAGGACTGATGAATGGGTATTTGTAAATACGCATCCTTCAAGTCCACTGAAAGCATGTAATCGTTCTCCCTGATAGAGTCGAGCACTGCGCGTGCCGTCTCCATCGTGAACCGGGTCTGGCGAACCAACCGGTTCAGGGGAGAGAGATCTATCACCGGGCGCCAGCCTCTCGTAGACTTTTCCACCAGGAAGAGTCGGCTGTAAAAGCCCGGTGACTGATCCGTGCCGATTTCTACAGCTCTCTTGCTCAGCATGGTCTTGATCTCCTGTCTCAATGCTACGTCCTTCGATGCCCCTGGAACGTAACTGCCTGCTGTTGGACCGGGTTGGAGGTGAGGGGTGACCGAGATTCGAAGGTTAATAGATCTCCCTCCCGAAGGACATCTACAATCCAGGTCTCGGCGCCGTGGCGCTGCCAAGTTGCCCAATGGCTGGCCAGGCACACCCCCACTTCCGGCAGAGGTGAGGGGGAACGCCGTCCTTCCACTGTGAACGTCGTCTGGGTGGGGCTAATCGACACCTGACAGGAGAGGGCCGATACCGCTCCGACTCATTCCAGTCCTCGTCGAGGTCGAAACCTCAGGAGGACCGAAGGGGTATTTAAATACGGTGTCCGAAGACACGTAGAAACGCCTCTGTCGCAGTAGAGGAGGTGAAGTAGCTTGTTCGACCGTCCAGAACTGAGAGAGCCTTCTTGTCCGGAGACGAGAGGACTACTTACTTGGTTCAACCCAGTCGGCAAGCTCCGATCGCGGCAGACCCACCGTCGATTTGGGTTCCCTCTCGGGCCCCAAAACGACTCGAGCCGAGACGTGGCTCTGCTGGTGGGAGCGGTGATCCTTCCCCGAGATCATTGTGCTGACGAATCAGCGCCGTAACCTCGACAAAGTCCCTCTGGATCTCGGAAGTCACAGCATCTTGCAGAGTGGGACCGTTAAGCCCTTCGAACAAGAGCATTTCCGAGAACCTTCCTCCTAAGAAGGGGCGGGAACAGCGACAGCCCTCTCGGTCTTCCCCATCCACTTGCGCATACGTCCTGGCCGGTCCCAGAACCGTGCCTGGCACGTAGGGCGTTGTGGTGGGATCGTGAGGGGCGCACCCCTCACGATCACTCCTCAATACCTCGCTCCTCCCGGTGTAACCCGAGGAGGTTGAAGGTACGGGAGAGGCAGACCTGACGCTCCCTCCTTGCTCGCTGGCAGCACCAGCAGGCTTTGAGGGCTGCAGGCGATCGTCAACCCGCGGTGGCGATCGAGCTGCAGGCCTGGTCGAACCGTCTCCTGTGGAGAACGGCTGGACTGAGCACAGCGGCCCCGATCTCAAGTATCAGAAGAGCTGGTGCTGGTTGCCGTACCCGGTCGCTTTCTGTGAGAGCGACGGTCAGGCGACCTGCAGGCTCCACTGTCACAGTGAGACCGGTGCTTGTCCTCACGGCACGTCACGTCGCTGGTTCCAGCCGTGGCTGGCACCGGCGAACGGGAGGACCTCTTCTCAGCCTCAGCCCGTGGTTGGTCGTGGACCGTCACGTCCCCGGGTAGCCAGCTGTTCGCCGCGAGAGTGAGAGCTGGTCTGGTGAGAGTCGCATAAGCGGCTGTCACCAGTCTTCCGCCCCGTGCCGTGAACCTGACGCTGAGCGGACTCAGAGGTCTGGTTCGTGGCTGCACGGTCGCTGTAGGCGACCGTACACTCGGTACCTCCCGCGAACGAGAGGCCGAGACGGACCCTGATGCAGTGGCAGAACCACTGACACCAGGCGAGGAAGTACCGGTGTTAGCCGGTACCCCTCTGGTCCCCGTAGTCGTCTTCCTTGCGGAAGAAGAGACGGGCCCCGCTCCCGAAGGAGCAGGAGGACCAGCGGAAGGAACCCTCCCGTCCCACCGAGGTGAGACGGGTCCCGAGAAGCTCCCGAGGGAGACTTCTTAGGAGGGAGGAGGCAACCTTCTTCTTCCTCGGCTGTGAAGCCTTAGAAGTCGAAGGGGAAGAGGCGGCAGCCGACGACGATGAAGAAGATGAAGACGACGACGACGACACCTTCCTCCTCTTCTTCGTCAGCTTCCTCAGGACAGACGTAAGATCTGCTATCCAGGGCGGAGCCGGGGCTGCTGTAGCCGAAGCCACAGGGCCCGGACGCACCTGTACAGACAGACCAAAGTCTGGGGTAGTACCACCACGAACAGGGACGACATCAGCAGGTATAGGCATCTCAGGAACAGCAGGCACAGCCAGCACAGCATCGGTAGGGACAGCCAGCGCAGCAACGGCAGGGACAGCAGCAGCAACGACAGGGACAGCCAGGCGCAGCAAACTGCATGGACAGTCAGCCCAGAATCGGCAGGTACGGCAGGCAGCACCGGAAACACAGGAAGTGGAGCAGCAGCCAGCAACATCCTGGTACTGGCGGTAGGTCCAGGGGCGAGCTCTAGGGCAGCGGAAGTGTGGTCGCTGCAGCGCGGCAACCATCGACGGGCGGCGGCACGCCCCCCCTCTCGGTTACGGCGAACGGAACTTCAGCAGCGGCTGTAGGCAAGACTGTTACCACGTGAGGCGAGTACACCAGGTGAGGAGGGACGTCGTCACCTGGTTGCGTGGTCACCACTCCATGGGTGACCGCAGTAGGCCCAGACATAGAACCGCAGCCCCTGGACACTAGCACGCCCTGCAATTGGAAGGACGCCCATACCTCACCAAGGTCCACCCTCGTGGCAGTAGCACCTGCGGAAATAACAGTAGTAGCGATTAGTGGGGGGGAAGTCCCCTCGCGCGGGGGGGTGAGCCCTCTCCGAACGAGTGGAAGACCCCTAATACAATTGTACATCGGGCACCGAGCGCCCTCCCCCGCGCTCGACGGATCGGGCGAGGAGAAGAACGCCGATAACCTCCCCCCCCCCAAGGGGAAGGGCCATTGTGGGAGCTGAGCGGGGGGGGGTTCCTCGTTCCCCACCCCCGCACAGTACCCATGTACCCAACAACAATATAAGAGCCCGAGAGCAATCGTGCCCTCGGCCCGAATGCAAGGGCATAAGGATCAATTCCCTGACTGAGCGGAACTTGAACCAAATAAATATTGATGCAATCAATAATAAGGGATAAAATGAAAATGCATCTTGCATACGATTCACTTCACAATGAATAAGGGCTCGGATCGAGCGCATTTGCGCCCTAGGTACCGAGCGCAAGGGTGAAAGGATCAATTCCTTACCTTTATGGATCAAGGTTTCTGGAAACCTTGATCCATAATGAATTGATGCAATCAAAAAATATATGAAAATGAAAAGACTACTGCGCTTGCGATTTCACTTCATACAAATAAAAAGGGGAAGGATCAATTCCCGGGAATAGCAGAAACATTGATCCCAGTAAACAATGCAATCTCAATAAAAAATGAAAATGAAAAAGAACTGCACTTGCGATTTCACTTCATTCAAAATAAAAAGGGGGAAGGATCAATTTCCGGGTAAGCTCGGAAACTGATCCAAAATGAGTATTGCTACAATCAAAATAATATATGAAAATGAAAAAGAATACTGTACTTGCGATTCCACTTCCATACTAAATAAGTTTCCGTGCCGAGCGCATTCGTTCGGCAACGGGCATACAGGTCAAAAAAAATATAAATGAAAAGAGCACTACTTACGATTTTCATCTACACATTTCCAACCCAATCTACGCTCGGAGCGAGTGCTCCCGCCCTCGGCACCGAGCATACCCAATACGAGGATCATTTCTGGGAAAATGAATTCCCGCACTTACGCCCTTACATCCCGGCACTCGGGTAATCGGAGGGCGTGGTGACACCAAGATCCTTAATTCACAAAGAATTGAATGAAATGATTGTACTTACAATTCAGTTTCACTAGATAATTAGAAAAAGAAAAACACAATCATGCGAAAGCAACGACGATGAACGCGGGCAGAGAGCGATGATACACGTCCACACGCCAGCAGGCCGAAAGCAAAAGTGATTTGTTTACCTCCCAGTCGCGCGCGAGGGCGCGCCTGTCGGACAAAGCAGTTTAAACTACCGAACCCCCTTGTTCGAAAGCTTACGACCTATCCAGCTGCCGCTAGTACCTTCCTATTGTAAAAGGACCGAAGGTTTGTATGCCGTGTCGGAACAAAAACACTTTTAGCAGTTAATCTTTCACAGTGATTCTTAAATATTTTATTTCTCAATCTTTTGAATGTTTGCAGCTTTCATCTTAAACTTCAGGTAATTAGTGTACATAATACGTAAACACACAGCATCCAAAATAAAATACTATATAAGAAAATAAAAGCATCATAAGTTGGGACTACACTTACATAGAAAATTGTCAGAAAATGTTTCAACAATACGATAAAAACTCACTAAGCACTAAAATTTGAGAAAATATTAACACCGCCATGTAAGTTTTCAAGTTCAAGCAATTTATTCTCTCCACTATCAAAACAAAAAGTAAGACTATAAAAAATCCTTCAAGTATAATGGACAGAAACATTTGTTAAAGCTTACCTGTTTAGGTTTTTCTTGCAGGCCATGTTTAATCTCCAATTTTACCTTACTGGATGGCTGGGTCTTTATGACAGTGACTGGCTGCTTGAAAATAGATGCTGTCTGCCGGATGGAGGAACAGTGAAGCATCATTTTCGCATGCCACGGCTGAGGAGAGATTAATGAAAACCTTCACTCTTTGTCATTGATTCATTATTTACAACGTATTTTCATACATCAATTAACTCCTTAACTGAAAATGAAAAAACTGCTTTCAGGCACTTGACTTCCAAATACCTGGCTGATAGGATATAAATCAATTGACGTGATCTTTCAAGTATATTAGATGTCAAACAAAATATAGTAAATAAATGCCCTGTTTTAATAAAAGGTTAATAAAAACATGATATTGTTAAGATACAATAAAGTTTGTTCATACTTACCTGGCAGATATATATATAGCTGTATTCTCTGAAGTCCGACAGAATTTCTAAAAACTTACGACACACGTAGTGGGAGTAGGGTGGTTAGATACCCAGTTCCCAGCCCGCTGGGAGGCGGGTATCAGGAACCATTCCCATTTTCTATCAGATTTCTATCTCCACTGTCTCCTGAGGGGAGGTGGGTGGGTACTTAAAATAATATATATGCCAGGTAAGTATGAACAAACTTTATTGTATCTTAACAATATCATTTTGTTCATGAAAACTTACCTGTCAGATATATATATAGCTGAATCCCACCTTTGGCAGTGGGAGAGACAGAAAAGGATTTTAGGAAACTATAAATGTAGATGATTGACATCTTGGTTCTTACCTGTTTAGCATAGCTGACTTCGTGATTACTGTCACCCAAGCCTGCATCTGCTTCACTAGAGTTACCAACAACAAGGTAACTGTGTAGTTGGTGCGCTCTAGATGATCTGTCAACGGGGACGAGACCACAATGTGACTAGACCATGACCATACTTCTGAGGGCAACGAGGCAAAACCACCACCTAAGTAGCCTAACAAAATACAGTGGTCCCCCCGTATTCGCGGGGGATGCGTACCACGGTACCAGACCCCCGCGAATAGTTAGAATCCGCGAATGTTTGGAACCCCTATACAAATGCTAAAAACAGCCTATTTTGTTAGTTAAAACTTAAGAAAACACTAAAAATTTTCATACTTGGTTTTTTTTTAATAGTTTTAAAATCACAAAAAGTGCATTTTATGATGAAATTGATAACAAAAACCAGGAATTTGTGGATATTTCTCATAGAAAAATACCGCGAATGCGCGAATTTTCCGCGAATAATGCAGGGAAAGGTTCCCGAGAGAAATCCGCGAATGTGTGAGTCCGCGAATCGGAGAAACGCGAATACGGGGGGTCCACTGTACTCCCATATACCAAAGGCTAAAAGAAGGGACGAACGCATTCGGCGGCCGACCCTACAACCATAAACATTACAATTATTAAAACTCACCTACCCTTTTCTATGGGAAAGGATGAGTGCTACCTCCTGCCCCCAAAATAGTGTCTGCGGCGACATATGGTCCAAGAAAGTAACCGTTGTTTTCTATATGTCCGGTTCTCGGACCTCCCGTAGGGTAGTGCGAGGCGAACACTGAGTTACTCCTCCCAAAAAGTGGCACTTAAAATGTCTTTGAGGGCCATATTCTTCTGAAAGGCTATCGAGGTCGAAATAGCCCTTACTTCATGAGCGTTAACTTTTAACAGCCTAAAGTCACTGTCTTTTCAAGAAGAGTGCGCCTCCTTTATGGCGTTTCTTAAAAAGAATGCCAGTGCATTCTTTGGACATGGGCATATTTGGTCTCTTGACCGAACACCATAAGTTCTCCGCAGAACCTCTACCAATCCTTTGTTCTACAAAGATATTCTCTAAGAGCCCTAACAGGACACAGGATTCTTTCTGGCTCTTGACCAATGATTTCTGCCATACCCTTGATCTCGAATGTTTTAGGCCAAGGATTGGAAAGGGTTTTCGTTTCTTAGCCAGAAATGACATACCCAAAGAGCAGACCGCATTATGCCCTTTGAAGCCGACGTGTTACTAATAGCCTGTATCTCGCTAACTCTCTTCGCCGTCGCCAGAGCAGTTAGGAATACAGTTTTCTTCGTCAAATCTCGCAAAGATGTAGAGTAAAGAGGTTCAAAGCGACTTGACATTAAAAACTTGAGGACCACGTCTAGGTTCCACGAAGGTAACTTTGGTAGCGGCACCTTGGTGGTCTCGAAAGATCTCAATAGATCACGGAGATCCTTGTTATTAGCGAGGTCAAGACCTCTATGGCGAAAAACCACAGATAAGACACTTCTGTAGCCTTTAATGGTTGACACTGCAAGCTTCAGATCTCGTCCTAAGCTAAAGTAGGAAGTCGGCGATCTGCCTCACAGAGGTCGTGGTAGAGGAAACTTCTTTCTTTCTACACCAGCTTCTAAAAGCTGCCCACTTCGATTGGTAAACCGCGATTGATGAAGGTCTCCTCGCGGTGGCGATAGCTTTAGCCACAGGTTTCGAAAAACCTCTCGCTCTGACCAACTTCTGGATAGTTCTGAACGCAGTCAGACTCAGAGCGGAGAGGTTTTTGTGGTACCTCTCGAAGTGGGGCTGTTTGAGTAGATCTCTCCTTAACGGAAGAGATCTCGGAAAATCCACCAGGTAGGACATCACCTCTGTGAACCAGTTCGCTGCGGGCCAAAAGGGGGCGATTAACGTCAACCTCGTCCCCTCCGAAGCTGTGAACTTTCTCATCACTTCCCCCAGAATCTGAAGGGGGGAAATGCGTAGAGATCTAGGCCCGTCAAATCCCCCCATAAAAAGGGCGTCTACTGCTACTGCCCCCGGATCGAAAACCAAACCGGGGAGCAGTAAAGAGGAAGTCTTGCCGTTCTTGAGGTTGCAAAAATGTCCACCAAAGGACATCCCCAAAGACCCCACAGCTCCTGGCATACGTCCTGATGGAGGGTCCACTCTGTCGGCAGCAACTGTCCTTGTCGACTGAGGAGATCCGCACGGACGTTCTCGACTCCGGCAATGAACCTTGTCAAGATCGTGATCTCTCTCGCCTTCGCCCAAAGCAGAATCTCTTTCGCTAGAGCGAACAGGGAGCGAGAGTGTGTTCCTCCTTGTTTCTTCAAGTATGCCAGGGCTGTGGTGTTGTCCGAGTTGACTTGGACTACTCGACGGGAGACTTTGTCCTGAAAGAACTGGAGCAATAACTGAACAGCTGCCAGATCTTTGAAGTTGATATGCCAGGCTACCTGTTCCCCTCTCCAGGTGCCTGACACTTCCTCCCCCCCGTAGTGTTGCTCCCCACCCCGTGGATGACGCGTCGGAGAACAATACTAGGTCGGGGTCCGAAGCTTGAGGGATATGCCCTCTGACAGCTTCCAACGGATCGAGCCACCATCTTAGATGGCTCTTTACCTCTTCTGAGATGGTTAAAATCATGTCGTAGTTGTCCTTGTCTGTCCAGCTGGTCCGACAGGAAGAACTGAAGAGGTCGGAGGTGTAGCCTCCCAGGGAAACAAACTTCTCCAGCGAGGAAATGGTCCCCAGCAGACTCATCCATTCCCTAACCGAGCATGAATCCTTCCCTAGAAAGGCTGACACTTTTTCTATGCCTTGTTGCTGACGTTCCTGGGACGGAAAAGCCCAAAAAGCCACTGAATACATCTGAATCCCCAGATACACGATGGACTGTTGTTGGGGTCAGATGTGACTTTTCGAAGTTCACCAGAAGTCCCAGGGACGCAGCTAAAGACAGTCGTTTGCAGGTCCTTCAGGCACCGGTCTGCGAAGAGGCTCGTATGAGTCAGTCGTCCAGATAGAGCGAGATCCTGATGTTGGAAAGATGGAGCCACCTCGCCACATTCTTCATTAAGATGGTGAAGACAAATGGGGCCGTACTCAGTCCAGACAAAGAGCCTGAACTGAAAGACCTTTCCTTTCAGGACGAACCGAAGGTACTTCATAGATTGGGGATGTATCGGGACGTGAAAGTAGGCGTCCTGAAGGTCGAGTGATACCATCCAATCTCCAGGTCTTAAGGCCCCCAGAACTGACTGAGGTGTCTCCATCTTGAACCTCTGCTTCTCTATAAAGAGGTTTAGACGACTTACGTCCAAGACTGGCCGCCACCCTCCCGATTGTTTCGGTACAAGAACAATCTGTTGTAAAATCCTGGTGTTGCCAGGTCTAAGACCTGTTCCACTGCTCGCTTCTCGACCAGGTCGAAGAGTATCTTCCGCTTTTCTCGAGGATACGACGGGGACAAGTCCCTGGGAGTGGAAGTCAGCGGGGGCGGCTTTACGAAAGGGATCTTGTACCCCTTCTCTATGATGTTGAGAGACCAGGTGTCCGCCTCTCTTTCTCTCCAGGCCTCTCCAAACAACTGCAGCCTGGCTCCTACCGGTGACTGAAGGAAGGATCTCTCACTTCTTGCCCCTAGACTTAGCCGGGGCTCTACCTCTAGGAAGACTCCTTCCTCAGGGTGAAGATCTAGCGGAAGTCCCTCCACGAAAGGGCTTCTGCTTTCTATTAGATTGGACTCCTGAAGACGTGGAAGGGCCAGCAGGACGTCTCGACGACTGAGCCAAAGGTCTGAGTGGCTTTTTCTGAAGACTTACTGCCAGATCCTTCACCATAGCCTGGGGGAAGAGATGACTCGAAAAAGGCGCATACAAAAGTTCTGTCCTCTGTGAGGGAGAGACAGACTTAGCCGCAAAATTGCAATAAAGCGATCTTTTACTTCAACATGCCTGCTGAAAAATGAGAGGCTAACTCCTCTGAAGCCATCCTGACGGCCTTGTCCATGCATGACAATCACTGGACAGCTCCCCCAAAGCTGATCGAATCTGCTTACGAGACTGGTTGTCTACACTCCGAGACACCAGTCTAAGAAGTTGAAGACTTCAAGGACCTAAAAAGGCCCTTCAACAGATGGTCAAGTCCGAAGTCGTCCACGACACTTTCGCTGAAGCTAAAAGAGATCTCCTTGAGGCATCCACAACGCTGGCGAAATCTCCTTGCGCTGAAGTAGGAACCTTCAATCCTAACTCTTCGCCGGTTTCATACCACATCCCTGCCTTACCGCTAAGTCTAGACGGAGGCAGGGCGAAAGTGGTCCTTCCTTTGCTTTCCTAGACTCCATCCAGGTGTTAACCTTACGGAAAGCTCTCTTGGTAGACAACGACGTCTTCATTTTCACAAACCCTGGTGTCTTGCTTGCCTTCGACGACGAAAACTGCGATGGAGGAGAAGGAGGGGCAGAAGGAAGGAAGGTATCCCCAAACGAATCACGGAGCAGCCGAGCCAATACTTGGTAGTCTGAAGAAGCCGACGTCGAAAGGCTGTTCTTCGTCAACATCCTCCCTTCTTCCTTACCCGAGTGAAACCCCGAAGGAAGAGGCAAAAGTCCTTTCGCTCCAAGTCTCATGTCAGAACGATGTCGAGAAGAAGAGGGTAGCGGACCCTCCTTAACAGAATCCTTAACAGTCACAGGGTCAGAAATCAAAACTTGAGGAGAACGTGAAGTTGTAGGAAGACGTGAAGCGTCAGCAAAAGACTCGGGAACAGCGTCCGAGTGATAGCGAACTTCCACTTCGCGTCCAAAGTGCTCTTTACGACTATGTTTACTAGCGTCCATCGGAGCGTCCAACCTAGCGTCCCTCCGAGCGTCCAACGAAGCGTCCAGCGAAGCGTCAAAAGAAGCGTCGAGCGGAGCGTCTCTCCAAATTTCCCGCGAAGCGTCCCTACAAACGTCCCGCGAAGAAACAGGGCCTGCCACCTGACGAGCGTCCCGTAGAGCGTCGACTTGAGCATGTCGAAGAGGAGCAGAACGTACTGAAGTTCGTCCGACAGGAACTAACTCGTCGCCAGCAGAAACGTCGAGGTCGGAATGCCGAGCGTCCTCTCGTCAAGAAGAGAGGGAGCGTGATGAAACCTCTCTCTTTCAGACGTCTACCACCACCTCTAGACGAACACTGGGGAGAAGAACGAAGTCTAGAGGGCGAAATACCAGGAGACGGGGACGAAAGAGGAGCAGGCGGAGAAGACTGTCTTGTTCTCTTGATCGGAAGTCTGTCGTCCTTCTTGCGACGAGGAACCGTCTCCTTCTGCTTAAGTAAAGCGTCCAGTTGCCGTTGCATAGCAAGGATTATCTCAGTCTGAGAAGTCTCCTTACGAGGAGAAGAGCTGTGCCTGTGAGAAGGCGAGGGGCGAGGGGACGCCTTCTTCCTTCTCCCAGGAACAGCCTTGGCTCTAGAGCGACTGGGGCGCTCGAAGGCGTCATCATCAGATGACGTCCTAGACTTCTTCTGGGGCGGAAAGGCTACGCTTTCCGGAGAAGAATGCCAATCAGACAGAGCATGACGTGAAGCGTCTTGATCTTGGAAAGTCCTTTTCAAAGGCCGCGAATCCGAACGAGATTCCCACCCCTTGCGCGGGGAGGACGCGTCGGAAGACGAGAAATGACAATTTGTCTAAAATTGCATTTTCCTAACTATACAAACCTGAGGTCCTTTTACAATAGGAAGGTACTAGCGGCAGCTGGATAGGTCGTAAGCTTTCGAACAAGGGGTTCGGTAGTTAACTGCTTGTCCGACAGGCGCGCGCGCGCGACTGGGAGGTAAACAAATCACTTTTGCTTTTTGGCCCAAGCAAAAACTGCAGAGTGAGGGGTGGCATGAGGTGGGGCTATGTGTAAAAGGACCTCAGGTTTGTATAGTTAGGAAAAAATGCAATTTTCGACAAATTGTCATTTGTTCCGACACGGCATACAAACCTTCGGTCCTTTTACAATAGGAAGACTCACTTCTTGGTGGGAGGAATCTGAGTCTTTTGTGAACAGACTGGTGTTCGCCCAACCTTGGAAGCCTCCCTGGTCGTAAGAGCGAGGGAGGGATCCAAGCCTCTGTCCGATTGATCGGGGTGTGCACCGCAGGATCAATGGTCAGACCTCTGGACCGAGTACTAAGAGAGAGGCATGCGTATCTCTTCGTACCAGCAATGCAAGAACTTGTTCCTGTACAGGAGCAAATATAAAGTCATGGGTTTTGACTCTTGTAGGCATCCACTTCCCCCTTGTAGAAGGAATTGGTGGATATTCTGCTCCTATCCCTAGTGAAAGGGATAGGATGGGGCTCTGTCATATAGCTCACCTGCATCTCGTCCTCATCCAGCGTAGTGACGACCATGGCCCTCTGCCCACAGGTAGAGGGGAAGGAAAAGACGGGAAGAGAGCCAGTCACTCACTCACTCACACATCCATCCACACAGTCACACCAGGACTCGATGCTGTTCAGCCTGCGAGGGTGGGTTTGGGTTAGCTACACAACTTGTTGAGCAGCCACCACGGGTCCCAAGGAAAAAGGTATCCCAAGGACCTGTGGGCAATATCCCTAAGGTAGAAGGACGTAAAGGTAGTCTGGTTAGACCAGACCCCTGCCTTCAGGACCTGCGCCACGGAGAAGTTCTTGCGAAACGCCAACGAGGGGCCAATACTTCTGACTTCGTGAGCTCTCGGACGGGACGTTACGGATGTCATCACTACCATCAGCCTCGTACGCCCTCCTGATGACCTCACGCAGCCAGAATGAAAGAGTGTTCTTGGATACTTCTTTCTTGGTGCCCCGGTGCTAACGAAGAGGCGTCGACACTCAGGCCTGAGGTGTCGAGTTCTCTTCAGATAGCGCCGTAGCGCCCTCACAGGACAAAGCAGCATCTCATCTGCATCATTATCGGTGAAGTCCAATAGGGAGGGAATCGTGAATGACTCGAACCTGTCATCAGGGACTGAAGGTTTCTGAGTCTTCGCAACGAAGTTCGGGACGAAATCGAGCGTCACGGATCCCCATCCCCTGGAGTGTCGTACATCATAGGAAAAGGCCATGAAGTTCCCCTACTCTCTTCGCCCGATGCCAGGGCCAGCAAGAAGAGGGTCTTGAGGGTCAGATCCCTGTCTGACGACTCTCGGAGTGGCTCGAACGGTGTTCGAGTCAGACTCCTTAAGGACGAGAGTCACGTCCCACTCAGGGGGCCTGAGTTCCCTGGGTGGGCAAGCACCTTTCGAAGCTCCTCAAATAAAGCAAGGAGATCTCGAACGAGTTCGAGATGTCCAACCCCCTCAGTTTCAGGACGAGCGCCAAGGCGGCTCTGTATCCTTTAACTGTGGGGACTTGAGAGGAGCTTCTCTCGGCGAAGAAAAAACGAGGAAATCCGCTACCTGCTGAAGAGTGGCTCTGAGAGGAGATAGACCCCGTCTACGACACCAACCACAGAAGACGGCCCACTTCCCCTGGTACACAGCTGCAGAGGACTGACGGACGTTTTCCAGCCATCTCTGTTGCTGCGCTACGAGAAAAGCCTCTCGTTCGCAAGAGATGGTGGATAACAGCCAGCCGTGAAGACGTAGGGACTGGACTGCTCGGTGGTACCGCTCGACGTGTGGCTGGGCGAGAAGGTTGTGCCAAGGGGGAATCTCTCTCGGTTCTCCTGCGAGAAGAGCCAGCAGGTCCGGATACCAAATGGCCTGTGGCCATTTGGGAGCCACCAGGATCATCCTGAGATTCGGGGTGACCACGCTCGACTGATCACCCTTGCGAATCAGGCTGAACGGGGGGGGAAAGGGCATAGGCGAAGAGGTTGTCCCACGGGTGTTGAAGAGCGTCCTCTTGCAGCTGCCCATGGGTCCGGCACGGCCAGAAGAACACCTGGAGCTTCCTGTTGTGCCGGGTGGCGAACAGATCCACGACTGGTCGCCCCCCCCCCACAGGTCGAAGAGCCTTTCGCCACGTCCTGGTGTAGAGACCATTCGGTCCCTATCACCTGATCCCGACGGCTGAGCGTGTCTGCTACTACATTCCTCTTCCCTGGAATGTAGCGTGCCGACAGCTCTATGAGTGTGCCTGAGCCCACTCGTGCACCTGCCGAGTCAACTGGTACAACGGAAGAGACACTAGGCCCCCCTGTTTGTTGACGTAAGCCACCACCGTGGTGTGTCGCCACATCAACACCATGAGTGTCCCATCAAGCGGTCCTGAAACTCTTGGAGAGCGAGGAACGCTGCCTTGAGTTCCAGAACATTGATGTGAAGGTGCTTGTCGTTCTCGTCCCACACTCCTGAAGTCAGCAACTCCTCCAGGTGTGCGCCCCATCCCTCGGCCTCGATGCGTCTGAGAACAGCTGCATGTCCGGGGGGGGAGTGCGCAGTGGCACTCCTCTTAAGAGGTTTCCTGTCGTCGAGCCACCAGGCTAGGTCCTGCCTCACCTCCTGTGTCAGTGACACTGGAAAGCTTGGGGAATCCGTCGCCTGTGACCAACTCTCCTTTAGTCTCCACTGAAGAGACCGCAGGTGAAGACGCCCGTGAGGGACTAACTTCTCGAGTGACGACAGGTGTCCGATCACGACTTGCCATCGCTGAGCTACCTGTTCCTGCCGAGACAGGAACTGGTTGGCTGCCTCCCTGAATCTGCTGATCCGCGAGTCTGCGGGGAAGACTCGCCCTGCTACCGTGTCGATCAGCATACCCAGGTACTTCATCCTCTGCTTGGGCTCGAGATCGGACTTCTCGAAGTTCACAACGATCCCCAGATCGCGACAGAACTCGAGCAGTCGATCCCTGTCCTGTAGCAACTGCGAGCGGGAGCTCGCCAGGACTAACCAATCGTCGAGATACCTCATCAGACGTATCCCGTGCGAATGGGCCCAAGCAGACCAGACGTTGAACACTCGCGTGAACACCTGTGGGGCGGTTGAGAGACCGAAGCACAGTGCCCTGAACTGGTACACCGTCCCGTCGAGGATGAAGCGGAGGTACTTTCTGGAGGACTGATGAATGGGTATTTGGAAATACGCATCCTTCAAGTCCACTGAAAGCATGAAATCGTTCTCCCTGATGGAGTCGAGCACTGAGCGTGCCGTCTCCATCGTGAACCGGGTCTGGCGAACAAACCGGTTCAGGGGAGAGAGATCTATCACCGGGCGCCAGCCTCCCGTAGACTTTTCCACCAGGAAGAGTCGACTGTAAAAGCCCGGTGACTGATCCGTGACGATCTCTACAGCTCTCTTGCTCAGCATGGTCTTGATCTCCTGTCTGAGTGCTACGTCCTTCGGTGACCCTGGAACGTAGGACTGCTGTTGGACCGGGTTGGAGGTGAGGGGTGGCCGAGATTCGAAGGGTAATAGATATCCCTCCGAAGGACATCTACAATCCAAGGTCTCGGCGCCGTAGCGCTGCCAAGTTGCCCAATGGCTGGCCAGGCACCCCCCCACCCCCACTTCGGCAGCAGGTGAGGGGGAACGCCGTCCCTAGCGTTTCCCCCCTTTCTTCTTCCGACTCTTCCCAGAGCCTCCACGGGATGAGGAGGGCTGGGAGGAGGGCTGGTTACGGCTCCCTTGTTAGAAGTCGAAGAAGACAGAGTCATTCCTCGGGGCTTCGACGTAGCAACCGTCTTAGCAGCCGAGGAAGCGCTAGCCGAGTCTTAGACTTGGCCGCAGTCCGAGGCTGCCCAGAAGCCTTCGAGACTGGCCTGGTGAACCAGACGGTCACTGTCATCAGTGCGTCGTCTGTCCACCGCAGCGTCCACCATCTCTCCTGGGAAGAGAGACGTGGAACTCCGTAAAGGTCCGTTTCTAAGCCCCAACGCCGCCTCACGCCCGGCCAGCCCCTGGAAACCCGAGTAAGGACAGCGTCCCTTCGTCGGAGAACCAGATTGGCCCACAGGTTCACCGTCTGGTGGGCAAGGAAGGAGATGGCTCTTCCCCCAGACTGCAAAAGTCCTCCTGAAGGTCGAGTCATTCTCTTCGGGTGGAGAAAATTCCCCCGGAGTTGGCTGCGACGACCTTAGATACTGTGAGGGACCACAGATCTAGCCAGGAGTACGGCCTGGGAAAGCTGCCATGGCGGTAGATTCCAGGCCGAGTGCCTCTTGCTGCGAGAACCACAAGTTCTCGGACAGGAGCTGTTGCAGAGACACACCCGGAGTCAACCTAGCTAACTCCGGGTTCACCGTTTTGGCGGCATCGGGTCTTCAGATGGCACGTAAAACCGCCGCTGTCGTAGCAGAGGAGGTGGAGCAGCTTGCTCGACCTGCCAGACTTGAGCGAACCGTCTTGTCCGGAGACAAGCGATTCAACCTGGTCCAGCACTGAGTCCGCAAGCTCGGAACGCGGCAGGCCCACACCGTCGGTCTGGGTTCCCTCTTCGGGCCCCGAACGACTCGAGCCGGGACGTGGGCTCGGATGGTGGGAGCGGCGATCCTTCCCCGAGGTCGTTGTGCTGACGAATCAGCGCAATAACCTCGGCAAAGTTCCTCTGGATCTCGGGCGTGATAGCATCCTGTGGAGTCGGACCGTCCAGTCCCTCAAACAGGAGTACCTCCCGAGACCCTCCTCCCTCAAGGAGAGGAGCAGCGACAGCCCCCTCTCGGTCTCCTCCAACCACCTGTGCGTACGACCTGGCTGGTCCGAGAACCGAGCCTGGTACGTACGACGACGTGGCGGGATCCTGAGGGGCGCACCCGCCTCACGATCACTCCTCAATACCTCGCCCCCCCTCCCCCCGGTGTAAACCCGAGGAGGTTGAAGGTATGGGAGGAGGCAGATGACGCTCTCTCCTCGCTCACTGGCAGAACCAGGCGGGCTTGGAGGACTGCAGGCGATCGCCAACCCGCGGTGGTGATCGAGCTGCAGACCTAGTCGAGCCGTCTCGCTGTGGAGAACGGCTGGACCGAGAACAGCGGCCCCGGTCTCGTGTGTCAGAGGAGCTGGTGCTGGTCGCCGTACCCGATCGCTCTCTGTGAGAGCGACGGTCAGGCGACCGGCGAGCTCCACTGTCACGGTGAGATCGGTGCGTATCCTCACGGTGCGTCAGTTCGCTGGTACCAGCCGTGGCTGGTGCCGGCGAAAGGGGGGACCTCTTCCCAGCCTCAGCCCCTTGGCCGGTCATGGGACCGTCACGTCCGCCCGGGTATCCAGCCTCTCGCCGTGAGAGCGAGAGCTGGTCTGGTGAGAGTCGCGTGAGCGGCTGTCACCAGTCTTCCGCTCCGTGCCGTGAACCTGACGCTGAGCGGACTCAGAGGTCTGGTTCCTGGCTGCACGGTCGCTGGTAGGCGACCGTACACTCGGTACCTCTCGCGAACGAGCGGCCGAGCCGGATCCTGCTGCATGTGGCCGACCCACTAACAGCAGGTGAGGAAGTGCCGGTGTTGGCCGGCACCCCTCTGGTCCCCGTAGTCTTCTCCCTTGCGGGAGAAGAGACGGGTCCTGCTCCCGAAGGAGCAGGGCGACCAGCGGAAGAAACCCCCCGTCTCACCAGAGCGAGACGGGCCTTAGAAGCTCCCGAAGGAGACTTCTTAGGGGGGGGGGAGGCGACCTTCTTCTTCTTAGGCGGGGAGCCTTAGAAGAAGAAGGGGAAGAGGCGGCAGACGACGACGACGACGAAGAAGACGATGAAGACGACGACGACACCTTCCTCCTCTTCTTCTTCTTCTTCGTCAACCTCCTCAGGACCGACGTCAGATCTGTCATCCAGGACGGAGCCGGGGCTGCTGTTGCCGAAGCAACAGGGCCCAGGACGTACCTGTCCGAACAGACCAGCATCGGGAGCAGCGGCGCCAGGAACAGGAACAACATCAGCAGGTGCGAGCATCACAGGAACGGCAGTCGAGACGGCAGGAGCAGGAACAGAACAGCAGCGGTGGTCACGGCAGGTACGGCAGGCTGTGTGGGCGGTACAGATGGTCGAACCAGCGGCACAGACGTCATCGGCACCGGTGGGAGGTCCAGGGGTGGCGAGCTCTTCGGGCACATGAAGTCCGGGGGGTCGTGGCAGCACAGGCAAACCCAGGTGGCGGCATCACACTCCCCCGAGTTACGGCGACTGGCCCCTGCACCGATGTTGTGGGTGTTACAGAGACCGCGTGCTGGGTGTACACCGGTGAGGAGGTGACGCGTAGCCGGGTGTTGTCAGGGTCGTGGTGGTGGTTGTGACCGTTGCATGAGTAAACCGCCACGGAGCCAGCCAGATGATAGAGCAGCCCCTCCCCGGACACTCGGCACGCCCTGCAGCCCCAACGATGCCCACACCTGTCCGAGGTCATCCTTCACGGCAACCGCACCTGAGGAGGCAAAAGTCGGGTGATTAGAAGGATCCTCTACCCGCTCGCGCGAAGACGAGCGGATAGAGGACCCAGAATACAACTCTACGTCAGGGTATCTAGCGCCCTCCTCCACACTCGACACGTCAGGAGAGGAGAAGGACCTAGACACCCCCCCCGAAGGGGAAGGCGCGAGACGTGGAAGTTGAGCGGGCGGCAGGAAAGAAGACGAAGTGTCCGTACACCAAAGGAGTCGCGGGAGAGCTTTCCGACGACTCCTTTGCAGGCCTTCGCTTCTTCCTGCCCTCATACAAAGTCCACTGCGCCTCCGACCAGTCATTACACACAACACAGGGCTCGGCCCGGGTGCATTCGCGCCCCCGACACCGAGCACACAAAATATGAGGGTCAATCTCCGGGAACAAGATCTAAAACTTCCCGCATCGCGCCCTTCGATACCCGGGCCAAAAGTCTCCTTGGGGTAGCGAGGCGAGGAGATTCCATCATTATTCACTTGAAAGCCGTAATTAATATATAAAGAGAGAATAATTGTACTTACAATACTCTTTCATACACAATTACAACCAAACTTAGAAAGCAAACGACGAGCAGCGGGCAGAGAGCGAAAACACACACGTCCATCCACTGTGAGGCCGAAAGCAAAAGTGATTTGTTTACCTCCCAGTCGCGCGCTGCGCGCGCCTGTCGGACAAGCAGTTAACTACCGAACCCCTTGTTCGAAAGCTTACGACCTATCCAGCTGCCGCTAGTACCTTCCTATTGTAAAAGGACCGAAGGTTTGTATGCCGTGTCGGAACAAACAATCTTTCAGGATGCGTGCTCGAGCACGCTCCTTAGCAGCCTGG
This sequence comes from Macrobrachium nipponense, assembly GCF_015104395.2. Classification (NCBI taxonomy): domain Eukaryota; kingdom Metazoa; phylum Arthropoda; class Malacostraca; order Decapoda; family Palaemonidae; genus Macrobrachium; species Macrobrachium nipponense. The sequence continues at coordinate 25,552,843 of NC_061110.1, read as the reverse complement.
GATGCGTCCACAGGGACTGATGAAGGGAACGTCAAAGATCTGGGGGTTGGGGGATCCCCGTAACCCTCTTCGGCCTTCGACATGCCCTCTCCCTGAGTCCTGGGAGTCCGGCAGAGGTCCCAGCCTAGAGGCGCTATAGGGCCGATCTGACGCCCCCTCCACTTCACTAGGGGCACTATCACTGCACTTAGCACTTTGCCTGTTTTCAAGGGCAAGAACTTTAGATTCAAGCGTTTTCAATGAATCCAAAATAAGCGAAAGGGCATTACCCTCCGCAGACACCACTTGAGGGCCCGAAGGCAACACTACGGGGTTAGGAGACACAAAATCTAAAGGAGGGTTAGAAGGGGTTACATTAATACCCTGTCTGCTACCTTTGATTTACTCCTGGAGGAAGACCTCCAGATCCTGTCACGCTCTAATTTATTAACGTAGGATTCATACGTCTTCCATTGCACATCACTCAAACTTTCGCACTCAGTGCAGCGAAAATCATACCTACAAACTTGTCCCCTACAACCTTTACACACTGTGTGAGGATCAACCAAGGCCTTTGGTAGCCTCACCTTGCATTCATCTTTCATACACACCCTGGCGCTAGCCGAACTAGACCCAGAACATATTTAAGGTGGAAAAAAACCAAGCCAAAATCAAAACAATCCAAAGTCACGTATGCCAAGCTATCGATCCAATAACAAAAAACCAAAAAAGTCAAGAGGATACTCAAGCCAATGAAAAGTTTTCCAAAATCCCAGAGGCGGAGGTGCTGTAAACAGCTGTTTACAACACCGGCGACAGAAGAAATCTAATAGAAAAGGAAATGGGAATGGTTCCTGATACCCGCCTCCCAGCGGCGGGAATGGGTACTCACCACCCTACTCCCACTACGTGTGTCGTAAGTTTTTAGAAATTCTGTCGGACTTCAGAGAATACAGTATATATATAATCTGACAGGTAAGTTTCATGACAAAATGAAAGGTTTCTCTGGAGATTTTCTCAAAAGCAAGCAGTGATGTTTGCAGGGTAAAGATGAAATAATTATTTGTTCATGAAATATGGGTACCAAAAACCATTATTACTGAAGCAAAGGTAAAAAGATAAAGAGACATGAGCTCCACCTTCATCATCCTAAATACAACTGGGCTTCTAGCATTCAAGCATTAATTATGAGTAAGTGACACATAAGTAAGGAAAACTGATAAAAGTAATTAAATACTCAGACTTACCTGTAGTCAAACAAAGTTCCTCGAGGCTTCTTATTTTTTCTAAGGAGAACAGGATTTACTTTTCCAGTTCTAAAGTCAAATGAAGAGAGATCTACAGAGTCACCTAGATAGCGGGCTAGTTGAGGCTTACTGCGAAACTTCTTTCCACTTGGGCTGGAAAAAATATAAATGATGAACAAATTTTTGCAAAATATTTTAAGTGAAAATACATTCATACTCTAGCTGCAAACCATACAAATAATGTACAGTGAATAATATTATATTAGCTCAACAGGAACAGAAAATGCTGCTTCATATAATATTATTATATTTCATTACTGTACTATGAACCAGGGAAAAACGGAAAAATGTAGTATCAGCTACAATTCACTACTTTAGACATGCCTACTTCATTGAACACAGCAAGAAACCATACACTGCAATTAGTAATTGAGTACTCATAATCAGGTGGGAGAGTATTCCCTATTAGGAGTGCATATTCTCTCACTCTAGCTCAGTTTTCATACATAATAAAAGTCGCTTATGGATCATGCAACCCTTGTGTTTTAAGAGGCCCTATGAAACATAAAATCTGTTTTCCAAATTTTTGTTGAGCCCTAATATAATGCTTCACAATTATGAATAGCAATTCAGAAAGGGGTTAAATGGCCTCAAAAGATTTCCAAAATGAAGGAGGATATTTTCACTTCAGTTTGGAATAATCTGTTTTTTATGTTTATGTACTCGGTACCATGGTACAAGGCTTGAATTATCATCGTTATGAAGCATACTATGAAGATGTTCCTCCTATCTAAATTACAAGTATGATGATGGAAGAGACTGGAAAATGACAGAACTATAAACAAATACTGTATTTTCGTATAGGCCTAAATAACCCTTCAGGGCCAATCATGAAATCAAGCTGTGATTGCCTGCCCCATCATTTGTAATTTGGATACAGGTCAACATTCAGCATTCTTGTTTGCTGAAGCTGTCAGCTTCTTATGATTTTGCTCACTTTAGGTAATCATTTCATTTATGAGGAAGGTACAACTGCCTTAGGATCTTTACTCACATTTACAGTAAGTCCTCGGGTTACGCTGGTCTCGACTTACGATGTTTCGTGGTTACGAACGCGCCCCCATAAAATATAAAAAATAATATTTGCGTCGTTCCGTCTTACGCGGTTTAGCGTCGTAAGCAACGTAAACAAACGCGAACTAGTTCCAGGCGCACGGCGGAAGAATACGCTTTGTGGGGAGAGGACGGCGTCGCTTCGCTACGCTCATTCCTCGCCCATACGCCATTTTGGTTGTTTACACTGCCTCTCTCTCCCTCGTGTTGTATCGTTTTTTGTAACTTTTTGCTCTTTGTTATGGCTCCCAAGCGCAAGGCGGACTCTTCTGATGGTAGTGCATCGAAGAAAAGAAAGGCCATCACCATGGAAATTAAAGTGGACATTATAAAGCGATCTGAGAAGGGAGAAACGCCAACAAACATTGGCGCTCACTTGGCCTTAGCCGTTCGACCGTTGCTACCATTATCAAAGATAAAGAGCGCATCGTTGAACATGTGAAAGGATCTGCTCCTATGAAAGCGACAGTGATAACTAAGCAGCGTAGTGGTCTAATAATTGAAATGGAAAGGTTATTGGTGCTTTGGTTGGAAGACCAAAATCAACGGCGTATCCCAGTCAGCCTTATGGTGATTCAGGAGAAGGCGAAAAGATGTTTGAAGCATCTCCAGCCAACTTCTGGAGGGGTTCTTTTTTTACTCTTCACTAACCTCCCCCAGTCTCTCCAGCACCGCAGCTTCCTCCTCCCAGTGTGCAAGCCAATCAAACTAATAAAGGTAAGGAATTGTTCTCTCGTTGTTATTGATAGGTATTTACATTAAATCATGTGTTATTTTTCAATCCTTCCGACTTACGCTGAAAATCGTGTGGTTACGATTGCATCGTAAGAACGGATCAACGTCGTAACTCGGAGGACCCCCTACTTTTTCTTACTGCAGTGAAGAGTGATACTTGTGGCAGCATAGCCTAAACAAGGGAGAAAAAAATTGGCATTTGCAAAAAAAAGACTTCCCTATCCCTACAAAGGAATGGATGCACTGTACAACCTACAGCACTCTAGGTCAGGTAAGGCTGATGGTAATCAAAGCCATGGGGGAGCAAAGAAAGCCCTCCAAGTCAGGTTGAGCTGGTGCCCTAAACTAGGTTAGGCAAAAGATGGTTGAGTTCTGATGTATTCTTGTTGAAATACGGTTTTACTGGTGTATTTCTTGTCTAAAATTATTTTTCATATTGAATTCTAATTTAAACCTTGTATTTACTGAATTCAGAATAAGTCTACCTAACCAGACGGCTATGATTCTCATACAAAATTAATCTTAAATACTATCAAAATACATCAAATGAACCATACAGGCTATATTTCTGCACTTTCTCATTTGCTTGTTTGTTTGTATGGTGTTTTATGTTGCATGAAACATTGGTTATTCAGCAATGGGACCAATGGCTTTACCTGACTTCCAAACCACGTCAAGAGTGAACTTCTATCACCAGAAATACACATCTCTCACACCTCAATGGAATGCCCGAGAATCGAACTCGCGACTACAGAGGTGGTAGGCCAACACCAAGCTGACCATGCCACTGAGGTATTCCTTTCTCATTTGCGTAACTACAGGTAAAACTGATTTGCGTAACTACAGGTAAAACTGAAGACTACTAGTGCAGCCTAATTCACCCCAGTTGCTGACTGGAATATTTATCGCTTTTTGTTTATGTTTTTATTAATGTTTATCGCTTTTACTGGTTAGCGTGCAAAGCAACAGGATCTAGCTCTAATACTACCTCCATCTGGAAGCTTAATGTTACTTGGGGGTCCAGGAATGTAAGGTCAAGTTAGGTTAGGACACAGCATTCGAGGAGAAGTTAGGGCCATCTTTGTCTAAGGAACCTGTGCCCGTCACTCTTTGCACATAGGGTAAAACACCGCATGGACTGGCCAACTCACTGACGATCACGGTTGGACACCCTCCAAAAAAGTACTTATAACGCGTCCTGACACCGGAGATGGTCATCAGTCACGAGTTGTTGTTGGTGAGAGACGGAGCTAGAGACTCTACTCCTTTTCCAAAGTAAGTATTTTCTCCAAAGTTAGAAATTAAGGCCATATTTTAAGCTTTAAACAGAGGTAATGAAAAGGGTGGCCAACACAGTGCAAACTTCACCAAAACGCTTTCGAAATTTTTTACTTACGATTAAATAACTTAGAAGATTGACGCCATCTAGATGTTTGCGAAGTCGCTTGTGTCAACTTCGTTCCCATGTCCTGTAATAAATCCGCACACCACTTGTACCCTCCTAGACAGCTGGGGCACTTTCATCACAACAATCAAAGGAAAACGGTCCCTTGCCACGATGTTTTTCAGGAAACTACGGTTTTGGTAGAAGACGAAGCGTGCGCTAGATAATTATTTAAATAAATAGTAAACATCAATATTTTACATATTTATGATGATTAATTTGAAAATATTCGTTATTGAAAAAGTAACTCGATTCCTGACTCAAATTTAAGTAATTATTTTTCGGAATTAGAACGTTCTTTTAAGTCCTGTATTATGACGTTCACGACATCTTGACTTTTGTACCAATTGTAAATGAATTGCTATACTCAACTTTCTTGCAGAACAGTTTACCAGTTATTAAGTAATGCAGATTGTTATCAGCTATTCATGTAATTGCTATAATCGTAATGCGCATATATATCTTTATTATTTACTTTTTGGATATATGAAGATGTTTTACTACCGGATTATTCGCCGTAGTGTGATGCAAACGCTTTCACTCACTGGGCCTTTCACTCACTGAGATTTTGCTATAGTGCATTACACCCAGTTGCCATAATTTATAAGGGTATCGTGAATCACTAATCGTAAAGAATAACGACACTTAGCCTTGTACCAAGAGACAAAAACTCCATTATCCAGAAATGGACTACGGGAACACAGGAAGTAAAAAGCTCCACCTACCCTCTCCCCCCACCTCCACTGCACCCATGTCCTTCTTCCTTCCATCACCTTCTCTTCTCTCTCTCTGTTGCCACTGGTATGTGTTCACCCTCCAAACTGGGTATAGACTTCACAAAACGTGGAAATTGGTGAAATTAGCCTACCCTATGTATTGGAAGTATATATACATAAATATTAAAGCAATTTTATCATTATTGCATTACTATGACAACTAGAATTCAAGGACACAGTTTATAATAATGCGTCAGCGTATGTGTGAAGCTCCACTAATGTGGCAACGATGATTTTGCCATTCTTAGCATGCAAACATTAAAGGTTACATTTATTTCTGGCATACAGTTATTAAAAAGAATCAAAATATTAATATAGACTCAATGAAAAGTGCTAGCAAAAAGAAAAAGAATTTATAATCCATATCCATCGACTGGCTCCGCAATGGGGTTTGTTTTCGGCAGCCAGATGTACGACTAGGTTAGAAACATTGGATTGTATCTACTTTAGAAATGTCTGTAATTTTTTGGGGGTAATTTGGTTTGCAAAAAAGGGATAATAGACATGAATTAAATAAACATTTTGAAGTAACAAAGTAAAGTTAAACTAAATAATGAGTAAAGTAAACAATTAAGGGAATAAAGCTTTGCACCTCATAAACAGTGTCGTCGTCTTCTGCTCGTAACTGTGTTTGTGGAGTGAGCGCTTAGGAACCAGGAACAGCAACGTGGTTCAAGTGCAATTTGGAGTGGATTAAGACCAATAATGTGTATAATTACAATCAAATAAGCACTGTGGAGTTTCAGTTGTGATGGCAGTAAGGATAAAACCACCGATTACAAGGTAAAAATGAATTCAGTTCAAACCATGACCCCGGGAATAACAAGTTTCATACTTTCACTAATTCAATCAACGAAAATGTGGTTTATTGTGCTGATTACAACTGCAATCTTGAGTAAGATCAATAAACGTTACATATATACGCTAACATTGTTCAAATGAGTGCTGGGAAGGCTGGGAAAGATGGTGGATTGTCCGTGATTAGACCAGCCAGCCTGACGATAGCCGCCATATTGGATTTCAAAACTGCCTTATAAACATATTTTATGAAGAGCGTCAGATGCTTATTTAAGTCCATATGGGGCTTTCATAGGGTAAACAATCACGGACGATCCACAATCATCACGCTGGCCGGGTCTTATTCACTCGATATTTAATTGGTGAAACAAGAATACAATTACAACTCTAAGCATACCATTCAAAAGATTGAAGTTTCGTCAACATAATGTGATATATGAAAACCCCATACGAACTAAAATAAGCATGTGATGCTCTTCGTAAAATATGTTTTCAAGGCAGTTTTGAAATCCAATATGGCGGCGATCGTGTGGCTGGACGGGTCTAGTCACGGATGGACACCATCTTTCCCAGCACTCATTTGAACAATGTTAGCGTATATATGTAACGTTTATTGATCTTACTCAAGATTGCAGTTGTAATCAGCACAATAAAACAACATTTTGTTGCCTATATTAGTGAAAGTATGAAACTTGTTATTCCCGGGGTCATGGTTTGAACTGAATTCATTTTTACCTTGTAATCGGTGGTTTTATCATTACTGCCATCACAACTGAAACTCCACAGTGCTTATTTGATTGTTATTATACACATTTTGGTCTTAATTCACTCCAATTTGCACTTGAACCACATTGCTGTTCCTGGTTCCTAAGCACTCACTCCACAAAACACAGTTACGAGCAGCAGACGACGACACTGCGAAGTCTTATTCCCTTAATTGTTTACTTTACTCATTATTTAGTTCAACTTTACTTTGTTATTTCAAAATGTTTATTTAATTCATGTCTATTACCCCTTTTTGGCAACCAAATTACCCCGAAAAATTACAGATATTTCTAAAGTAGATACAATCCAATGTTTCTAACCTTGTCGTACATCTGGCTGCCGAAAACCATAGTGGAACAGACTACAGATAAGTGGATTATGTTTTTTTTTTTTTTTTTTTTGCAAGCACTTTTCATTGATTTAGGTCTATATGTATTAGTATTTTGATTTTTTTTTAATAACTGTATGCCAGAAATAAATGTAACCTTTAATGTTTGCATTCTAAGAATGGCAAAATCATTGTTGCCACATTAGTGGAGCTTCACACATACGGCGATGCTTATTATAAAACTGTTTCCATGAATTCTAGTTGTCATAGTAATGCAATAATGATAAAATTGCTTTAATATTTATGTATATATACTTTCAATACATAGGCTAATTTTATAAACTGTTTCCATGAATTCTAGTTGTCATAGTAATCCAATAATGATAAAATGAATTCTTTCTTTAATATTATGTATATATATATTTTCAATACATAGGCTAATTTCACAAATTTCCACGTTTTGTGTAAGTCTTATATCCCAGTTTGGAGGGTGAACACATACCAATTGGCAACAGAGAGAGAGAGAAGGAAGGCGAAGGAAGGAAGAAGGACAAGGGTGGCGGTGGGGGGGGGGGGGGTAAGTGGAGCTTTTTACGCGTGTTCGTATCCATTTCTGGATAATGGAGTTTTTGTCTCTTGGTACAAGGACAAGTGTCGTTATTCTTTACGATTAGTGATTCACGATACCCTTATAAATTACGGCACTGGGTTTGTAATGCACTATAGCAAAAATCTCGTTTTGATACGAGTGGTTCGTTACAGAAATATTGCCAAAAAACGTGCTTGCACTGTCTCTGAAACCCATAGTAGGTATGCTGCTTAGTTGCCAATACAGTTTTTTGTAATCAAGTATTTTTTACAAGCTAGCTATTGTATAAATTTGTATTTTTCTCAATCAAAATATATGCCCCTCAATGCTAACTTTCCTCTTTGAACGACTTTCTGGTCATTGCAAATTCGGCCCCATTAATTTCTTAAGGTGCTAAAACAACAGACAGAGGCCCAGGGAGCGAAAGCGATTGCGTCACACTACGGCGGTAATCCGGCAGTAAAACATCTTCATATATCCAAAAAGTAAATAAATAAAGAATATTATGCGCATTACGATTATAAAACTTACATGAATAGCTGATAACAATCTGCATGAATAACTGGTAAACTGTTCAGCAAAAAAGTTGAGTATAGCAATTCATCTACAATAGGTACGAAAGTCAAGATGTCGTGACGTCATAATACAGGACTTAAAAGAACGTTCTAATTCCGAAAAATAATTACTTAAATTTGAGTCAGAATCGAGTTACTTTTTCAATAACGAATAATTTCAAATTAATCATCATAAATATGTAAAATATTGATGTTTTACTATTTATTTAAATAATTATCTAGTGCACGCTTCGTCGTCGTCTTCTACCAAAACATTGTTTCCTTAAAAATGGTGTGGCCAGTGACCATGTTCCAATTGTTGTGATGATAGTGCCCCAGCGTCTATGGGTACAAGTGGTGTGCAAGATTTATTACAGGAAATGGGAAGTTTGTTGACACAAGCGACTCATACAAACATCTAGATGGCATCAATCTTCTAAGATATTTAAGCGTAAGTAAAAATTTCGAAAGCGTTTTGGTGAGATTTGCACTGCGTTGGACACCCTTTTCACTACCCTCTGTTTAATGCTTTAAATTTGGCCTTAATTTCTAACTTTGGAGAAAATACTTACTTCGAAAGGAGAGTAGAGGTCTTTAGCTCCGTCTCTCACCAACAACAAGTCGCGACTGATGCCCATCTCCGGTGTCAGGACGCGTTATAAGTACTTTTCAGAGGGTGTCCAGCCGTGATCGTCAGTGAGTTTGAGCCACAGGCCATGCGGTTTGTTTACCCTATCACATTAAGTTGACGAAACTTCAATCTTTTAAATGGTATGCTTAAAGTAGTAATTGTATTCTTGTTTCACCGATTAAATATCGAGTGAATAAGACCCGGCCAGCGTGATGACAATGGATCATACGTGATTGTTTACCCTAGAATATTACCTAGGTGCTCAACTTAAGATGTGTGGTAGTAGTCTTCAGTTTTGCCACTGTAGGCTACATAGGCTAGCCCACGGAACTGCATCTAAAGCAAAGGAACACAAAGTATGAATGGTCTGCGTTATTTAACTATCGATTACCACCTTCAGGAGAACTTTGCCTAACCTAACCCTTGGGTCGTTTGGGCTACCCTACAGGTACGTTACCCAAGAGATTTGAGCCGTTAATGGGACAGATCTGGTTCAGGTAACATATTTGAAAAGGTCAAAATATGATCAATTCTAATAAATGTAATAGTTAAAAGCAATTCTAATTCACGTTACCGTCTGGTGCCCCAGACAACATCTCCTTCAGTATTTTACCTGTAATAATAAACATCCATTTTCCCAGACGTTAATCCAGTTTTCCTGAGCACTTCCTCCCTTTTCCATCCTTTAGGGAGAGCTGAGCAATCGTAACGTCTTTTTTCTATCTGCACCGACATCGTTTACCGTGGAAATGCGTCAAATAAAACTAATTTTACAAATAACCTTTCGAGGGAAGCGAATGTTTGTAAACAACGGATGCGTACTTCTTCTTTCTCGAGTCACTAGGAATCTAGGCCCATTTCATCAGTACGGCACTCCACTGTCTCTTCTTTTTACACTTTTCTCTGCGAATTTAATCGATCTTGGTGATTTTACATGTAGAATATCATAAATAAGAATAATACTAAGAAGGGCAAACGTAAGAAGGCTAATAAGGAAGAAATCTAGTCCTTCAAAATCATTTTTGTTCTAGGAGATCTACACTGTCAAGCTGCACGGAAAAGCACTGTGGCGAAAAAGATGGACTTATAGTGGACTGTATTATATGCTTAACGTTGTTACTTGGTCAAAAACCGCTAAAAACCTTACGTAACAACTCCACAAAACTCCCTTTGCGGTTTCTAAATTACGGGGAGATATCTCTCAACCCAATTCATTATTAACGAGGATAACACACTAATATCATTAATGAATAGTAGACAATAAGTACTTTCACTTACTGAGCAGTCCTTGTAGACATGAACTCAGATCATAAATCGCTACACGAGATACGACGAGAGGTACGTGCCTCTCTCTCTCTCTCTCTCTCTCTCTCTCTCTCTCTCTCTCTCTCTCTCTCTCTCTCTCATCTCTCTCTCTCTCTCTCTCTAAAATGTTGCGAGTACTCACAGGTTGATTTTCAGACTTAGAGGACCGCTTGTATCTCGTTTCTAAGTTATTGCATAACCTTAAGATATGAACACATAAAGGTTTATCAGATCAATTCATACTCACCATCCACAAAACTGCAAACATAGGAAAAATAAAATAAATCGAGGGATATTGAAAACGCATTTGATAAATGTAAAGTTAAAATTAATTTAATAACTAAAAGTTAAACATATCAAAGAGTAATAACATATAAGTGACAAATGAAATTAATCACTCAAGGGGAATTGTAAATCAATGGCACTCAAATGAAACAAATTACGACAAAATTCAAAGAATCGGGGCAATCGCCCTTTCTAAAATCCACCACACACATCACTACACAAACACTCGATAACAGGTCACCTCAAAAGTTGAGCCAAGAAGCTGTCCGTTCCGTCCTGCATTCGGGTTTTGTTGGGGAAAGAGACAAGTTATACAATTACCACGAATGTAGAACTGACGTACAGATTTTCATGAACACAAAAAACTTTACAATAATTATCAAGTTCGTTGTCAAAAATACATTCCAAGTATAATATTGGTGCAACTTCAACATATTTATTAAATGTAGTTGAATTAATTGGTGGTGTGTGTCAATACAATTTTGGGCGATATCATGCCCATACAGTGTACTACGCACATACGCATACACACCCACAGAGGGGCACGCAAAGGAGCGACCAGAGGGCGAAGTACTACCCTTCTTTTCCCCTCCCGATCCTTTGACCTCTCCTAATGGCTTCTCTGGCGAGAGGCACAAACAACAAGACCCCCCCCAATAATAACACCAACGCTTACCATACGTAATATGCGCAATACATTCACCAAGAACAATTTCATATATATAAAGACAAATGAATTATCATAACTAAAACAGTAATTATACTTCGTTACTAAAACGTCTACCGACGTTATGTCAAAAGACTACGTCTTTGTGTAAAACCATCTTTTCGGTGCTAAGCGCACCACAGATACTACGTACTAGAACATAGCAAAATCAGATAAAATAATGTTAAGAGTGTCATTCTCGAGTAGATGTGGTTCTTTTCACCCTTATTATGTCATGCAATGTAGACGTACTATCTTTACCAAAATATATGGGCATGCGAATATATTTGGTTTTCACTTGAATACAAATACAGTAACATAGTTCCTGTCTGTCGATTACCTGACAGACGGCAATATGTAGTGAAAATCAATCAATAATTTCTTATGAGACAGACACTAATAACTATAAATAAAAGAAAAATAGCGTGGAAACAAGTGAATACACAATAACATTAGAAAATAAAATCGTTGTGAGAGGAATTCCTCACAAGCACCGTCCATTTCTGTACGTTGATTTAGTTTCAGTATTGCCGTAAGATAATACTTTTTTCATTGACTTTGCATGGTTTTATTTAGTTCTTCTATTTTCATCGTGGATGCGCAGAAAGACAAAGTTTCTCATGTACACACGCTCAAAAAACTGGTGGCAGAGTTTCATAATTTTTCGTTCACCATGCCTGACGCACGATTCATGCCTTATTTATCTATTTTTCTTTTCAAAGATGGAAGAAATCATATGTAATGACGTTAAAAACAGTCATTGATATCTTTAGAATATTATATCATGTTATTGTGTAAAACTATTTTCCATATAGCAAAATCGACGTGAACAAAACAAATTGATAAAAAAGTCATATCACAACCACTGATATAGATAGGAGACATCTATCACTAGTAGTATCACATAAACATAGTCATTACATTATCATTTCAATATTAAGTTGAAGGTAGTTGAACTATTCCATTTATTAAATTCTAGAGAAAACATTGGAATCTCACTAAATGCTATCAAATTAAAAAAAAAAAACGATAACCTAATAATGTGAACCATGCGATCTGACTCTATTGCTTTTGATGTCATTATGTGCATGGGAATCTTATGTCAATGTGTCCTTTGTTGGTCTAAGAAACATCCCTCGATGAGCGAGAGACAATTGTTGCACTGCACTCAGTGCAAGTTCCTGTTGGAGAGATATCAAGAAAGCTTAATAAACCAGAGAGAATCATACACAGATGAATCAAATTGTTTAGAGAATGGCAAAGTTTCTCTAAACAATTTGATTCATCTATGTATGATTCTCTCTGGTTTATTAAGCTTTTCTTGATATCTCTCCAACAGGAACTTGCACTGAATGCAGTGCAACAATTGTCTCTCGCTCATCGAGGGATGTTTCTTAGACCAACAAAGGACACATTGACATAAGATTCCCATGCACATAATGACATCAAAAGCAATAGAGTCAGATTGCATGGTTCACATTGTTAGGTATCGTTTTTTTATTTGATAGCATTTAGTGAGATTCCAATGTTTTCTGTAAAATTTTATAAATGGAATGGTTCAACTACCTTCAACTTAATATTGAAATGATAATGTAATGACTATGTTTATGTGATACTACTAGTGATAGATGTCTCCTATCTATATCAGTGAGAGCAAGACAATGCAGTAGTGTAAATTTTGCTGAGCATTCATTTGTGAATTTTGAATTCTAGCGCCTCGTCATGATATTGCTGAACCAGGAATCATGATTAGCTCTACGCTTATGACTGGTGCCTGATGAATACTTTAGATGGAGAGGAACGAGATTTTTTAAATCTACCCTTGAAATCTTTGATAGGTGTCTAATGAATAAGTCTAATGAATAAGCAAATTTATCTTTGATGGATGAGAGATTCAGTTAGGCTTACTCTTTTTGTTTTGTTTTTTATCAGTGGCCAGTGAATACCACGGATAAGGAGGGAAACAGTTTCAATAATGCTTGCATTTTTTTTCTTCAAAACCTAAAGAATACATTTTACTGGGAGATACTTTATTAACATCGGCCTAATCCCTCCATCACTCCTATACGCCATTTTCCCTCTCTTCCACATCTCAGGTGACCCGATCCGACTTCTCGCTACGAACTCCATCGCATGAAAACATCACTAATGATAACAGCTATCTTAAAATTCCCCATACCGACAACAATGCATGTTTATAAAATATTTTCTGTTCAAAGAAACTTTATCTTTCATTCCCCAAAATATGTGCATACACTCGTGTTACACCCTGTATGATTAAAGCAGTAGGTTTTTCTTGGAAAAAAAACAAACAAAAGAACATATGAAATAGACTTAAGCGAGAACGTCGCTTTCCATATTTCTTATCCTTTCAGCTACTTATAATATGCTTATGGTAGTAGGTCTAGGCATACATGTGAAACTAATTTTAATTAATTTCTATGAAAAAGAAATGAATAGCTACAGAAAGATCAACTTAAGAAAGCTTTAATGAAAGTAATCCTTTCTTAATGTATTCGTCAGTTTTGACTCCCACAGCTTTCCATCGTGTCCAAATGAAACAGGATGATATGCAAGGAATTCGATAAAAAATAAAAGACTGAATTATATTCGTTTGATTTTTTTAGGATTGCTTTTTGACTTTGAATTGCTAGGCCTGAGTAAATTATGTTAAGCAATTATGAAAAGGATAAGAAGAAAGGAGAACATGGCCAATAAAACAAGATTAACGGGAATAATCAAATAAAGCAGATTAATATATATATATATATATATATACTATATATATATATATATATATATATATATATATCATATCTATATATATATATATAATATATATATATATATATACATATATATATAGTCGATTCAAATATTCATTCACATTACGTATCCGAGAGAGTATACTGCTGAAAATAGACCTAGGCTAATCATGTGTGAAAAGAAGTCCAGTTTAGGCCCACTAAATGTGTCATGCAAATTATTTTATTGATCAAAGGACAAAATTAGTTTAATTAAACATCGTTATTAAAGAATGTTAACGCCTTAATGTATTATTTATCGGCTGTAGGAGACGAAATGACAACACCCCAGTGCAGTACAATACGTTGGGTCAAGACTCGAGCGGCAGCAAAACCAACTTCAAAATGCTTAGGTATGCTGACACGAAGCTAGAGTCTACGGGCTGCTCTATGAGCAAGAGCTCGTGCTGGCATAAAGCCAGCTTAATCTTAAACAACAACAACAAGCTAGAGTTGAGAATAAAATTAGAATCGTGGACCCATCGGTATATATGTTCCTTACTTTGCAAAATAATTATCTCTAATACGTTGAATAAGTCTACTCAATTCTAATGTAATTTATTTCAAGTAATCATTTTTTTGAAAGGAAATGTTATTTATTGTTAATGAAATAATCTGGCACCTGCGTACGGCAATATTTCCACAACAAACAATGAATTAAGAAACTACGCCAATTCTACGTTGGCCCGACATTACATACCTTAGAGCGGTATCTGCGCACTAGTGTCATCGAACGCTCGGACTTGGTGGGCAGGATAGCGAACTCAAGGAGGTGCAACAAATATAGGGCCCTTCGCAAGAGGGCCTACTAAAACTGAAGGATTGCCCGTTCTTGTCACTGCAATGGCAGTAACCGCAGCTGATTTCTTGGGGCATCTCGACCAGGAAGCGGTGTGCCTATGCATTTTGCACAAGTTGTAGGAACTCTCGCTGAAGTCGTGCTTGAGTCCATCTTCTGTAGTACTCTTATGTGGATCATGGCTTCCACGATGAGTAGTGGGGACAGAGAGTCGCCCTTGAAGATCCCTCTCCTGATGTTTATTTTTTTATTTATTTTTATTTTTCTTATTTATTTTATATATGTATTTTTTTATTTTTATTTTAAATTTTTTTCATTATTTTATATATTTCTTAATTTATGCTTTGTTATTATCTTATTTATTTTTGTATTTAATTATTTATATTTTATTTATTTATCGATTTATTTATTTTTATTTATTTATTTATGTTTATACATTTGTTTCTTTATTCATTTTTTATCAATTTTTCATGTTACGGATTTATTTACTTTTATTTAGTTTTTTATTATATATACATATAGTATATATATATATTTTTTTCTATCTATTTTCTTTATTTTTTATTTATTTTCTTATGTGTTCCTATATTTATATTTTTCTTTATCTATTTATCATTATTTATTCATCTATTCATTTATATATTAGTAATTTATTCATTTTTATGTATTTATTTTATTTCTTTATTATTTTATTTCTTTATGTATATTTATTATATATATATATATCTACTATATATATATATATATATTATATATATATAATATATATGTATATATATATATATATATATATATATTATATATATATATATATATATATATTTCTAATTATTTATTTTATTTTTATTTTTTTTTATTTTTTTATGATTTATTTTATTTATTTTCTTATTATTTATATACTTATTTTTTATTTATTCATATATATATGTCCTTTATTTATTTTTTTTCTTTTTTTATTCATTTTTATTTATTCATTTTTGTCTAATTTATTTATTTATTTTTATCGGATTCATTATTTATTTATTTGTATACATTTAATTAGATATTTATTTTGCCTTTTTTATTTATTTATTTATTGATTTTATATATTTATTTATTTTGGATCTTTTATTTTTTTCTTAATTTATTTATTTTTATTTTATATATTGTTGATGGTTTATATTTATGTATGTATTTTTATTTACTTATATTTATTTTTCATCTATTTTTATTTTTATTTACGTATATGTATGTATTTATTGATACGTTTTAATTTTTTATATTTATTTATTTTTTTGGTTTATTTATATATATTTTTAGTTATTTTTTTTCTCATTTATTCAGGGGGTGTATAGATTTTTAGTGATTTTATTTATTTTTATTTAGTATTTTTAGTTTTTTTATTTATTAATTAATTTTGTATTTTTTATTTATTCATTTACTTATTTTTAATTTTATTTATTTATTTCATTTTTTATTTTTTATTTTCTATTCATTTTTTATTTATTTACATATTTATTTTTCATTTATTTATTATTTTTATTTGTATTTTTACTTTAATTTTCATTGATATTATTTTCTTATTTTTTTACCTTTATTCTTGAATTAAACCATCTTTTAAACATGTTAAATTAAAAGTCTTCGCTGCCTCAGCTGCAGTAATATTATGTAGGTCTATTTTTCATAATTATGATTTTCTTCGTGTTGCTAAAACGGACTCGTAACAACCGCACTGAAGATTTGCAGGTCTAAGACAGGTAATTATGAATGTCACTTTTAATTTTATTCGAGATACAAGAGGCTGTGGTTAAACATGCGTTGTATAACCCGTAGAGCTTTTCTTGGTTACATTTATATTCGAAGTCTGGACTCTGACTATTCCTTGACCTAATTAAACAGGGTAGTAGAAGAACGCCTATGGAGGTCATTTTCACATGTAGGGGGAAGATCAGTGTACATATTTACATTTCAGTCTTTACAGATATACTATGATATATTCATCGATGTCATTCTCTCTCTCTCCTCTCTCTCTCTCTCTCTCTCTCTCTCTCTCTCTCTCTCTCTCTCTCTCTCCACTGATACTTCTCAATCTTTTCCCATCTACTCTGGTGTCACATGTTATTGCGACATCAATGAGTGATACATTCTTCTTAATGTTGTCAATGAACGCCACGTCTGGTCTATTGGCACATATCACCTTTTGTTTATTGATACCATAGTCCCCAAGGATATTTGCTTGATCGTTTTCTATCACTAAGCTCTTCCCCATTTATTCTCTGCTCGTCATATTTCAGTTTTCAAAGAGGGAAGGCGGTCTTTTAACTATGCTAGACATTTGAACATAGCTAAATTATGGCGTCTGGTGCCACATAAATCAGGAAAACATAAGGAAATATTTAGATTTTTATTGGTTTCCAAGAAATATTTCGGTATGTGACGTCATATCTGTAGTATGACGTCATGATACGTTTAGCAAATTTCTATTATAACTAGAATGAATATTAACCAGAGATTTCTTTGAAGAATTACAATTACAGTTACCTTTAGAACGTGTAATGAATAACATTCCAATTAAATTACAATTACTACAAGCCTGCCTTCATCGCACAGCCGCCCAGGTGTAAAGGGGGCTTGGCCTAGGCAGGCAAGAGATGACGACAAGACGATTTCCTTCGCTCCAGATGCAACCACCTTACTTATCCCACCTTTGGTGTAAACCAGCATGCAGCTGTCTAAGAGGACTCTCTTGCCACGCACAGGAGGGGGTTATAAAGAACCACGCCCGCATAAGACATCAGGAGACTTCTTGTACAGATGTTCAGCAAAGTACAAATAGAGGCTTCTGTGATATCGAGTGAGGATGACGCTACCTTTCTCTCTAGATACTTTGGTTCTTGGAGGATTGGTCTGGAGGTAGGTAAGGAAGGGCGGGGGCCCTGGGAGTGTGAAAAGGTAGGAGGAGGCTTAAAATCTTGTCCTAGCAGGACGGTAAAACCTCCATAGTACATACCTAAGAGCGGTGAGGTCGGGTGACTCTCGACCAGACAGTAGGCAAGAACATCTTAACGTGGTTGAGGCTTTCCTTTGTGACGAATTGGTGCCTGTCAACCCGAGCTCCGTAAGGAATCTCATCCTCGCGAATGATGGATATCTGCGCACCAGTGTCATCGAAAGCTCGGACCTGGTGGGCAGGATAGCGACCTCTGGGAGGTGCAGCAAATATAGGGCCCTGCGCTGTACGGATCTACTAGAACTGAAGGATTGACCGTCCTTGTTATTAAAGGGGGCAAGGGTAGAGTAACCGCTGAAGGTTTCTTGGGGGATCTCGACCAGGAAGCGGTGTGCCCATGCACTTTGCACAAGTCGTAGGAACCCTCGCTGAAGTCGTACTTGGGTCCATCTTCTGCAGTACTTTTGTCATGTGAATCATGGCTACCACAAAGAGTAGTTCGGACAGTGAGTCGCCCTGGAAGATCCCACTCCTGATGTTTATTTTTATATTTATTTTATCTATTTTTATTTATTTACTTATTTGTTTATTTTTATTTATTTATTTATCCATTTATTTATAAATTATTATATTTGTTTATATATTCATTTTTATTAATGTTTTTATTTTTGATGTATTTATATATTTGTATTTATTTATGTTTTATCTATTTATTTTTTTATTTGTTTATTTATGTGTTTAATATTTATTCATTTATTCATTATTTTTTTCATTTATTTATTTATTTATTAATTTTTAGTAATTTTTTTGTCTTTATGTATTTATTTAATCTTTTTATTTATTATTTTATTTATTTATTTGTTATATTTATTTTATTTTATTTTATTATTTATTTATTTTTTATTTTTTTTAATTTATTTATTTATGCAATCATTTTTATTTGATTTTGTTATTTAATTAATATATTTTTAATTTTTATTCGTTATTTTTTATTTATTCATATATATGTTTATTTTTTATTAATTTTACTTATTTTTATTATTTTTTATTTATTACTTTTTTTTATTTTTTATTTGTTCATTTTTATTTTTATAATATTTATTTTCATTTATTTATTTATTTTGATTAATTAATTTATTTTATTTAAAATACGATTTTTTTATTTTATTTTCTTAAATTATTTTATTTATTTTTTATTTTTTATATCTATTAATTTTATTCAGTTTATATTTTTATATATTTTTAATTATTATTTTTTTTTTATTTATTAATTTATACATTTTTTATCATTTTTTATTTATTTATTTTTTATTTATATATTGATTTTTTTCTTTATATATTTATGTATTTTATTTTTTTTATTTTGTATTTATTTTTTATTTTTTTATTTTATTTATTTGTTTATTTATATTTATTTATATGTATGTTTATTTATTAATTAATTTATTATTTATTTTATTTAATTATTTTTTATTATTTTTATTTTGTTTTTATTATTTATTTATTTCATTTATTTATTTTTAATTATTAATTTTATTCATTTTTATTTATTTATTTTTATTTGTTATTCATTTATTCATTTTATTTATTTTATTTAATAATTAATTAATTAATTTATTTATTTTTTATTCATTTTTTTATTTAATTTTTATTTTATTTATTTATTATCTATTTATTGATTAATTATATATATATATATATATATATATATATATATATATATATATATATATATATATATATACATATTTTTTATTTTTATTTATTTTTAATTTTTATCTATTTATTTATTTTTTTTATTTTTATTTATATATATATTTATTTATTTATTTATTTGAATTATTTTTCTATTAGTATTTCTTAATTTCAATTTACATTGATATATAGAGAACCACGCCTGCACGAAACATGAGGAGACTTCTTGTACAGATGTTCAGCAAAGTACAAATAGAGGCTACTGGGATGTTGTGTGGGGATGATGCTACCTCTCTATCTAGATACCTTGGTTCTTGGAGGACTGTAGGATTGGGTGTGGAGGTATACAAGGAAGGGTGGGGGCCCTGGGACTGTGAAAAGGTAGGAGAGGCTTACCCTTTCCGGTCTTGAGGCGTCTGAGAGCAGCCATCAAACCCTTTCATACTAGGTATTGAGGGCTGTCACAGCAGCCCAACCTAAAACCGTGAATATCTTTGTAATAACTTGATATAGCGTCCCTAAACTTAACCAATCCAAGGACTGTTTTCTCTATTTGATATCTATATATTAAAGAAAACCTAATTTCCCAAATTCAGTCCATAATCTACCTCCGAAAATAATTTTCAGAACTACGCCAAAAACTCTGCTTCTTTATGGCGAGACTACCTCATTTCTCCCGCGCGTTTGTTTCCCAGGTGAAAGTCGCCTCTCGCTACTTTCTAACTGGCTTCATTTCCTCACGTGTTTGTACGCTGTCACCAAGTCGCCCTACATCCCTAAATTTGATATAATAAGTAACTGGTGGTCTTCCCTCAGATCCAATGTATAATTTTTTGACTGAGGAACAACATTTTCACTTTATCCATATTTTTAAAAGGAAAAGAAAGTCAGTCATCATCCGATAGTGTAGCTGCGTTCCTCTCGTGATGAAGTCGAGAACATCTTCTCTCCGGAAATCAGAATGATGCCAGTTAGTAATTACCAAAGAATTATTTATAATTTTACAGAAACAAATCTTTTATGAAGGCTCACACATATATATAGTAATGTTATTCAATTGAAATAAAAATGGGGAGAAAAATAGAAAATTACTGAGAGAACCATAAAATAAAACTAAAAGACAATCCTGACGATAAGGGCAACATATCGTACAGGCGATTATAATGGTCCAGGAGGACCGCCGAAAACCGCCCCTTCGGCCGACCTGCCACGGGGCAGGCTGGCCAGGAGGCCCATCGAGCCGTCCCGGGGCGGCGCAAGCCCTCCAGGAGGTCCTCTGAGCCGCTTCGGGGCAGGCGGGCCACGAGGCCCACTGAGCTGCCATGAGGCCCGCTGAGCTGCCACGGGGTGGGCGGGCCAGTAGGTCCGCCGAGCCGCCCCGGGGAGGGCAGGCCAGGAGGTCCGCCGAGCCGCCCCTGGGCGGGCGGGCCAGGAGCCCTGCCAAGCCACTGCGGGGCAGGCAGGCCAGGAGGTCCGCCCGAGATTGGCTGCCTGCGTTGGGTTAGGCCAAGGGGGTCCGCCGAGCTTGTGCTGGTTGGGTAGGCCAGGAGGTCCTCCACCGGAGGCCTGCTTGCTTTGGTTGGGTTAGGCCAGGAGGTCCACGAGCTTGCTGGCCTGGTTGGGTAGGGCCAGGAGGTCCACCGAGGCTACCTTGCTGTTTGTTGGGTTTAGGCCAGGAAACCGCCGAGGCCTGCTTGGTGGTTGGGGAGGCCAGGAGGTCCGCCGAGGCCCTGCTGCTGGTTGGGTTTAGGTTCAGGAGGTCCGCCGGGAGGCCTTGCCTGGTGGTTGGGTTGGGAGGTAGGCAGGAGGTTGCCGCCGAAGGGCCTGAGCTGGGTTGGGTTAGGCCAGGGAGGGAAACCGCCGAGGCCTGATGGGGGGTGGTTGGGTTAGGCCAGGAGGTCCGCCGAGCTGCTGCTGGTTGGGTAGGCCAGGAGGTCCACCGAGCTGCTGCTGGTTGGGTAGGCCAGGAGGTCCACCGAGCCGCTGCGGGGCGGGTGGGGTCAGGAGGATGCCGCCGAGCCGCTGCGGGGGTAGGCGGCCAGGAGGGTTGCCAAGCCGCTGCGGGGTGGGCGGGCCAGGAGGCCCACTGAGCCACCCCGGGGTGGGCGGGCCAGGAGGCCCACTGAGCCGCCCCGGTGCGGGCGGGCCAGGAGGTCCGCAGAGCCGCCCCCGGGGCGGGCGGGCCAGGAGGCCCACTGAGCCGCCCAGGGGTGGGCGGGCCAGGAGGCCCATCGAGCCGTCCCGGGGCGGCGCAAGCCAGGAGGTCCTCTGAGCCGCCCTCGGGGCAGGCGGGCCACGAGGCCCGCTGAGCTGCCACGGGGTGGGCCGGGGCCAGTAGGTCCGCCGAGCTGCCCCCGGGGAGGGAGGGCAGGCCAGGAGGTCCGCCGAGAGCCGCCCCTGGGCGGGCGGGCCAGGAGCCCTGCCAAGCCACTGCGGGGCAGGCAGGCCAGGAACGCCCGCCCAAGCTGCTGCAGGGCTGGCGGGACAGGAGGCACGCTGAGCGGCCACTGGGCGGGCAGACCAGGAGGCCCACTGAGCTGCTGCAGGGCGGACAGGCCAGGAGGTCCGCCGAGGCTGCTGCTGGTTGGGTAGGCCAGGAGGTCCGCCCGAGCTGCTGGTGGTTGGGTAGGCCAGGAGGTCCGCCGAGCTGCTGCTGGTTGGGTAGGCCAGGAGGTCCGCTGAGCTGCTGCTGGTTGGGTAGGCTAGGAGGTCCGCCGAGGTGCTGCTGGTTGGGTAGGCCAGGAGGTCCACCGAGGTGCTGCTGGTTGGGTAGGCCAGGAGGTCCGCCGAGCTGCTGCTGGTTGGGTAGGCCAGGAGGTCCGCTGAGGTGCTAGCTGGTGGGTTAGGCCAGGAGGTCTGCCGAGGGTGCTGCTGGTTGGGTAGGCCAGGAGGTCCACCGAGCCGCTGCGGGGCGGGGTGGGTCAGGAGGTCCGCCGAGCTGCTGCGGGGCAGGCGGGCCAGGAGAACTGCCAAGCTGCTGCGGGGTGGGTGGGCCAGGAGGCCCACTGAGCCGCCCGGGCGGGGCGGGAGTGGCAGGAGGCCCACTGAGCCGCCCCGGGGGCGGGCGGGAGGGCCAGGAGGCCCACTGAGCCGCCCCGGGGTGGGTCGGGCCAGGAGGCCCACTGAGACCCCCCGGGGCGGGCGGGCCAGGAGGCCCACTGAGCCACCCGGGGTTGGGTGGGCCGGGCCAGGAGGCCCACTGAGCCGCCCCGGGGCGGGCGGGCCAGGAGGTCCTCCGAGCACTCCCTGGCCAGGCCTGAAGTAAAGAATATCTGCTTCAATTATTTCTCATTTTTCATTGGAAGGACATCTTCGTCGTGATAATCCTTATTAAAAAGAAGAAGAAGAAGAAGGAGGAGGAGGAGGAGAGAAGAGTTAGGAAGAAGAAGAAGAAGAAGAAGAAGAAGAAGAAGAGAAGCAAGGAGGAGTAGGAGAAGAAAGGAGAGAGAAAGAGAAGAAGAGAAAGAACAAGAAGAAGAAGAAGAGGAAGTAGGAGGAGGAGGAGGAGAAAAAGAAAGAGAAGAGAAGAAGGAGAAAGAGGAGGAGGAGGAGGAGGAGGAGGAGAAGAAGAAGTAGAAGGAGGAGGAGGAGGAGGAGAGAAGAAGTAGAAGGAGGAGGAGAAGGAGGAGAAGAAGAAGTAGAAGGAGGAGGAGGAGGAGGAGGAGAAGAAGAAGTAGAGGAGGAGGAGGAGGAGAAGAAGAAGTAGTAGAGGAGGAGAGGAAGAAGAAGAAGAAGAAGAGGAGGAGGAGATAGGAGGAGGAGGAGGAGAATAAGAAGAAGAAGAAGAGAAGAAGAAAGAAAGGAAGAAGAGAGGAGGAGGAGGAGGAGGAGGAGAAGGAGAGTAGGAGGATAAGAAGTATAAGAAGAAGGAGAAGAAGGAGGAGGGGGAGGAGGAGGAGAAGAAGAAAAGAAAAAAAGGAGAAGAAGAAGAAGAAGAAGAAGAAGAAGGAGGAGGAGGAGGAGGAGGAGGAGGGAGAAGAGAAGAAAAAAGGGGAAGGAGGAGGTGGAGGAGGAGGAGGAGAAGAAGAAGAAGAAATTAGGAGGAGGAGGAGAAGAAGAAGAAGAAAATGAAGGGAGGGAGGAGGAGAAGAAGGAAAGGAAAGGAAGGAGGGAAGGAAGGAGAAGGAAAGGAAGGAAGGGGGAAGGAAGAAGACGAGGAGGAGGAGGAGGAGGAGGAGGAGGAGAAGAAGGAGAAGGAGGAGGAGGGGGATGGAGGAGGAGGAGGAAGAAGAAGAGAGGAGGAGGAGGAGGAAGAGAAGAAGAAGAGAGAAGAGAGAAGAAGAGAAGAAGAAAGAAGAAGAAGAAGAAAATAATATTGACAGAAAAGGGAACAATACTTGTGATCGTGATCTTAGAACTTGAATTTCTCGGAGAGCGACAAAGATGAGGAAACTAAAATCCAATTTAAAAACGATCAAACATTCTTTTCGCTTTTAGTTTTCAAATTACGTTCGATAATTCAAAGTGAGACTGAACTTACATGAGAAAGTGACTGATAACTGTCATTACGTCACATTCCTTGTACTTTGCACCTTACAGGCCAAGTGCTGGAATTTCTTCCAGTTATTCGGAATATTCCGTTAGGAATTGTAATTTCAAATCGACCGTCATATCATTTGGAAAACCAAAAATATATGGAAGAGGGCAAAATACTAAATAATACCATTGAGAAAATATACAAGAAAAGTTTCGAGATAAAAAATGCTTTACAAATGGAGTTATATTTGTCTAATATAAAATCATTGTGGGATGATGGCCTTTAGGTATTTTTCAAATTTCCTACTATGAAAACCGACATATATGGAAGAGCAAATATTACATAATACCTTCAGAAAATATGAAAGGAAAGTTTCGAGATAAAAAATGTTTTACAAATGGCACCATATTTGTCTAATATAAAATCATTGTGGGATGATGGCCTTTAGGTAATTTTTGCGAGCGTTGAATCATTGGAAATTGATCGGATCGCGAACATATGAGGGAAAAGCCTTTGAAAAAAAGGGTGGGGTTAAAACTTGACAAGAGAGTAGTTATTGAATAAGACAGACAGACAGACAGAGAAGGATACAACGAATCTCACTGACCACTACAGGAAAAAAGTAAACGACACCATTTCCTCGGTATAAAGGTTCCTTTTATTCATAAGCAAATATTCCTCAATTTTGTCCAATTCATTTAATTCAAGTTGATTAAATTTGATTTATTTATGGATATTAGAATATACTCCCTTATTCTAAAAAAGAAGAAAAAATCTGCAGAAAGTCCGCAAAAGAAAAGGTTGAGATTATATTACGGGAAGTGTATTTACTTTAATGTCAT
Organism: Macrobrachium nipponense; assembly: GCF_015104395.2. NCBI lineage: Eukaryota > Metazoa > Arthropoda > Malacostraca > Decapoda > Palaemonidae > Macrobrachium > Macrobrachium nipponense. The sequence goes on along the minus strand of NC_061110.1, from coordinate 25,528,042 downwards.
CTGCATAGGAAATGTTATCCGCGAAAGCGTTCTCTCCCCTGATTGGCCGAGTTCGACTCCCGAAGTTGCTGCTGATTGGCCGAATATAATCTGAAAGGCTTCGTCGTGCTTTAAAACAGAATTAAATTAGGGGGACTATCAATACTTAACTCAGCCTTCTTTATACGATCATATTTTTGCCAATAAAAAAATGACAAAGCTTCCAAATGTTTCGTCGTTTTTGAGTTTTCGTCTCTCACTGACAAAATGCGACCTATCGATTACTCGGTATTAACACGAATATATTACATCAAATTTAGCACTTTCTCGTGGTTCATATTTTTGACTACTCTTCACACCATTCTCTCAATTGATTACATATGAGTTATTTGTATTGATTTTAAATTTGCTTTGGGATATCGATGTTGAAAATCTTTTTATTGAAAGAAAAATCAAGGATTTTGGGTCATGTGCCTCTTTCAAGCTCAGGTGTAAGATGAGAGGTATTAAATTTTTGTGGTGATAATAATAATAATAATAATAATAATAATAATAATAATAATAATAATAATAATAATAATAATAATAATAATGGAAAAGTAAAATCCACAATAATATGTCTGATCTTGTTATTGAAAATAAAAAAGCAGAAAGATCGACAAGGGAGGACCGTGCAGGTCTTCGAAAGCTTTCTGCTTTTTATTTTAAATAACAAGATCAGACATATTATTGTGGATTAACTTTTCCATTTTATTTTATTAACTCATGTGATTATGAGGTTTCTTTGAATAATAATAATAATAATAATAATAATAATAATGATAATAATAATAGTAACAGAGAGGACGGAATGGGTAGAAAAAATTAGACAATGGATGGAGCCAGATACAGAGAGAACAAAGATCCCCTCCATGAAAGCTACAAACACCAAGAAATTAAGGGAGAAAACAAGTGAGGTCAATGAAATAATGGGCCTAATACACACCACCAGTATCACAGAAACAAATAACTTGACATATGCAGGAGCAAGATTAGTAGCAGAACTGATAGGGATTCGAACACCAACACCACCGTCACAACCAACCCAACAGAAACCAAAACAGCAACCTCCTTGGAAAAGGCGCCTGGAAAAGCAAATCATGGTGATGAGATCTGACTTGAGTAAACTGAAAGAGATGCAGAAAAAAGGCTAAGAAGCAAGAAAACCAGGGAGGAACTCAACGAGAAAATACAAAGTACAAGAGAGGGGACTAAACAACACAATAGAAGATGTAAAACAGAGGCTTAAGGCCAAAGCACACAAGATCCAACGGTACATGAACAGAATAAGGGATACCAACAGAACAAACTATTCGGAACCAACCAGAAAAGACTATACAGCAAACTAAGAGGGGAAGACAAACCACCCAGAAATTCCTGAAGCCGAACCAAGTAAGAGACTCTGGGAAAACATATGGAGCAATCCGGTATCACACAACAAACATGCAACATGGCTCCAGGAAGTCAAGGAAGAAGAAACAGGGAGAATAAAACAAAGATTCACAGAGATCACGACAGACACAGTCAGACACCACTAAAGAAAATACCAAAACTGGAAAACCCCACCCCAGGTCCCGATGAAGTCCATGGATACTGGCTCAAAAACTTCAAGGCCCTACAACCCACGAATAGCAGAACAACTCCAGCATTGTATCTCAAATCACCAAGCACCCAAATGGATGACCACAGGAAGAACATCCTTAGTACAAAAAAGACAGAGTAAGGGAAATATAGCCAGTAACTACAGGCCTATCACCTGCCTACCAATAATGTGGAAGTTACTAACAGGTATCATCAGTGAAAGGCTATACAACTACCTAGAGGAGACAAACACCATCCCCTACCAACAGAAAGGCTGCAGAAGGAAGTGTAGGGGCACAAAAGACCAGCTCTGATAGACAAAATGGTAATGAAGAACAGTAGGAGAAGGAAAACCAACTAAGCATGGCATGGATAGACTATAAGAAAGCCTTCGACATGATACCACACACATGGCTAATAGAATTGCCTGAAAATATATGGGGGCAGAGGAAAATACCATCAGCTTCCTCAAAAATACAATGTGCAACTGGAATACAATACTTACAAGCTCTGGAATAAGACTAGCAGAGGTTAATATCAGGAGAGGGATCTTCCAGGGGCGACTCACTGTCCCCACTACTCTTCGTAGTAGCCATGATTTCCCATGACAAAAGTACTACAGAATGATGGAGGCCGGGTACCAAACTCAAGAAAAGAGGCAACAAATCAACCCATTCTGATGTTCATGGACGACATCAAGCTGTATGGTAAGAGCATCAAGGAAATAGATACCCTAATCCAGACTGTAAGGATTGTATCTGGGGACATCAGAATGGAGTTGGAATAGAAAAATGAACGCCGTTAGTCAACATACAAAAAGGCAAAGTAACGAGAACTGAAGGAGGGAAAAAAGCTACCAGATGGGAGCAACATCAAACACATAGATGAGACAGGATACAAATACCTGGAATAATGGAAGGAGGAGATATAAAACACCAATAGATGAAGGACACGATCAGGAAAGAATATATGCAGAGACTCAAGCGATACTCAAGTCAAAACTCAACGGCGGAAATATGATAAAAGACCATAAACACATGGGCAGTGCCAGTAATCAGATACAGCGCAGGAATAGTGGAATGGACGAAGGCAGAACTCCGCAGCATAGATCAGAAAACCAGGAAAAAACAAATGGACAATAAACAAAGGCACTACACCCAAGAGCAAATACGGACAGACTATACATAACACGAAAGGAAGGAGGGAGAGGACTACTAAGTATAGAGGACTGCGTCAACATTGAAAACAGAGCACTGGGCAATATCTGAAAACCAGTGAAGACGAGTGGCTAAAGAGTGCATGGGAAGAAGGACTAATAAAAGTAGACGAAGACCCAGAAATATACAGAGACAGGAGAAAGACAGAAAGAACAGAGGACTGGCACAACAACCAATGCACGGACAATACATGAGACAGACTAAAGAACTAGCCAGCGATGACAATTGGCAATGGCTACAGAGGGGAGAGCTAAAGAAGGAAACTGAATGAATGATAACAGCGGCACAAGATCAGGCCCTAAGAACCAGATATGTTCAAAGTACGATAGACGGAAATAACATCTCTCCCATAGTAGGAGTGCATACGAAAAATGAAACCATAAACCACATAGCAAGTGAATGCCCGGCACTTGCACAGAACCAGTACAAAAAGAGGCATGATTCAGTGGCAAAAGCCCTCCACTGGAGCCTGTGCAAGAAACATCAGCTACCTTGCAGTAATAAGTGGTACGAGCACCAACCTGAGGGAGTGATAGAAAACGATCAGGCAAAGATCCTCTGGGACTATGGTATCAGAACGGATAGTGATACGTGCAAATAGACCAGACGTGACGTTTGATTGACAAAGTCAAGAAGAAAGTATCACTCATTGATGTCGCAATACCATGGGACACCAGAGTTGAAGAGAAAGAGAGGGAAAAAAAATGGATAAGTATCAAGATCTGAAAATAGAAATAAGAAGGATATGGGATATGCCAGTGGAAAGTCGTACCCATAATCATAGGAGCACTAGGCACGATCCAAGATCCCTGAAAATGGAATCTAGAAAAAACTAGAGGCTGAAGTAGCTCCAGGTCTCATGCAGAAGAGTGTGATCCTAGAAACGGCACACATAGTAAGAAAAGTGATGGACTCCTAAGGAGGCAGGATGCAACCCGGAACCCTACACTATAAATACCACCAGTCGAATTGGAGGACTGTGATAGAGCAAAAAAAAAAAAAAAAAAAAAACAATAATAATAATAATAATAATAATAATAATAATAATATTAATAATAATTAATTTTCAAGCTAACAATAATGTACCCGTTGAAGAAATGGTCTATCAGATGGGGAATAATTGCTCTTTCTCTCTCTCTTTCTATATATATATATATATATATATACTATATATATATATATATATATATATATATATATATATATATATATATATATGATATATATATATATATATATATATAAATATATATATATATATATATATATATATATATATATATATATATATATATATATATATATATATATATATATATATTATATATATTATATATATATTACATACATACAAGGGAACAGGTAAGTTAATAAAACACGACAGGACTATTCCGGTAAATGTCAAGGCATCTTCCTCCAATAAAAAATTGATTGTGGCCTCGTATCTCAAAAACGCTTGCCACTGTGGAGGCCGTTACATAGGTTAATCCCTCTCGCTAATGCTACACTTTCTAAGAACTTTTTTTTTTTTTTTTTTTTTTTAGTTTTTTTCTAATTGGAAGACGATAGCCTTAGAGAGGATAGAAATATAAGAGAGCTCTCTCTCTCTCTCTCTCTCTCCTCTCTCTCTCTCTCTCTCTCTCTTTATTCCTATTTAAAATAAAACTTTCGTCTGTTTTGGAAGAAGAAAATGGCTTTTGAGAGGACAGAAATATCAAAAAGGTTTCTCTCTCTCTCTCTCTCGCTCTCTCTCTCTCTCTCTCTCTCTCTCTCTCTGAATAATAAATAATTTAATAAATTAGATAAATAAATAAATAATTAAATAAGTAAGGTAGGTAAGTATAAATAAAGAAATAAGTAAATAAACAAATAAATAAATAAATAAATACACAAATAATTAAATAAGTAAAAAAAATAAATAAATACATAAATAAATAAATAAATAAACAAAAAAAAATAAATAGATAAATAAGTAAATAAATAAATAAATAAATAAATAAATGAATAAATAAATAAATAAATGAAATAAATAAATGAATAAATACATAAATTGTGATGGCTGGTT
>NC_061110.1:25479590-25517661 GCF_015104395.2 Macrobrachium nipponense | reverse complement strand
CACCTAACCCCCCTCACAACATTACCTACCAATAAAAACAGGGCCCTTCTAAAAACGCCAGACAGTCTGAACTTTGGATCTCTCTAGGTGAGACACTTAACCTTTGCCCACATGAACATAATAGTAACGCAATGCCGTGCATATTCTCTGCATATTCATTCTTTTCATTACACATCAGACCACACTGAATATATTACACATTCATCATTTTCATCTTGGTTTTCACCCTGTAGATTTTAAAACAAAAAAAGTTTATACTAATCTGTTAACAGCTCCTCTCAAGCTTGTATGAATTCTGATAGGTTGAATTCATTATTACGGGCATATATACATAACTTGTAACAAAAATAACAGCTCAGAAATTAAGGTTGTATTTATTAGTAAGGGCACATATAACTAGTAACAAAAATAACAGCTTAGACATTAGAAAAAAAAGTTTTGAAGATGAAACAGCTACCAGTAATAAAATAAGACAGCCTTCTTTAAGGTAATACGTACTGTATTAGACTGATCAATCTTGTGATGCATGATACCCAAAAAGCAAACATGATTCTATCGATAAACCTAGGCTACCTACAAAGATTCTGAGAAACTAATTAATTAAAGAAAACATTTGGTACAATTTGCTAGCATTAATTTTTTTCTATAATATTGTTTATGTGCATTCTACAAGTCATTAAATACTTAACAGTTCTTTCATTAAGGATATGGGGCAAGTGATTTTTTATCCTAAAAATATATTATCAGAGCAAATATAGAGGAGGGGCATTAATGTTACATTTGGGATATTGGGCTAAGAAGCAGGAATTGAGAGGAGTAATAAAGCAAGTAGTTGCATTATGGATGAAATGGAAATAGGTGGCTTAATGAATAGAAAATAAAAATGTTCCATTAGTACAGAGAGAAAAGACTTACAATGGTTACAAAAGGCTTTGACTATTCTGTGGCAAGACATGACTACTGAATGGAATAATGATGCAATTTTGTTAAAATGTAACCATGGAATGTTAAGTTCAGAGCTGGAGTATGGTGGGAAGAATGTATCACACAAATGATGAAGTGGTGTAGATATGTAGTCTACAGAAGCTGGAAAAAAAAAAAAGACTGAAATAGCAAAAATTGTAAATAGCAACAATTGTACATATGTGGATGTGTAAAGAGGTGACAAAAGGAGGATCAGATAAGGAAAGAGAAGGATGACCTGTAGGAAGGCCAGAAAATCATGGAAAAAAGTAAGAGATGAAGATCTAGACCTAATACAGTACAGGACAAAAGGGAACGGAGAAAACTTATTTCAAACCTAATCTCATTAAGGAAATAACTGACAAAAACATTCAGGACAAAGATCATGGAGTACTATACAAGCACATTTTTGCAGAGTACTTCAAATAAGATGTTGTGGGATTGTCCAGAATATGTGCCTCAAATATTGTATGATGTAATAAAATTGACTGTAACTACTAAACTACAAATATTTCTAATCCTTTCTACTTATGGTTTACTCAACGATAAGGATTCAGCTCCAAAGGTAATGCCTTTTTACAAATCATTACAAGCTTTCAACCTGAATGCAAGATAATGGGTATGACTCCATCTCACTTACCAATACATCTGTCGACTGAGTCTGTGCAAAGGAGGTCCAGGTCTCCTGCAATCGCTGGTCACTCATCCTTCTCTCATATCTTAGCCCTGGAAATATTAGATAAAAAAAATGGAGTAATCTCTGACATTTCTGAGTTGTACACTTATATCTCTTCATCCTTCCTTAAATATTCAACCAAATCTGAATGAATCTGAAGCACTGTAATCACTGATTAAGTTACAAGAGACCTTCTGGTACACAATCCTGCAAATTACTTCTCAAAAAAGTTTTCATCTCATTCCCTCAGCTAATAACACAACAAATACTGTAGAATGAACCAACCTAATACATACACACAAAGAAACCACAAATAATTCTTTAGTGTGTCTTCAAAAGAGTAACATTCAAAGTATTCATATTTATCAAATTATTCTTTGCTTGTAAGGCTATCTCTTATACCACTGATAACCATGTAAAATGCAAGACAAATTTAACATACCTGGCAATGTAAAGAAAAACCTAGTATATGCCGTATTGCACAAACAGGAAATGTTCTTTACCAACACTATATATCACCAGAGAAACTAAGAAGAATTACTGCAAAGGTAGAAGGGTGTACAATATCCTTCTCCAACACTGGAGAAACAAAAACTGAGGGAGAGACTAAGAATCACTTGCCTTCCTTAATCCCTAAGGACAGACAAGGATCAGGTGCAGCAGTTTCTCTTGTCACACCAGCATCTAAATGACACAAAAAACCTGCTAGTCATGACCCGTGACAGTAGACGACCACAAAAGGTTTATCGTCTCATTACAATGCGTAAGAAGAAAAGATAAATTGGCAACTTGCAGAGTCATCTATAGAAAATCAGATAAACTGACAAAATCACCTTATACCTAGTACTTTTATTTGTAAAGACTACACCATCACTCATTACAATGCCATTCATAATAACCATACAAAGTGAATGATATATGGCTACGAAATTATTCTGAAAACATCCTCACGCACAAACCACCCAGACATTTAAAATCGACAGCCATATCAATTTTTATCTTACAATAAGTTCAATATACATACACCACACACAAGACATACACTGTACACTATACTTTACATATACATATATACCTACTATAATACCAACTATGAGTGAGAAACATGGTCAGAATTGGAAAATTACTTTTCTACAAAAGCAAAACACAGTATATATGTATGTAGTATGTAATTGGCAGGAGGATAACTGAATACAAAGGCAGTGTCCACAAACGGTATGAGAAAATGCACCAAAACTCTTTAACTTGCCACATTTGCAATGTAATACAGTGAGCTTGGCTACAAGGAAGACATCCCCACATTATATCTTATAAAAAGAGAATATGTAATGGAAAATAGTACCTAAGAGCATCAATTTATGTTTATTTATATGTTAATAAATAGCCATACTTTTACACACAAGCTGAATGACAGTTTTCTAACACTTGAAATTAACATTTTGCTCTGAGGATGTTAAGTAAATTCTGGTTGATCTTGATAGCTGTGGTGAAGATCCTGATGCTTTCTTCCCTTTGTTTATAAAAAGGTTTCTAGTGGGCTGTATCCCAAGATTAATAGATTCTGCAAGTTTATGCCGACATAATATGTATCTGATGATGAGAGCAATCTTAGTAAAATTGTGCCTTTTCCAAAGAATGACCTATACCTGCAGCCTGCAATAACTATATGCCAATTTCTATTCTCCCTGTACTCTCTAATTAGCAAGAAACTTATTTCCAAGTCACTATGCAAATATGGGAAATCCAAAGGATTCTCAGCTAATGGTCAATATGTATACAGGAAGCAGTTAGGTGCTTGTGATGCTCATTTACATTTGACTTGCCATTTGCAAGAAAACCTTGGTAAGTGTTTTGAGTGTAGAGCCACTTAATACATTTTTGAGCTTCTTTCAATTTAGTATATCATAGGGCACTTATTTTATAACTTCAGAATCTTGAAGTGGGTGGATAAATTTTAGGATTATCTCAAGTTTCCTTACAGGTAGGCAGCAGGAAGTTGCTGTTGACAGTCTTTAGTGAATTAAGACCTATTGTTCTTGATCCACTGTTACTTTTAGTGCGTATAAGTAATATGGTTGTTGGCCTGAAAAACAAGATGGTTCAGTGTGCAGATGATGCAACACTAGAGAGAGAGAGAGAGAGAGAGGAGAGAGAGGGGGGAGGGGGGGGGGAGAGAGAGACCCCCGAGAGAGAGAGAGAGAGAGAGAGAGAGCCTCCTTGCTTACATATGTATGTTAGGATTGTGGTCTTGTCTATAAAGGGTACCACAGTCAAAAAATTCTCAGCGCTCTGACAGAGATGTGAAGGTTCTATTCTTTTTGGGATGATGTCCCACAAACTGACCAGTTCCTAAAGCTGGCTTCCCAACCTAGATCCAAGGCGTTGAGTAGAAGTCAGGTCTGGGCTCATAGGATGAAGGAACTTCCTTCTATGCTCGGACAGCCACTACCATAGGACCAACTTAAATACGGGAAAAAAACAAATGTGCACAGCTGTGTTTCCCTGTTCCAGTTGCTTGTGTTCAAAACCATCAAGCACTATCCTTTGAAGGGAATCAAAGAAGTCAGTCATCCAGGTAAAGAACTGAAGCACAGATCCTCGAACTAGAGGACCCTGTCCCATAAGACAGACCTGAGATACTCCTAGAGTCTGGAGGGACTTGGAAGGATGCTTCCTGCATAACCCAGGTTTCATCCAATCATCCTGGGGAATGGATGACAGGACTGTCTGGTTTGTCTACATCTTGAACTTGGTCTTTCATTCAAAGAGAAAAAAAGGATGTTGCAGGCCACGCAGACTTGCAGACAGCCATGTGGACTCAAAGACAACAGAGTGAACTTGCAGATCATTGTGCAGACTCGCAGACAACCGTGTGGACTAGCTGCCAACCCTGCGGACCCTTTGACTCTTTGACAGCTGAGCGGACACATGGACATCCATGTGGACTCTACTTCTTGTGTGGAATCAATAACATCTATCGTGGAAAAGACGACACCTTGTACAGGCCGAAGAAGTATTACTTGGCAGAAAATAATGTCCGGCAAGTTTGGAACAATCTTGTGGACATAACATGACCTTGTCAAAAACTGCTGTGACAAATCCTGCAAATCAGACATTCTCTAAACTGTGTCCTGAGGGAAAAGGTGGTGTAGGCCTGGAGGCAAAGATAACAGGGCTGATTGACACCAGACTTAAGATTATACGAGGCAATGTCTCTTGATAAAAAACTGGAAAACCTTTATCTTTTTAGTGAGTGCTCCTACTGTGAAAAGGTACTTTAAAAGGTACTTTGTCTCACTTCCCTTGTGTGAAAATCAAACTCCAAACTTCTACCGAGACCTCGTGGATGAAGAAGAAAAATGCCAGAGGAGAGAGCTTTCTTCACAAAGCTCAAACTGAACAAAAATGTCCTTGTCCTTGTCTGCAAAGGGCACGACTCTGAGACACTAACTAACGTGGAGGGGGCACCAGGGACTGCTAACTATCGTGGAGGGGGCACCAGGGACTGAAATGGGGACCTATTGATATGCAGCCAAATGCTCGCTCTACCACCGAGTTAAACCCCTTTAAAAAATGGGGGGAGAGAATGGAAGCATTAGGTCATCTTGAACTATAGGCGAAGGAGGAACATACTGAAGAGAGACAAAATGCTTAGAAGTGGGCTGTATGGCACTCAGATGTGGGAGACTGATACTGAAGAGTTGTTGTTAGGTGATCGGGTACTGATGTCCATGAAACAACAGTGCATTTACAGAAAACACAGCAGAAAAAACAGGTGTCGAATACTAAACATAGTGCCAAGGGCTAAGGAACTGGTATTGGACGTTCAGGAAATGGCGATGCCCGAACAGGAACTGATGCAGGACACTAGAAGGCTGGTGCTGGGAGCTCAGGAAAAGCAGAATTGCTCATGAGCAGGTGCTGTTCTATGGTGGGAGTCAAGTACTATACATAGACAGTGCCATTCAAGAATCAGCACCGGGAGCTAGAGTTGCTTGAAAAATGATATTGTTATTGTACAATAAAGTTTCATACATACTTACCTGGCAGATATATACGATTAATGGCCCACCCAGCCTCCCCGCAGGAGACAGGTGGAAGAGAAAATCTGGTTCTAGAAGGTAATGGTTCCTATTCCTGCCACCCAGCAGCGGGACGGTAGATCACCTGACCTACCTACCTGTAGCGTGTGCCGCGAAATTCGAATTTCTGTTGGGGACGACGGAGTCTATAGCTAACTATATATCTGCCAGGTAAGTATGTATGAAACTTTATTGTACAATAACAATATCATTTTCATACATTCAACTTCCCTGACAGATATATACTTAGCTGACTGGCACCCTTTGGTGGAGGGTAAGAGACAGCTATTCACTGATTAGACAGGTAAACAACATACGTTGTAGGTAATATACAAATAAAACCTTGGTTCCTATGTGTTTAGACGAAGGGTTGACTTCCTAGCTATTGCTAGGAGTCTGCTTCGTCTCAAGAGCCTCAGCGAGGATGTGACCTATGGTTGAGAGCTCTTGTGAGGACTGTCAATGGGGTCTTATCCACTTACTCGACAGAACCTGATGACAATTGTCACTGGGGTCTTATCCACTTACACGACAATATACCTATGCCTAGTGGCATAATTAAGGAGCACAACACCGATCCCGATCACCTGATCCTAACACGAGGGTTTGTGCTTAATTTGAAAAGTTATCCCCAAACTCCTTTCAAACAACCCAAAGTAAAAATACTATGTTAAAATAAAAATTAACTCACTTAGTTAAGGATCAGTGTCGGCTCCCTATCCCAGCAACGTATCAGTAGACACGTATAACCAAGAGAGAAGGATCTCTCGTAGGTCAACTTGACCTCCTTCGTGTAATGGGAAGTCAACACAGAGTTGCATCTCCCGTAAGTGACAGCTAATATGTCATGATGACATATTGTTATGGAAAGAACAAGAATTCATAAAAGCTCGCACTTCATGCGCTTTTAATTCTCAGCTGTTTGAAGGAATCATCAAGTTACTCATGAAGTGCTTTAGCGATCACACTTGTTTCAAGGAAGACCAAGGCTTTCTTTGAAATGGATCTCTTGTGGATGAAGCCTAGAGCCTGGCTGGCGTCTGGCTGGCGCCTCGCGCCTGGCTGGAGCCTCGCGCCTGCCTGGCACCTGACGCTTGGTACTATTTGGCGCCTGACGCTTGGTTGGCACCTAGTCCTGGAAGGCGCTTTTCGCCTGACTCCTGGCTGGCACCTTGAGCCTGGAAGTAGCTTCGCACCTGTCTCCAGACTGGCACTATTTGGCGCTTGGTGCCAGGCTGACTCCTCTCCACTTGCTGGAGCTTCGAGCTTGGTAGAGTCTCGAGGATGTCTGGCGATGTCCACATCGGACACTTATCTGTCAGATTTGTTCGCCTCTAGCGCATCTGCGCTAGGTTGGAGGCCACCTCTTTCTCTTCATCAGACAATGACAGTGTTCCTTGAAACTGTCTGCCTCTGGCGTTTTTTACGCCTGTTTTGGCATTTGGCGCCTGGTTGGCGCTACATTGTCCGAAAGTCCTGAACCTCCACAATAGTTTATCAGGAGATTGGAGAAGGGTGGAAGAAATTCTTCCACTTTGAGCTTTTGGCCTCTACGCCAGGGGAGGTGATTGTGGTAAACTACATCCATTAGACGATAGGACATCTCTTCTTACTTGTTGATGAAGTTCCTCGTTGCAGAATCTTCCCTATCCTTGTCCGAAGGAAGGGAAGGAGCTTGGAAGTTGAAGGAGACTCCGAGCTGAAATTGGGAGGACTCCTGATTTCTAGCTCTTCATTGTATCCCTCTGAATACCTTCTGGGAAGCATTTCGAGCCCTCATCGCATCCCAAAGACTTTGAAGGCAAAACGTTTAAACCATCTCTTCTTCTGTAGGTGAAAACGTAAGTACCCTGCCTGGGCAACGAAACTTCTATCTGAAAGCGTTGAGTCAGGAATAGAGGGTTTTAGTTCTTTTGCCAGACATACTATGCTGGCAAGAACCCATTGTCGAGTCTCCATTGAAAATGATGCAAGATTCCAATGTACAAAAAATTCACTTGTTTTCTTGGTCGTTTAGGGCCATGAGAAACAAAGAATTCCCTCATAAAATTTCTCAAAGAAGTTTGATGAGGAGCAATTCCATCTTGTCAGAACACGGAATCTGAGGCCACAAAAGATCCCATTCGAAGTACATGATATCCTACTCTTGTCGTATTGAGGAATCGTATAAGATCCCGAAGATCTTAATCCTCTGCTATCTCTAATTCCCCTTGTATAGACAGAGTATAGCCTTTTACTGTGCTCTTTGATAGCAGATATATACAAAGGTGATTCTTCCCTCTGAAAAGGAAGAAAAAACCTATATGTATGTGGTTCACAGAGGTATCGGAAGAGGACAGTTTCCTCTTCCATCAAGCACAATCTGCAGCAATTCTATGTCCTGGCCATGACTATTGTCATTCACCTTGAAAAATCCTCTCATTCATGTCCACTTCTGGTCAGTCTGCATGCAGACAGACTCAGAGTGGAGAGGTTGTTAAGGTCTATTTATAATAGATGATGATCGAAAATCCAAACTTTCTTGGAACAGACTTCTAAAACATGCTGTGAGAAGAACGTGACCTCTGTGAATCCAATTTCTCTAAGACCAAAGTGAGGCATAAAGTATCATTCTCTCTTCCTTTGATGCCCATTTATCTTAATATCCATTAAGAATGTATAATCTAGGGGAAAAAAGACTAAAGTTTATTCCCCTTTTAAACTAAAAAATGGCATATATTGCTACCTTTCTTGGTTCGAGAATAAGGAAGCAGTATAGAAGCAGCATGTTCGTCTTCCATCTTGCGAAGAGATCTATGACGAAGACATCTCGCAGGCTTCTACAACTCTCTTTCCAACTAAGATTAGATATAAGTTAATAGTTATATTGTCGATCGAGAAGGTTCTCACAGACGTGCAACGAACCTCTTAAGGATCGTTACGTTCCATGTCTGTGTTTCGAACAGATTCTCTCTTGTTAACGCGAACAGAGGCGAAAAAAGAGATTCTCAATACTTCTTGAAATATGAGAGAGCTGTGGAAATGGCTTAATTGATTTAAGTCATTTAGTCCCTCCTTGGGATCGAGCCCCCTTCAAGATAGACGGGGAACGAAATCAGGAACGAACCGTGCCATTACTGAGCCTGCTGTCAGAGAGGCTACTGAACCCTTCGATTAATAACTCGCTATATCGAAAAGTTAGCAAGTCCAATATTTTGCTTCTGTAAGCATGAGAGCATCAATTAATATATATAGCTCTACTGCGTTAAATTCATATTGTAGTCTCATTCATATAATGCTGATACATTGTGGTAAACATTACCGCAAGGTTATAAGTTATCTTTTTATTGAAAACTCCTTAGCAAAACGAATACCATGTTATTCATGTTTGCCTATAAATCCCCTCAATTCGAGGCTAAGTCCATGATTGTAGGGGGAATATACAGTCAACCATTCGATCCCGTTGGAGAGAGAGATGTAACCAACTGCTCATGACCGAGAACTGGATGGTACTGTATAGGCTTACAATGACAGCCGTCTTGTTTGCTGCCTGGCTGCGTTCATCCTGAGTTGCAAGTTACTCCATTCAATGAAGGAATATAATAGAATTATTCTCGGGCCTAAGGAAGCTCTCAATAATGCAAATTTAAGCCAAACAACCTTTGTTAAATACCGAAGCTGAGTAGGTATTGTCGTAACAAACCTTTTAAGCGAAGTCCTTACTAGGAAATTCCTATAAGGATATAGATAATTCTGTAGCGAACCACAAAGGCAACTATGGTATGTGTATATGACTTGTCATTCAGTAGTCGTATACACCAAATCTTCTTACTACATTCTTTCCTCTCCGATGCAGAGAGAGAATGGAAATCTTACTATCTTCGTTCTTTTCCGAATTAGTATTAGTCGAAAGAGATCCCAATGAAAACCTAGGATCGAAGAGAATCCCTCAAACTTTTATTCTCTTGGAGATAAGGCCATATTCCACGCCTCTATTATCTGGAAGAGCCTCTAATCAATGAATGAGAGCTCGTACGAATCTTGTTCAATTTCCAAACGATTGCCACTCTTTCTGTAAATGGTTGGTTGCATTATTTTTAGAAGGGGGATGATTTTAATATCCTCTTACTCGTAATGAACTAATTCTCTCAATAAAAAGGGTCCCTAAGGTCTTATAAACTGAAAGACCTGCCCCCTTATTGGCTTCCAATTCCGATCTATCTTCCATTTCCTGTCCATCAAGTTGGGAGAAGAATGAGCAACCGAAGGAGAGCGCCTCCTTTCGTAAGGTGAAGGGTTTTTAGCAGTACCGACTCTAACCTGACAAGGGCTACGGCCGCCTGTGCGACATCTTGAATCCCCGCCAGGAAAAGGCCGATGTTGCTCTTGCCTTAATTGCATTAAGACTATCTGAGAAGGGCGATGGCCGCCTGTGCGACAACTCCCGTCCCTATCAGGAGAAGGCCTCGAATGTCTTTCACCTTTCACAGAATCAAGCATTCCTGTGAAAATTCCCCAAAGAGGAGCCTCTCGGTCCGCCTCTAACTCCATCTCCGATGAAGATCCTGGTTCATAGCTTCAGGCGCTTCAGGTGCTTTGCGTCTCGTTTCAGGTGCTTCAGGCGTTTCAGGCACTTTGCGCCTCGTTTCAGGCACTTTGCGCCTCGTTTCAGGCGCTTTGCGCCTCATTTTAGAAGCTTCAAGCGCTTTGCGCCTCATTTCAGGCGCTTTGCGTCTCGCTTCAGGCGCCTCTTTAGAATCCTCTTGCCTTGTCGGCGTTTTGCGCCTGGCCGCCTCGTCCAAGCTGTCAAAGACTTCTATCGGACGGGAATTCTTAACGGGAAGGAAGTGATCCTTTCTCCTGGGAGGATCCTTCTTCAAAATTTCCATTAACGAAGATATCTGCTGTTGCATTTCTCATAGGATCTTCGTAGCGGCGTCTTCTTTCTCCGTATCCGATCTAGGGGAAGGAGGATTTAATGAATAAATCTCTTTCTTCTTCTTCTCAGGTGGATAGTCTTCCGGAAAACTTTCCGGGCTAGAATCCCAAGCTGGCGATTTCCACGATCTTTTAGAAGGTCTCAATAGCTTGTCATAACTCCACCCTATTTTCCTTTCGATGAAGAATCGGATGACGAAAAAATGATATTGTCATGTTACAATAAAGTTTTATACATACTTACCTGACAGATATATACTTAGCTATAGACTCCGTCGTCTCCGACAGAATTTCAAATTTCGCGGCACACGCTACCGGTAGGTCAGGTGATCTACCGCCCTGCCCTGGGTGGCAGGACTAGGAACCATTCCAGTTTTCTAATCAGAATTCTTCTCTTCCACCTGTCTCCTGCGGGGAGGCTGGGTGGGCCATTAATCGTATATATCTGTCAGGTAAGTATGTATAAAAATGATATTGTAATGATACAATTAAGTTTGTTCATACTTACCTGGCAGATATATATATAGCTGTATTTTTCCGAATCCGACAGAAATTTAAACACTTACGACACACGCAGTGGGAGTCAGGTGGTTAGTACCCATTCCCGCCGCTGGGAGGCGGGTATCAGGAATCATTCCCATTTTCTATTCATAATTTTTATTTCCACTGTCTCCTGAGGGGAGGTGGGTGGGTACTTGATTATATATATCTGCCAGGTAAGTATGAACAAACTTAATTGTATCATTACAATATAATTTTGTTCATGAAACTTACCTGTCAGATATATATATAGCTGAATCCCACCTTTGGTGGTGGGAGTAGACAGAATAGAAGATTTTAGGAAACATATATATGCAGATAATTGATATCTTGATTCCTTACCTGTTAGCATAGCTGACTTCGTGGTTACTGCCGCGTAAGTCGCTTGTGCTACTAGAGTTGCCAGCAAGGTAGAGACCTATAAAGCTGGTGCACTCCAGATGATCTGTCAACAGGGGGGCGAGAACACACGACGTGACTAGAACCATTGACCATACAAATGAGGGCAAACGAAGTAAAACCAAACCACCTGGAGTAGCCTACCAAAAGTATCCCACATAGACTAAGCTAATGGAAGGGAGATCCGCCGCAGGCGGTCAACCCCACAACCATAACACAAGTTAAAAACTCCCCTAAACCATTAAAGGATAGGATGAGCGCTACCTCCTGCTCCCAAAACAGTGTCTGCAGCGACGTATGGTCCGAGCGAGTAACAATTTTCGTATGTTGCTTTCACCTCCCGCAGGTAGTGTGAAGCGAACACCGAATTGCTTCGCCAATAAGTGGCGCCCAAAATATCTTTGATTGCCATATTTTTGTGAAAAGCCACCGAAGTAGCAATAGCCCTCAACTCGTGGGCTTTCACTTTCAGAAGCTCCATGTCACTTTCACTACACTTTTCATGGGCTTCCTTAACCGTACTTCTTAAGAAGAACGCCAGTGCATTCTTCGACATCGGAAGATCTGGTTTTTTCACAGAGCACCACAAGTTCTCCGAAGAACCTCTGCAGCTCTGGTTCTCTGCAAATAAAACTTGAGAGCCCTGACAGGACACAGGACTCTCTCAGCTTCAGGTCCTACTAGCTCCGACAACCCTTTGATCTCGAACGTCCTCGGCCAAGGGTTGGAAGGGTTCTCGTTCTTTGCTAAGAACGTAGGACTTAAGGAACAAACTGCACTATGATCCTGACTGCTTCGGCACTAGGAACAGACGGTTGTAAAACCCCGGAGAACTCCGGTCGAAGACCTGTTCCACCGCCTGCTTCTCGATCATTTGATCTAGTAGATGCAGTGAAGCACTTTCTGCTTTTCTCCCTTGATACGAAGGAGACAAATCTTTGGTGTCGAAGACAGCGGGGGTAACATCAGGAAAGGAATTCTGTACCCCTTCTTGACGATGTCCAGAGACCAAGCGTCGGCACCTCTCTCTTCCCATGCTTTCGCGAAATGTAGAAGTCTGGCTCCTACCGGTGGCTGAAGGACTTCCCTCTCACTTCTTGCTCTTGGAAGGAGCGGGAGTCTTGCCTCTGAAAGAGCCTCTTCCTCGAGGGGCTGGCTTCGAGGAAGAAGCAGATCGAAAGGGCTTCGATTTCTTCAAAGCAGAGGACCCAGAAGACGAAGTAGTAGTAGGCTTCCTAGAAGACTGTGCCAGAAGGTCTTGGGTTTGCTTTCTCCTGGAGACTGGCGGCTACGTCCTTTACCATAGACTGGGGGAAGAGATGTTCTGAGAAAGGAGCGAAAAGAAGATCCGCTTTTTGCGCTGGTGAGACCGACTTTGCAGTAAAATTGCAAAAAAGTGCTCTCTTCTTAAGCAGTCCCGTGCTGAAATGAGCAGCCAATTCCTCAGAACCATCCCTGACGGCCTTGTCCATGCAAGACAATACACTGGACAGCTTCCCAGACTGATGGAATCAGAACTCCTGGACCTGGCATCCAATACTCCTAGGCACCTCAGTCAAGAAAATTAAAGACCTCTAGTGTCCTGAAGAGGCCTTTAAGGTGAAGTCTAACTCACTATGCGTCCAAGAGACCTTAGAGGAAGACAGAAAAGATCTTCTGGCGGCATCCACAATACTACCAAAGTCTCCTTGAGCTGAGGCTGGAAGCTTAACTCCGACGTTTTCTCCCGTCTCATACCACATACCAGCTTTGCCACAAAGTCTTGAAGGTGGTAAACGCGAAAGAAGTCTTGCCTGAAGCTTTCCTCTTTTCCATCCAATCATGGACCTTTCGAAAGCTTGCTTCGTAGAAAGCGACTTCTTCATTTTCACAAAGCCCGAGATCTTAGTAGCTTGGATGACGAAAACTGAGAGGAGGAGTTACGTGGAGCTTCAGGTTGGAAAGTGTCTGCAAAGACTGACTGTAGCAAACGAGTCAAAACCTTGTACGTAGTCCGTCGAAACTGGAGCCAACTGCTGTTCTTCGTCCACTTCGACGAAAGCGTCACTAATTTCCTCTTCAGACACTGGAGAAGTCGGAGGAAGTAAAGAAGAGTCACGAGCTTTCTCAAAAGAGAAAGAGCGGCGAACAGGAAGAGTTCCCGCTTCCGCTTGCGCTTGCGGAGGTGGAAAACTGACGTCCGTAGGCGCGCGCTTGGCGTCCGCCAAGCCAATCTACTGGCGCCGACTGAAGCGCGCTCGACCGCAACAGGTGTACACCTGGCATCCACTGGCGCGCGCTGAGCGTCCACTGGCGCGCGCCGAGCGTCCACTAAAACGCGCTGAGCGTCCACTGGCGCTCGCTTACCTTGCACCGAATCATGCTCGGCGTCCACTAAAGCGCGCTTGACTTTCACAGAAGCGCGCTCGGCATCTAAAGAAACGCGCTTCTTATCAACAAGTTTCGTAGCAGCGGAAACAACCGCTTCACGAGAGCGAAAAAACGAAATTTCTCGCCTCCTCTAGAAAGTTGCTGGGGAGCAGAACGAACTCCAGAGGGAGACTCAAACGGAGGAGAGAGAGAAGAGCGAGGAGAGGGAGAGGGAGAACGCCACGACATCTTCACAGAAGATTGTCATCCTTCTTACGGCGATGTGGAACAGTCTCTCTCGAAGAAAAAACATCTCGAAGTTGCTGCTGAAGAGACTGGAGAATCTTGCTTGTAGGTGAAGCCTCCTTTTCTGGGGAGGGGCTGATCCTGTGAGCAGGCGAGTGGCGAGGGGACGCCTTCTTCCTACTCCCAGGAACCGTCACTTAACGCACCTTAGAGCGACTGCGGCGCTCGAAAGAAACATCTAGGAAAGACTCCGCCTCCGAATAATCCTTACGCTTCTTCTGCGGAGGAAAAGCAGCAAACGCACTATCAGGCGACGGAGCAAAGTTCCGGAGAACAACTTGGACGTGAAAGCGTCCCGAACGCGAGCCGTCCTTTTCAGCGGACGTGATGCGGTATGAGAGCTCCACCCTTGCGCGGGGAGGAAGCTTCAGAAGAAGCACTCCTTGAGAAGACGTGCACGCGCACGCTCCTTGGCAGTCTGGGTAGGTTCGTCAGAAGCTGCCGAAGGCACGCCAGATCGGTGGGGGTTCCTCGTAACCCTCCTTCGACTTTCGACATGCTCTCTCCCCGTAATCTGGGAGTCAAGCAGAGGTCTAGGTCTAGAGGCGGAATGAGGCTGATCTGACGCACCCTCCACTACACAAGGGGCACTTTCACTGCACTTCTCTTCACTTTTGCTCTCCAGAGCTAACACTTTTGATTCTAAGTTACGAATCGATTCAAGAATTAGCGATAAAGTATTACCTTCTACCGACACTGTTTCAGGGGCCGGAGGCAACACTACAGGGGTAGGAGCATAATCTACAGAAGGAGGGTTAGCAGGAGATCATTAAAATCTTGCCTACCTGAAACACTCCTGGAGGAAGACCTCCTTAACCTATCTCGCTCAAGTTTCTTAAGATAGGTTTCATACGCCTTCCATTCCGACTCTGTTAATCTTTCACACTCCTTACAACGACTTTCAAACGTACATTCATTCCCCCTGCAAACTTTACAAACAGAATGTGGGTCCACTGAAGCTTTCAGTAGCCTACCTCTACATTCGGACATAGAACAAAATCTAGTGCTAGCAGAACTAGACCCTGACATCTTGATCAAAGAAAAATCAATACCAAATTCAAATCAATCCAAAGTCAACGTGTGCCAAGCCACCGATCCAATTCAGATACCAAAGAAAAAACCAAAAGGGATACTCAAGTAGCTAGTAAGTTTCCAAAATCTGGACGGAGGTGCTGCAAACAGGTGTTTTCAGCACCGGCGACAGAAAAATTATGAATAGAAAATGGGAATGATTCCTGATACCCGCCTCCCAGCGGCGGGAATGGGTACTAACCACCTGACTCCCACTGCGTGTGTCGTAAGTGTTTAAATTTCTGTCGGATTCGGAAAAATACAGCTATATATATATCTGACAGGTAAGTTTCATGAACAAACTTTATTGTAACATGACAATATCATTTTTATACATTCAACTTCCCTGCCAGATATATACTTAGCTGATTAGCACCCATTGGTGGTGGGTAAGAGACAGCTAACTACTGAAATAGACAGGTAAACAACATATGTTGTAGGTATTAATAAACCTTGGTTCCTACCTTATTAGGCTGAAGACTTCGCGGCTACTGCCTTGGAGTCTGCTTAGCCTCAAGAGCCTCAGCGAGATATTGATCTATGGCTAAGAGTTCTTGTGGGTCTGCCAATGGGGTCTTATCCACTTACTCGGCAGAGCCTAAAGGCCTTTGTCATTGGGTGCTATTCCACTAACATGACAATACACCTTGTTCAAGGAGCACAACACCGATCCCGATCACCTGATCCTAACATCCATGTTAGTTCTAAGATTGCAAGGAGTTATCCCCGAACTCCTTACAAACAACCAAAAAATCGAAACATAATTACACTTTCATTTATACAAAATATACAAAAAAAATTTTGTACTCCCCGACTAGCCATACATACCCTTGATCCCCTACCAGCAATGACACTATGCGCCCGTGCGACATCCGTGAGCTTGCTAATAGAAAACCAAGCACATATCTGACAAGAGGGTTTATGTACGATAAAATCAAAATATTTTTAAGGATCAGTCTTTGCTCCAAGACCCAGCACTGTATCTGCTGATACAAATGGACCTAGAGAGAAGCACTTCTCATAAGTCACTCTCACATCCTTCAGATAATGAGATGCAAACACTGAATTGCACCTCCAATACGTAGTCTCAATGATATTTTTAAGAGACATATTCTTTTGGAACGCCAAGGACGTTGCTACTGCTCTCACCTCATGGGTCTTAACCTTTAGAAGACCGAAGGATTCCTCCGAGCAGTTCTTGTGTGCGTCCGTAATGACGCTTCTCACAAAGAACGCCAAGGCGTTTTTGGACATGAGTCTTTTGGGGTTCTTCACAGCACACCAAAGACCTTGTTGACAAGCTCCCATCTGTCTCTTCCTCTCTAAATAAAATTTAAGAGCTCTCACTGGACAGAGAGACCTCTCTGTCTCTCTGCCTACGAGGTTAGATAGACCTTCTACTTCAAAGCTTCTGGGCCAAGGTTTTGACGGGTTTTCGTTCTTCGCCAGAAACATTGTCTGGAACGAGCAGATGGCAGCATCTCTTTGAACCCCACTGTGGAATCCAGAGCGTGCAATTCGCTCGTCCTCTTGGCTGTAGCGAGAGACAACAGGAATAAGCATTTCCTAGTGACGTCGCGGAAGGAAGCCAGATGTAAAGGCTCGAATTTATCCGAGGAAAGGAAAATTCAGGACCACGTCCAGATTCCAACTAGGTGTTCTAGGAGTTGCTGCTTTTGAAGTTTCAAAGGATCTAATTAAATCGTGTAGATCTTTGTTGTCTGCAATTTCTAGCCCTCGATTTCTAAATACTGAAGACAGCATGCTTCTGTATCCCTTTATAGTTGAGACAGATAGGTGTGATTCCTCTCTCAGAAAGAGGAGGAAATCGGCAATATTAACTATAGAGGTACTGGAGGAGGACAGCTTCTGACTCTTACACCACCTCCTAAAGACTTCCCACTTCGATTGGTATACTCTTCTCGTCGAAGCTCTGCGGGCTCGAGCGATAGAGCCCGCAGCCTTGCGAGAAAAACCCCTCGCTCTGACAAGTCTTTCGATAGTCGAAAGGCAGTCAGAGCGAGACCTGGGAGGTTGTGATGAAACCTCTCGAAGTGGGGTTGTCTGAGTAGATCTGGTCTGTTTGGAAGAGATCTGGGGAAGTCCACTATCCACTCCAGTACCTCCGTGAACCATTCTTGGGCTGGCCAAAATGGGGCTATTAGTGTCAACTTCATGCTCTTTGAAGCTACAAACTTCCTGAGCACTTCCCCCAGGATCTTGAATGGGGGAAAGGCGTAGGCGTCCACACCCGACCAATCCAGGAGAAGCGCATCTATTGCGAAGGCTCTCGGATCTTCCACTAGAGAGCAAAAGATCTCTTTTGGAGAGGAACGTTGCAAACAGATCTATGTGAGGTCTCCCCCACAGGGACCAAAGACTTCGACACACTTCTTCGTGTAGAGTCCATTCTGTGGGAAGGACCTGATTCCTCCTGCTCAGTCTGTCCGCTCTCACATTCTTTATCCCTTGTACAAATACTTGTGAGGAGAGTTATGCCTCTTTCTTCTGTCCAGGTTAACAGGTGTTTTGTTAACTGAAAGAGGGAGAAAGAGTGCGTGCCTCCTTGCTTGCGTATGTAAGCCAGAGCCGTGGTGTTGTCCGAGTTTATCTGTATCACCCCGCCTCTGACTATCTCTTCGAAGAATTTTAAGGCTAGGTGTATGACCACTAGTTCCTTGCAATTGATGTGCCAGGACACCTGTTCCTTTGTCCAGGTGCCTGACACCTCCCTTGCTCCTAGCGTCGCTCCCCATCCCGACTCCGAAGCGTCGGAATATAACACTTGGTCTGGGTTCTGCAGGGCAAGCGATACGCCTTCATTCTTTTGAAGAGGAAGGATCCACCACTTCAAGTGATCTTTTATCTCTTGTGGAAGCGGGAAGATGTCCGAGAGTTGTCCCAGCTTCCAACTCCACACCCCTTTCAGGAAAAACTGAAGAGGGCGAAGGTGAAGCCTCCCCAGAGAGAAGAACTTTTCTAGTGAGGACAGGGTCCCTAAAAGGCTCAGATAATCCCTCGCTGAACTGCTCTTTCTCTCTAAGAAGCTCGAGATTTTCGACAAACCTCGAGTGATTCTTTCTCGCGAAGGAAATACTCGAAAACCCCGAGAATCCATCTGAATCCCCAGATAGACCAAGCTCTGGCTGGGGATCAGCTGCGACTTCTCGAGGTTCACGAGTAATCCCAGCGATTCTATCATGTTTCTTGTTACTGATAAGTCCTCCAAGCACTGAATCTCCGACTTGGCCCTGATCAGCCAGTCGTCAAAGTAGAGGGAGATGTTTATTCCCTCTAGGTGAAGCCATCTTGCCACATTCGCCATCAGGTTGGTGAATACCTGCGGAGCTGTAGACAGACCGAAGCACAGAGCCCTGAATTGAAAAATCTTGTCTCCTATTACAAACCGAAGATATTTCTTTGACAAATGGTGAATGGGAAACGTGGAAATACGCATCTTGCAAGTCCAGAGAGACCATCCAATCTCCTGGACGAAGAGCCGACATTACTGAAGCGGACGTTTCCATACGGAACTTCTTTTTCTGAACAAAAACGCGATTCAGAGCGGCTTACGTCCAGTACTGGTCTCCACCCCCCCGATGCCTTTTGGTACTAGAAAAAGGCGATTGTAAAATCCCGGGGAGTGTGGATCCTGCACAAGTTCGATGGCCTCCTTCTCCCACATTTGTTCCACCATTTGAAGGAGAGTCTGTCTCATTACAGGGTCTCTGTACCTCGCTGACAGTTCCCGAGGCGTAGATGTTAGGGGAGGACTGTCCTCGAAGGGGATTACGTATCCTTTCTTTAGGACCGAGACTGACCAAGGGTCGGCTCCCCTTTTCGCCCATACTCCTGCAAAGTTCAGGAGTCTGGCGCCCACTGGTGCTTGAAGGAGCAACAAGTCATTTAGATTTCTTGAAAGGTCTAAAGGAAGACCTTCCTCTCTTGTCAGAGCTCTTCTTTCTGGCAGGGGGACGAGCCGCTGCACCTCCACGAAAGGGCTGCTGAGGAGGACGAGAGTCCTTCTTAATCGTCGACACTACAGGGCGTCCTTTCTTGGACGTTTGTACTAGTAGGTCTTGTGTCGCCTTCTCAGTTAGCGAGCGAGATATATCCTTCACTAACTGAGAAGGAAACAGATGATCCGACAGAGGGGCGAACAATAAAGCAGTCCTCTGGCTCGGAGAAACCCCTTTTGATAATAGGGATCCATATACTGATCTCTTCTTCAGAAGACCAGCACCAAAAAGGGAAGCCACTTCTCCCGAACCGTCCTGTACTGCCTTGTCCATGCAAGACAGGACGCTATGGAGAATCTCTGGGTTTTTAAGAAACTCCGGATCTTTAGATTTGTTGGCCAGAACTTTCCGAGTGACCCAATCCAGAAAATTGAACACCTCTAAAGTGACAAAAAGTCCCTTTAGAAAGTGGTTCAACTCCGAAATGCTCCACGTCGATCTGACCGATCCTAAAGAGTGACGTCTAGATGCCTCCACTAAATTGGAAAAGTCCACATCTGCCGAGGCAGGAAGAGAAAGACCTATAGTCTCTCCTGTCCCATACCAAATACCTCTCTTTCCATGTAGTTTGGAAGGAGGCATGCAGAATACAGTCTTTCCCAACTCTTTCTTCTTGTCCATCCAAGAATCTAAAGAATGGAGGGCCTTCTTCATAGAAATTGCAGGCTTCATTTTCAGAAAGGCCGAAGATTTTGCCGTAGCCGAGCTCGAAAAGAGAGAACGAGGAGAAGGAGGAGCCGCCGGACTAAGAGAGTCTCCAAACTCTTGTAGCAACAATGAGGCTAAGACCTTATAATTCGAGAGTCCCTCATTTGCAGGAGGTTCGTCATCAGACAAATCGTCCAAACCTCGATCAGACGAAGGAGAAAGCTCTCGTTTGGAGGGAGAGTCCTTCCAAGACCTCCTACGATCTGAAGGAGAGGAGCTTCTATTTGGAGAAGAGTCATAAATTCCAGGAATGAGTCTCCGACTCCTAGCTCCTCCTGGCTCTTGACTCTTGGCCTTCCTGAACTCCTGCCTCCTGACTAGGACTCCTGCCTCCATTGACTCCGGAACTCCTTGGCTCCTGCCATCTTGACTCCTGACTCCTGCCTCTTGACTTCCTGACCTCCTTGACTCCTGACTCCTGCCTATTGCCTCCTGCGCTCTTGCCTCCTGGCTCTTTGCCTCCTGCCTCCTGCCTGGTATGACTCCACACTCCTGGTCTTGGCTCTGCCTCTGGTTGACTCCTCACTACTGGCTCTTGGCTCCTGCCTCTGGGTGACTCCTCACTCCTGGCCGGTGCCAGACGTCTGATCGGTTCATCCACGTTCGTACAGGAAGCCTCACCTCGAGTAGGAGCATCGATCCTGGCGGCAGATACCTCCATACGTCTGGAGGATCTCTTGATAGGAAGGGAAGAGTCTTTCCTTCTAGGAGGCTCCTTTGAAAGGACTCCTACAAAAGACGAAATCTGTTCTTGCATAGCCATCATGAACCTCTTCGTAACCTCTTCTTTATCCTCTTCGGGAGGAGGGGAAGGAGGAGAGGAGGAGTCCATAGCCTCCACCTCCTGAAATCCTTCTCACTCTGGTTGAAAGAATGGCTCTTCTTAACTCCCGAAGGAGACTCCTCAGGGAAGTTTTCCGGGCTCGAGTCAATCGTCGGAGCCTTCCAACTCCTCTTGAGTGGTCGAGAGCGATCTGAATCCCTCCAATCACGTCGGAGATGAAGATCCCGACGACGAAAAACACTCACGCAGGACGCTTTGCAATAGCGATCCTTGGCAGTCTGGGGTGTCACAGAAACCGCCGAAGGGACACCTGATCGGTGGGGATTCTCCACAACCTCCTTTCGGTTTTCGACATTCTTTCTCCTCTGGGCATGTGAGCTTGGAAGAGGTCTAGACCTAGGAGCGTTGCGGAGCCGACCAGATGCCCCCTCCACTACACTGGGGACACTCATATCACTGTTCACTGAAAAATCACTAGCCTTACCTTGCAGGGCAGCCATTTTGTTTTCCATCAACTTGAAGGCTGCTTTTAGATCCGCAAGTTCTTTCGCTGAATCTACAGGTTCTGCAATAGGAGAAGGGGCTGCAATGGAAGGAGAAGTAGCAATACTTACCCTTGGGGAAGATCCCAAGTTAGGAATTAGTTCATTAGATCTCGAACTACTTAAACTTCTATAAGAAGCCTTCCTCACTCTTTCTCTCTCTAACTTTTTCAAATAATTAGTTAGATTCTTCCATTCATTCTCACTCAAATTCTCACATTCCTTGCAAGTATTAGTGAAAGAACATTCATACTCCCTGCAACCCTTGCATACAGTGTGAGGGTCTACCGAAGCTTTCGGCAACCTCACCTTACAGCCTACATTCACACAACGTCTCACAACCATTCCAGAGTCAGACATTTTTAAAGAAAAATCCAAAATCCAAGTCCACAAAACAGTCCACAAAAGCTTGATTATGCCAATCCAACAATCCAGATACGTCACCAAAAGTCGGTCAAGAAGATCAATTGCCGGTGAAAAAGAAAAACCAATCGAGAGGAACCAACAACAATGTTGATGGCCCGGGCGACAGAAGAATTCTGATTAGAAAACGGGAATGGTTCCTAGTCCTGCCACCCAGGGCAGGGCGGTAGATCACCTGACCTACCGGTAGCGTGTGCCGCGAAATTTGAAATTCTGTCGGAGACGACGGAGTCTATAGCTAAGTATATATCTGGCAGGGAAGTTGAATGTATAAAAACACTGTTTTAGGATGCCTTTCCAACGGCTATCCTTGGCAGTCTGGGACGCTACTACAGATCCTGCCGAGGGGACGCCCGACCGGTGGGGATTCTCTGAAACCTCCTTACGGCTTTCGACATTCCTTCTCCTCTGGGCTTGTGAGCTTGGAAGAGGTCTAGGCCTGAGAGCGAGACAGAGCCGACCGGACGCACCCTCCACTATTTTAGGACGCCTTTCCAATGGCGAACTTGGCAGTCTGGGACGTTCTACAGAACCTGCCGAGGGGACGCCTGATCGGTGGGGATTCTCTGAAACCCCCCTGCGGTTGTCGACATTCCTTCTCCTCTGGGCTTGGGAGCTTGGAAGAGGTCTAGACCTGGGAGCGAGACAGAGCCGATCAGACGCACCCTCCACTTCAATGGGGAACACTATTTCACTTCTTACCTTTTAAGAGCTCGCATTTTGAGCTACATCCATTATCTTCAAATTTGCATATATAAATTTGTAGTTTCTGTGGAGGAAGAAGGTGATGAGGATGCAACAACTACTAGTACTGCTAATACTCTAACTGCTCGTTAGCACAAACGCTATTAAAGCTTCTAAAGTAAGCGTATCTATACTCTGTTTTTTTTCATCGGTCCACCGCTGTGTGTGGTGTTTTTGTATGGGTAACACTGCATCCCGGGCTTTAAATAGTTACGCTTGGTGGTGTAAGTTTTAGGTAAATAAAAGGATATCTGGGTGTACATTTGCACTGAAAAGTGTTTTAATAATTTACTATATGCGAATTACATCGTTAATATTCGAAATAGATATTATTTAATCGTTGAATGTAAGCTAATGTAACTATCTAAAGCCCGGGACGCAGTGTTACCATACAAACACACCACAGGTGGTTTGGACAGATGAAAAAAAACAGAGTATAGTTATATGCTTTTCTGACTTCCTAAAGTAGGAAATTAGAGTTTAATATTTCCTCAATAAAGTTGTAACCTTTATTACATGTAATAATGAATAAATATTAATAATTCCCTTTCTTGCAAACTATGTGAGTGTCTACCGATAATTCGGTAGTTTCACTTAATATTTTCTTCGAAATTTCCAAGCGAAATTCATTAAAAAGTTAATAAAAGCGTATGCCGAACCAAAGACCCAGTACTTCCCTGCAAAAGACAGCCCAGAAGATCGATGGCGATGAAAAACGAAAATCAAGTCAGGAGATACTGCAAACGTATGTTTACAACATGACCGACAGAGAAAATCTGGTTCTAGAAGGTAATGGTTCCTATTCCTGCCACCCAGCGGCTGGACGGTAGATCACCTGACCTACCTACCTGTAGCGTGTGCCGCGAAATTCGAATTTCTGTCGGGGACGACGGAGTCTATAGCTAAGTATATATCTGTCAGGGAAGTTGAATGTATGAAACCAGGGTTGTTTTGATCACTGTTTAATCGTTTCTTAAAAAAGACAGGTGCCGAGCAAAAGAGGAACTAGTCCCCAGACACTAGTAGGCTGGCGGCGGGTGCCTGAGAGTGGGTGCTAGGAGCTCTATAAGCTGGTACCAGTTCATGATCATGAGCAGGGGAAGGTTGTCTCCGGTAAAAATCTGTACATCCTAGCACAACCAATGTCAAAGATGACAGAGCCCTGTGCCTGAGTATGGCTTGTTTGTAACCTTAGTTTAAGAAAATAAGAGAACTTTTCTTTCTCTTATAGGACAAAAAGACCAGCTCATAAGGTAACATATTATGAAATCCTAGATAAGTATGCTCTACCAGTTCCTCTATTCTTGCTAAAAGCAGGAAAGAGTTAGTTACAGCTCCCTACTATAATAAAATATAACTAATTGGAAGCTCTAATATATAACTAACTTGGGGCAGATGTAAAAATTCCATGCTCTGGAGCAACACAACTTTCACAAAGCTTTACATTTTAGCACATCCAAGGAGGATATCCCAATCTGTATAGGTCTCTGTTTGAAAAGACAATTAGTATTCTTTCACTTTTAATATAAACATGGGATGGAGATTTATAAGCAAGATCATCGGTATTCTAGGACTTTCAGCACCTTACATGTCCTTGGGGCACAGGCACACATCAATATGTATTTCCTTTTAAATAGGATCACACAAGCCCCTCTTGACATCACTCATCTTCCATACCTGAAATTCATTTGAGGTTTGATATACATACCAACATATCCACCTTTGTGCCTTAGCAAATAGGGCTTATTATCTGTTTTTGCAGGAAATAATGATTAACATTTTGCAACATTTATGTCTCCAGACTCAATGGCACCCACTACTTTGTGTGTAAACACAATGAATCTAATAATATGCATCCACTCTTGCTGTACTTATAGCCCATACTAGTAGCTAGGGTATCCTTTAGTATTGCCTTTATTTTGAGGTCGACAGTACTGTTCACACAGTAGCTTGCATAAACCCTTAATGGACAGATACCCTCATTTGAGTAACAATAACAAGTTTTGAGTGGTGGACGGATTACCTCCTGGTCAGTATGTACATATAGCAAATACTATGCTTCATTGATTTGGAGAAATCGGCCAGAAAGAGGTTCCATTACTTCAATAGCCTATAAATTTACTACACAATGGCAACTTTTAGACTAGCTTAGCTCACCAACTCTAGGCGTCTCATAAGTCAGTAGTGTACTTGACTTCAAGGGGGCATGTAGTGTCTTTCTCTCTCTCACATATCTTTTTATATACTATTTGCTCATAAATATATCCAGGGGTTGCTATGTCATTTATAATTGTAATTTTGTCATGAAAAGTGCACAGAAATACTAGAAAAAACATGTATAACTGATAAAAGTTACTGCATTTCTTATCTCAGTAAATTACGTAATTATATTATGGCAAATATACTTGGAATTTTGTTACTGATTTTAGTTCTTATCTGTTATGATATTTTGCGAGCTGTAATTATAATTTAACAAAACACAATAAAATTAATTAGGAAAAACATGTATGGTCAAATTTGTGAGTGTCTTGTAAAAGAGGCCACACAAGGGGTTCTAAATACAGGCAGTCTCCAGTTATCTGTAGGGGTTCCGTTCCCAGGGGTGTGCCGATAAGCGAAAACCGCTATTAACCGAAACTCGATGATTTATTGTGCCATAATGGCACTTATAGCATCGATAACTGGTTATCAGTGCCATAAGCACACTTATGGCGCCTCTGTTAGGTATGTTATGGTGCCATAACTCTATTAGTGTAACCAGAACTTGGCCCGTTATGGCGCCATAAATCGCCGATTTTATGGCACTAGAAAAGTGCCATAAAACCAGACAGCCAATGACTGAGTCCACCAATAACCAGGGACTGCCTGTAGTCATTTTCAACTTCTTTTGGAAGGTAGGGAAAATTTTTTAGAATTTTTTTCCTTACACGATGTGCATTTGCATGTATTCCTATTTCCATTGATGTTTTTTGTTCTTAAATTGGCTGACCTCAAAGTTTGCCCACTTTGAGGTGCTGCATATAATTTTTTAGCCTGGCTCTTAAGGGTTAAGAGCTTCCTCATGACTAATGAAAAAATATTCATGCCTATGACCTTTCACTCTTCTAAGCAGTTCATTTATATTTCTATGTTGTCTATACATATATTTATATAAGATAGTCCATACTTCATTCATTATATACTAATGGCAATCCCCAGGTAAATGACCAAAATAAAAATTTTCAAAGCAGGCCAATTATTACAGACTTTATTTCCCTAGAAAGCAATGAAGAAAAGTTTCCTAAGCACTGAATATGATTCTAGTCACAGAAGACAAATGGTTGCTCACATTATTAGGTCCTCAAGTGATCCAGGTACTGTTGATTGACTAGCAATACATTTATCTAATTTCACAAGGTCAGCTTTCTACTGGATCTCAGGTACAGTGGTACCTCGAGATTCGAAATTAATCCGTTCCGAGGTGGCCTTCGTATTATGAGTTTTTCGTATCTTGGAACACATTTTACATGTAAAATGGCTAATCCGTTCCAAGCCCTCCAAAAACACCCCAGTAAATTATATTTCCAGGCCTAAAACACATGTTCTAGGGTTACAACGCCGATCCGACAGAAGAAATATGACTCCAAAAAGGCAAAATACTGTACATACTTGAGTAATATTCAACTGCATGTAATGTTCAACCCCATTTTTACTGCATATATTAGGACTTTAGCATATGTCCCTTAGCAATAAGCCTAGCCTATGTTAGCAGTTGCTACTGTAGCCTAGTCTATGATTCTGGCATTTAAACCTAAGAGCTAAAACCTTAGAATATGCCAATAAAATGTATAAATAATCAGTATGTACTCATTTCAAATAATTATTAATTAATCATTAACTATAATACACAAACAAACAAAAAACAAACCTTCCAATCGATTGTTTACATTCAGCTCTTACCCGTCTTACGAGTATCGAACGAGCGCCAAGCAATCATTTTTCCTAGCACACAGTAAGCCATAAATTGTCATTAGTATCTCTCTTCAACTAATGAAACTACCAAACAGTATAATAACCATTCATTTCTATTCTTTATTCTATCTTTACCTCATGGAGATACCGAGTTACTGACAGCTATAATGAAACATACGTAACGTAATAATAAAACAGAAGAATAATTCTAAAAAATACGTATTTGTTGGCAGTCTGATTTATTTTATAGTTTATGATATCTAATTCACAATTTTTTATTAAATGTATTGCATGTACTCATTTCAAATAATTATTAAGTAACCATTAACTATAATAAACAAACAAAAAAAAAAGCTTCCAAAAGTCTGTTTACATCCAGCACTTACGAGTATCGAACGATCGACAAGCAATCACTTTACACAGTAAGCCATAAATTTTCATTATCTCTCTTCAACTACTGAAACTACTAGTATAATAACCATTCATTTCTATTCTTTATTCTATCTTTACCTAATATTTTTTTTTTTATTAAATGTATTGCATGAATAAGTTTTTCAATTTACAGCATCCTTTTACCAATAGAATACTTAAAGCACAAGGGGTAGATGCTGACCAATAGGAGAGCAGGACCTTATGGGGTGACTAGCATCAGGAACCAATGGGAGTGGGAGGATGGTGGCGAGTTTACTCAGTTGGCGGCGCGGAAGTTTTAAAATTGTTCTTGGTGGTCCGGGCGAAGCTCGGGACTTTACAGCAACAACCTTTCGTATCTTGAAAGCTTTTCGTATGTAGAGCAGTAAAATTTTTCGTGTTGGCTTTCGTATTTCGAGTTTTTCGTAAGTAGAGCCTTTCGTATCTCGAGATACTACTGTATTTTGATCAGAACCAACAGTCATTAACCATGTATGGAAAACATTGCAGCGTCCAGGAGCACCTAAGCCTCAGTTATATGAATTAAAAACTTTCCCTTTTGGGTGATACAAGTGCCTATTGTTTACCATCCAGCTTTTTCTCCATCTATATGAGTGGGGAGGTTAGGGGAGTGACACATAATTGAAAGGTAAGTACTTAACAAATAAATTTCATTATAAATTATATTTTCACAATGAATCTTACCTCTCTATTATGATAGTTAATTCCCACATTGAAAAAAAAGGAGGTGGGAAAAGGGTGCAAGGACAAATAATCATAACCTCCAAGGAAACCAAATTTCACCAGGTATATGATACTCCTAACCTTATGATTAGAATTCATCAATTCATTAAGCTGCAAGGACCTCTGAAAGATTCCAGAGGCTCCTTGCAAGGGATATCACTCACATTTTGATGAAAGTGAACATAGGGCTTGTGCCTAGGCCAACAGAGCAAAGACTACGTAAATAAATGAAGGCTCTTAACTATCATACTTCCCAGAAAATTTCTTGAGTAAATAGGAAAGCCAAGAGAATAGCAAGACTAATAATTTAGGATAGGCGTTCCCCTGTCGTAATAAGGGATGGAAATGCTCTGCGTGATTCCTACTGAATCTCTACATCTTGCAAATAGTGCAAAGCAAATATATAAGTTGCACCTCCACTGAGGCTGCATTGACAACACTCAAGCTTACCTTCTGGATTAGTAAGAAAGTGGGGTCTAGATTAGTGTGTGCTTCCTTGACTAGGCTGTCAAATAGAGGTGCCATGACATTTTTTGCCATAGGTAAGTCAATCTGATATAGAACACTGAGGTCCCTAGTCCTTTGCCATTAAGAGACTGCAGTGACTAGACATTGAGAGGATTTTAAACATCTGTTACCAAGGAT
The DNA here is from genome assembly GCF_015104395.2 of Macrobrachium nipponense. NCBI lineage: Eukaryota > Metazoa > Arthropoda > Malacostraca > Decapoda > Palaemonidae > Macrobrachium > Macrobrachium nipponense. Next base: position 25,489,387 of record NC_061110.1, on the reverse strand, counting down.
GACAGACTGGGGATGCACACACAAAAAATTAGGAAGAACAGAGACTTAATAGTATTCATTCTTAGCCTTGAAGAAGGCAAAAAAGGAAGGACTGTTCTTTGGGAATTAATGCCAATATTGCAGGAACAATCATCAAATCTTTTAAGAAGGCAGAGTTTAACCCTTAAGAGCCAGGCTAAAAAAACATATGCAGCATCCCAGACCTGCCAAACTTTGAGGTTAAAAACACATCAATGGAAAGAGGAAGATGTACAAATGCACAAGGTGTAAGAACAAAATTTTTTAAAAATTCTCCCTACCTTTCACGAGAAGCTGAAAAAGACTAGTGTTCCTCCTGCATTCACAGGGGACGGGTACCAGACTTTTGCTAATTAAAACTCAAGAAAAACCCAATAAAAATGTTAATACTAGTTTGATCACAAAAAGTGCATTTTATGATGAAAAAAAAAAAAAGGAATGTGGATATTCCTCAGAGAAATACTGCAAATAGGCAAATTTTCTGCAAATAAGGGGGGTAGTATATGATGCAGAGAGAAATCCGAGAATACTTAAGTCCACAAATCCGGAGTTGGCGAATACTTGAGTCGGTGAATCCGGAGTCCGCAAATACGGAGGTTCACTGTATTCACAACCCCTTGTGGGACATCTTTTACAAGACAATCGTAAATTTTACCAAGTTATACTAAATGTTTATTCTAATGTAATAAATTTTATCTTATTTTGTAAAATTGTAATTACAACTAACACAATATCATAACAAGAACTAAAATCAGTAACAAATTCTGAGCATGCATAGGTTTGTTGTAAAATATTTACATGAATTTACATACAGAGATCGAAGATGCAATAACTTTTATGGATTATACATGTTTTTTCTAAAATTTCTTTGCACTTTTCTCTGCAAAATTACAATTATAACTGACATACTGTCATAAAAGATAAGAGCTAAATTCAACAGCAACCACTGGGTATATTTGAGCAAATGTATGTAAAAAGACATCATGTGAGAGAGAGAGGCAGTACATGGCCCCTTGAACTCAAGTACGCAGCTAAATCATGAGCCGCCTAGAATTAGCGAGCTGAGCCAGTCTATAAGTTGCCTTTAGTAAATTTCTCCAAATCAATGGTGCGTAATATTGATACTCAACAGGAGGTAACCCGTCCATCACTAAAAACCTGTTACTTGTTACTCATATGGGGATATTTGTCCATTATGGGTTATGGGCCAGAATGGAAACATGAACACTTCAACATTACATTAAGTCTCAGCAGAGTGGTTTAATTGGAGATTGAGGAATCTAGAATTAAGGAACTGAAGTCTTCATTAATGTCCAGGTTAGCAGAGATTCAGACCAGAATGTCTTAATATGGATGCTATCATGAGGCAATATCCCTTAACACCATTAACAGCTAACCCTTTAGCGTCACATAAATGAGTAAACAACTTTATTAGGTTACTATAGAGGTATGGATGCAGGAAATCCTCTTGGATAAGCACCAAGTGCTAAAGACTGACCATAGTCTCTCTTACAGTGCATTAATCAATTGCATTCTGGAATTAATGACTGATCATCTCCACCCCTTGGGAGAATCTTGTTTGCTAAAGACAATCAAGTCTCTCCACATGGTCCATTGAACAATGGGGAGTTTCTGGTGAAGTCTCATGCTTCCAGGGTGCATAAGAAGAACCCTCCTTGGTGGGAAGGATCTAGGAAGTCTATCAGCTGAGACAGAAAATTTTGGAACCATTCCCTGTGTAGCAACCATGGAGTTACCAGTGACAAGTGTTGGAACCATTCCTTCATCTGACTAAACAACACACTGATCATACCGTATTTATCACATACATCGCGGACATAATAAACTGAAAAGTCAAGCCGGGTACAGAATTGAATAAACAGAATGTAGAATTTAAGCCATAAGCCAAGTGCTGGGACCTATTAAATCATTCAACTCTGAAAGGGCAACTGACAGTAAAAAGGTTTGAAAGGCGTAACAGGAGGAAAACCTCACCGTTGAACTATGAAACAACCATTAGAGAGGGTGGATTGTCATAATTAGAAAGAGTATGAATGGAGGTAGTAAAAGGAATGAAAGGGGTTTTCAGCTAGGGGCTGAAGGGATGCTGCAAAGACCCTTAAGTAATGCCTACAATGCACCACATGAGGTGCACTGACATCATTACGAGGCTACAGGGTCAAGCCAGGTATACGCCCTCTTACCTTACAGATACAAAACAATTTGTCTTCATTCTCTTTGGAGGACATCCTATATTACTAGTAATGACAACCAAGATAAGCCAAATCCCAAAATCTTTAAAACAATGTAATCATAAATGATACAACGTGCACAACACTCAATACATCCTTGTGGGTCAATGACAGAAAAAAACTGAATAGCAAACAGTACACACTTGAACCACCCGAAAGGGATGGGTCAATAGACAGTTAAAACTCAACAAACATATTAACTTTTAAGCTTTCATGCTCTATTGTCCTCCCACCTGACATGAGAATTACAGCTATAATAATAGAGAGGTGAACTTCATTCTAAAAACTGATACGAGCTGTCATATGATTCTCGTTATTTTTACATTTATTTCAGTCACCCCTCTTCTGAGAAGAGTGGTGACCATGAAGTCTGACAGACTGTTCCACAGTAATGTGAATTTCAAACTAACCTTATACCAGGGACCAGTAAGACTTGGAGACTCACATCCAACTGATCCTGGCAGTCCATCCCTCATTGTTAGCAAATTCTTGTATACTAAATATTATTAGTACTATTCTGCTAGGAATATATTACATCACTTATGAAAATGACAAAAATGCAATCACCATTTAGAAATTAATAAAAGTCAGGTTTTGCAATTTTTGTGCATTAGTTATAAATAGCATAATGATGATTCTGACATGCAGTTACATCATGGGGTTTAATATATCCGAGTGAAATTTACAAAGCTGCCAATACGTAATCAAAACCCACTGTAGAATATGGACTTTTTATAGTACGTACTTGATGTTTTGAACAATTTCAACTTTACTTTTGGTCAGTAATATTCTATCATCTCATCATTCACCCTACATTTCTCAATATCTACTTGTAAGATGGCAAATACTGGCATGGGTATGTTACATAGCTTTTATAACATTCAAGGTGTGGGGAGGGGGACACCTATCTCTGCATGTACTATTACCATATAGGCTATTTCATGGTGCCCTAGGTCTCAACTTGCAAGTAGGTAGAATGAAAAAAATCTTACATGGGATAAGATTAGGGAAGGTTAGATTTGGACACATCCCTTTACTACTCTCTATTATTCATGGCACCCTAAGATTGGTTAGGTGAGGGAGAAGGCACTTGTCAAGCAAGAACTAGTGTCCTACGTTATGTTGCATTAGGCTGTGTTCATATGATGAACATTTGTACATTTCATTTACTTTTAATTTTTCTTATAAAAAAAAAAAAAAAAAAAAAAAAAAAAAAAAAAAAAAAAAGCTTCATACTGAGGTCTTCCAAACAAATGTGGAGGAGGAGTGTCAACATGCTAAGGAAGTACAATATTTCTATAAAAATGTCTGATTTAAGACACATGGGAAAACCTCAGAAAACCAAAATTCAATTGTGACTTTATAGGAAATGAAACTATATGTATATCTTTTTACTAAGCCTGTATTGTACATAAACAAGTTTCAATTGTTCCACATTTCCTCAAAAAAGCTAGGGAAAGACCAATTCATTTTTTAATAGCAACAAATACTAATAAAAGTTGTCAATAATACACTGAGAATGGCTCTTAACTATTTTGATAATCAACAACAATAGTATTACATTTCCCCGAAATTTTGCATTGAGTAATCATGACTAGACAACCCAGAATTCCATACTGACTTGACATGGGATCAATAATTGTCCCTGAAATATCTAGTCGAGATTTACCCTAGGCTAGTATAGCCTGCATCCAATGTAAAGCACTTTCTCACAGCATCCTGTCTGCCACTTACAGGACTTTATCAATGGGTGAACAAAATGTTCAAATGCTACTTGTACTCTAGGATATTTAGTGCACACTTATGCAGGATTAAGAATGCTTTTTGACACTGGTATAAAACAGCATCTACGCCATTCCCCTATGGCAGAGGTGTACAGTTTATCATGTATGAATATTCTGAAGGGAAAAATTAATTTTAAAAAGTTCTTACGTGATGTAGCCTATAGGTAGGTAACCTGATTACAACATCCAGAATACTAGTAGCCCCTGCAGTAATCTATAAAATACTCTTAGCTGAGGTGTACTACACCTTATCCTATAGGCTACTCTAAAGGGAAAAATTAATGTTAAAGGTTCTTACATTATATATAGCCAGATAATGAGATCCAGAATTGCTAGTTCAGGCAATAGGTTAGACAACGGGTTATCTTACAGGTAGCCTGGGAGGCACATGAGCAAGGTAAAGTCACACTCGGCTAAGTCACTGTTTATTTGATACTGAGGTAAGCAGAGGAGGAGAAGAAGAAGGATGAGCAGTGTAGACAGTCTAGCCTAAGAGGAGGAGGGGTGGAGGAATGAGAGGGGGAGCATACGAGGGAGTAATGGGAGGGAGAACACTTGGGACAGGGAGGGGGGGTCTCTGAAGAAGCCCTGTGAAGCCAAAAGATCGCCACCACCCCACAATAAAGCCATGCCATGACCCCCCCTTGATCACCTCCGCTGTCCTCCTCCCCTACACCTTCTTCGTGTAACCCGACCCTTGGTATGTAACGTGAGTCTGAGTGTGTATGTGTGTCAGACACATGCCACACGCTTCACAACCGCATCAACAAGCACGATACACTCACATGAAACGACTACTTTGCTTTCACAACGGCGTTGGACTTAACGAGCAACTTCACACTGTTTTGCTAGACGACATTGGTTGTGACTGAAAGGAGTCAAGGGACCAAAGAAGAGGTTTGTTTTCCTATAGCCAGGTTTGCCAATCTCATTTCTCCCTTTCAAGGTACACTAGACAAGGCTGCCAACACAATGACGCAGTCAACCCTTTTTTCCTTTTTTTTTTTTTTTTTACACCTTTCCCATTCAAGAAATTCCCTCGGCTTAATACTGAATGTGAGTGATCAATAATTTTTTTTTTAATCTCAGACACTATCAACTCATTAATTAGAATAGACTCATTCTAAAGGTGATGAAACAACTTGCTTTTCACGGTCTCATGTAAGGTCAACAAAGTATGAAATAAAAAGGGGCGTGTCCACTTCATAACGACCGAAGTAGGTAATGATCGCTTCATTGAGGTATGTTTATAATTGAGGTTTAAGTATCGTAATTTTCTAAATTTTGTCTGAAATAGTTAATAAGCCTACCATTCTCACATTACAATAATACGATATTAAGAAAATACGAAACATCTGTAAAAGACATCTTAAAGTCAAAATAGCTGATGCCAACATGCAGCTCACACACGCACACACACACACACATACACACACATACACACACACATATATATGTATATATATATATAAATATTATATATATATATATATATATATATGATATATATTAATATTATATATATATTATATATATATATATATATATATATAATGTGCTTGTTAGTCTGTCAAGTTTTTAACGTAATATATATATATATATATATATATATACTATATATATAGTATATATATATATATATATATATATATATATATATATATACAGTATATATATATATATATATATATATATATTATACTATATAGTTACGTTAAAAACTTGACAGACTAACGAGCACATGATACTTGATTAATTAGCGGAACGCTTCCGGATTCACAACTCTTGCTTAATACATATTACACAAATGGGACTCAAAATAAATATAAGAAAAACGGAAGTAATGAGGAGAGAGTGTACCCAAAGTGATGAAATGACAATACTGATGACGTTGAACCTTCAAAATATTTACGGAATGATATCCAAGACAGGATCTCGAGAGTTAAAAGTTAGCGAATCACCAAAAGTGGCAAATCAATAGATGGGCAAGCTGAATAAAAGCTGAGGAAATCAAAGGGTTTGAGATAATTTACGAAAGAAGAATTATACATAAGTCTTCCACGTTTTGTACTGTAAGGATTTGCATTATGGGATGAAGTTGAAATTATAGCTAAAGAATTCATCAATTATGATAATAGAGTTTTAAAAAGAATATATTAGGATAAGATGGCATTACGGGGAAATGACAGAGATTCCAGGTGTAGGTGAGATAAAGATGAAATGGACGTACGTGGTAGTTTCAGCTGGGGTCATGTGGGCACCACAATAGTTGGAAGACCCAGACCTACTTGGGTCACGGTGAGAGCCTTGAGGCGAAATGCTGGGAATTAGTTGATAGTTGAGCAAGAAAATGTAAAGAAAAGACGTGAGTGGCGAAATTTCACGATTCGTAAAGTGCCATAGGCATTTCTCGTTATCACAACAGTACCGGATGAGTACACAATCCTCGAAAATAGAAAAAAGGAAAAAGAAAAACTTATTGTTGTGATAACTGAAACTGCTCGGTCAACATTCATTCTTCTCTGTTTCATGCTACATTAAGAGGTCTAAAAAGTGATCTATTCGACGAGTAAACCCACTGGAGTGAAAACGTCAAAATGAAGTTTCTTGTTCCGAAAAATTGTAGTTAGTCTGCTTATCAGCACCATTTAAAAAGACCCTGGTCTCATTCCTATGCTCCATTTCCTCTCTCATTATTCGATTGCTCTGTTCGTTAGGATTGAGACATCTGTCGTGGAAGTCAGGATGCCTACGTCACTTTTTCCTTCACCAGAGATTTCTCTTTCATCATTATTTTATTTACATACGGAACTTGCTTAATTTTCCTTATGGGATCATTTCTAACACTGTATTTTCATGTGAATGCTAATGTTCTTCTAAAAGCATTATTCTCATACTGAAAAAATCTTACAGAAATATAGTTTCATAGTCATACCATGAAAATGTCTGCATATCATGTTGATCGCATTAGACTTATGTAAAATTGAACTTCTTATGTAATTTTATTCTATTTGATCCCCAAATTTGATCTACCCAGCCCATTATTTGATAATAGTTTTTTTTCTTTCAGTTGTACATTAAATTCCAGCTCAAGAGAACGTGTGCTGGAAATCTGTTCCAAAATATTTTAAAGATCCAACCTCATTCGTCCCCTTTCCTTCTAGGTTTATCCCATTCTCTTGTAATACAATGGTTAGACTCTTATCAAAGATAAATGAGTTTATCATAAATAATTCTTTCTAGGGTAAGTAAATGTGACATCTATGTGTTATTTGTGGTTTAGAATCTGAAAATACAAACGGACTCATTTCTTTATAAGAGCAAAGGTTTAACCATTCCATTCCTGTAGTACATAAAGGAAAAGGATATTTCCTGTCCCAGCTCTTTTGAAACCAAACTACTTATTTCGGAATCTATAGCAAAAAAAAAATTTATTTATTTGCTTATGATTAAAGTCATTTCTAAGATAGTTGACAGATAAACTGTACTGAAGACGGATATGAATATAGCAACATGTGACAGGGTACTAATGAAGCGATAAATGCATTTTGTTTACAATGTAATATTCCCATTTGAGGTATAATTTGGACAACTATGATTATAACAGGGTATTTCCCCTTTTGAGCCTTCAGTGGCATGCATGTTTAAAAAGTCACACATCTAAAATATGGAGTTGTAGTATATCAAAATAGTTGAAGAAATGTACTAAGATTAAAACTAATTTATTAGGAAGATGAACCCTATTCACATGAAACAACCGCAGAGACCATAGACTCGAAATTCAAGCTTCTAAAGAATATAGTGTTCGTAAATTGAAAGGTAATTCCTCATAGTATAACTAACAATTTGCCATTACACTACACCGCAGAAGAATACATAAAAAAGTTTTAGATGTAGGTCAGTAAGTACAGACCTTCGTTTCCAATAAGACTTCAGCAAGAAGACGCACTTTGGCGCTGAATAGGCCACTTCACAGGCCGAGGTTATAAGGAGCGTTACCTGTGCTCAGCGTATACAATAGTCGGACGTGATATAACTGTAGCGTTTCACGGTCGACTTACATAAAAGGAAGTCTTACGTAGGTACCCATTTACGCTGGGCTTCGCACTGAGTTTCCTCAAGGTCTGCGATTTCTGGACAGCGTGGGTTACTGATTCGCTCGGTGTTTGAATAAATGAGATTATTGTTATCTCTGATTAAACGTTCACAAAGAAAGTAGTGGAGAAAAAGGACTGGGAAATTATGGGATTCGGCATATCTGCTTCAATACTCAGGTTGATGATATATAGGCTAGTAGGCCTACCATTTCAGTGCTACTGTAATTGTTAAAGCTTGCACGTGTGTGTGTGTGTGTGTGTGTGTGTAAAACTACTTCCATGTTCACTCATTTAAAGTTCTCAGCACGTATTTTTACGTCAAGAAACTTCCAATGCAATTAGGGGAAATGAAGGCAAAAATAGACCTGGAGATAGTAAAATCAAATGAAAGTATTAAATGATATATAATATAATATATATATTATAAATATTACTATACTATATAGATATATATATATATATATATATATAATATATATATCTGTGTGTGTGTGACTGGTAAAAATGTTACATAAAAACGGCAAAATATGGAGAGAAAATACCATATTTCGGAGACCGCTGTTTGGTATTGACAACAGAACTTGACTATTTTTAACCATATAAATGAACATAACCACTAAATAAACTGGAATTTGTCACATACAATTTATAGCAGCGACTGTCTGTACAAGAGTCAGATGATAAAATCGGCCTTGATCAAACAGAGTCAGGTAATGAACATCTCAAAGGGTGCATGGGATTCAGATGCCATTGATAAAGTTTTCATTCAACCAACGCTTAAGAGGATTAAAGAAGGATTATCAGTGGGAGTGACCTAAATTGGCTTACCTGTGGATGGATCTCTTGGTATAAATACCACCTTTTCTGTAACTTTTCTCATTCATCTACCTGAAGAGAGAGACAGCAGTCTCTGAAACATAGTATTTTCTCTCTATATTTTGCCATTTTAATGGGCTCCTTTTTATTATATATATATATAGTTAATGAAAAGAGCTGAGATTACAAACCCAGGAAAAGGAGCAACAAAAATAATAATGAATTTGCTCAAGAAGCAGCTAGGATCCTTCCTTCTAAATGGGCTCGCACTTGTTTAGAGAAGGTTCTTGAATTATAAGTGGCAGGAAAAATATACAGAGACACGGAGTATACCAGCAGCTTGGGATTTATTGAGGTGGGGGCGAGCGTGGGGGGACGGTTGGGAGAAGTGTTTTGGAAGGAAACAGAAATGCCAAAATAGGACATAAATGGAGTAATCCTAGATGTAGGTGAAGATGGCGGCAGAAGCGAGACCTATAATACTCGTATCCTTAGGAGTCGGGATACTGAATTCTGTAGGTCATATCCTTGTAGCTATTTACGAAGCAAAAATAAGTGAGAAGTGAAGAGATAATAATGAGGAACATCGATCAACGAATAGAAGACGTAAATAGACTAGGCAGAAGAGCATTGAAGAGAACTGATGACAGATATGCATTTAGTGGTAAGGTAAAACCAAATCTCTTATAAGTGATTTAAAAAAAAAAAAAAAAAAAAAAAAATATATATATAGAATATATATATATATATATAATATATATATATATATACTATATGTATAATATATATAGATACATATAGATATAGATATATATATATATATATATATC
>NC_061110.1:25369590-25477090 GCF_015104395.2 Macrobrachium nipponense | reverse complement strand
TTAGTAAAAGGCTGGGCCCACTGCCAATAACTGTGGAAAGTGCTGTCACGCAGTCTTACTTTTTAGTAAAAGGCTAGGCCCACAGCCAATAGCTGTGCAAACTGTTGCCTTGCAGTCTTAATTTCTAATAGAAGGCTAGGCCCACAGCCAATAGCTGTGGAAACTGCTGCCTTGCAGTCTTACTTTTTAGTAAAAGGCTAGGCTCATCACCAGTCGCTGTGGAAACTGCTGCCTTGCAGTCTTACTTTTAAGTCAAAGGCTAGGCCCACCGCCAATAACTGTGGTTGATAGAAGGAAAAGGAGAAGGTGCATCAGGCAACCGACCTCTTAATAGTGGGAAAGAAGAAGAAGACCTGAATTCTGTAACTACTTAAGGCCCTAAGCTGCAATCTATTTGTATGCCATTGTTTTATCATTGTTATATTTGTTCTTATTATTAATAAAACTTCAATATTCTAATTGTCATTACTATCGTTATCGCTACTATCTTCAGCAACCGTCTGGGTTAGCCAATTACTATTTTCATCTTTTTTATTTCGTATCCAAATTATGTATTGTATGTTCCCTGTATATGGCCCAGAGCTGAAATAAAGAATATTAGTATTATTATTAACAATAATGATAGTAGCATGAATCTTGAAATGGGGAATAAATCCAGTTATGTATGGGTAGAAATATATTTTATTATCGCATCCTTTTCGACTGTCGTCACGTAACCGGAGTTACTGTCACAGTAACGTTTGTTTCCTGGGAGTAGCACCGTAACGGAGACTTTCTTGCTTGCATTCTCTATAATGTTCCACGGGCATCTCTCCCTCGCCAGTACTTTGCTTGCTTCGCTTTTTACCAAAACAAGTGTTTATAACAAGTCATTTGCCGACTCTTATAATATCTACTGAAGTTCATTCTTACTTAATCTGTTTCATTGAACATTTTCTCCGAGTCTTTGCATGTTGCCTAATTGCAAAATCACATTATGCTTTATCATTTCGTTATTGATTAAATACCACTTGATGTGAAAGTCATACCAACCAAGGATATTCATACTCTATTACGTCATTTTTTTTTTATTGGAACGCTCTCGTCTCTGTCCCATCACGTGGTGAAGATGCGATAGCGCCTGCACTAGTGCAATTACCCCAGTAAATTGCTCTGATGTCATCTCTGCAAACTGCTATATACATACATGCAATCATACTTATACGGGCACGCAAACACATATATTTGTATATATATACGTAAATAATACATACATACGTATATTATATATATATAATATATATTGAATTTTTATCTTTATTTTTCTATTTATTTTGTTTTCTGTTTTTCAGTTGTCCTTTGAGTTGTTCCTTTTGATATTTTGAATTTGTAATCGTTGTGCAACGTTCATTTTTAAGTTCGTAGTCTTCTTGTAATTCGTATTATCTATTTTTTACAGCCCTCGAAAATGTAATGAAGACATTACGAAATGTAGAGAATATAATGACCCTTTTTAGTAAGTCTTTTTGTCCTCCTCCTCCTCATTGATATGTATTATTTTAGCTGTTATCTAAATAATTAGACTTGACTGATTATGAAATTTAGGTCTTGAATAAAAAGCCGGGTGGGGAGAGTGGCGGGTGGGGGAGGGGACAGTACAGGGCTGCCTGAGGATGATGACTCTGACATTCTTATGGAATTTGAGAAATCCTGTGACATAATTCCGGAAACTCCACGTCACAATGACTCGTACTGGTATCTGACCTCGATCACGAGTTCCAAAGGAATCAATTCAGAAAAGAAAAGAAAAGAAAAGCCAGTCTGTTGTCTTTGGCACCGTAAGAGGGTCATTGCAATGATCTACACGATTCCATCCCTGATCCTCAATGGGATGGCTGTGAATTTCGAAGGCAAGGACGAGGCTTCGTGACAGCTCGTGTCACCGAGGCGCGCAGATGGAGGCTGACATTCGCTTGTCCACCAACATTCAAATTTCGCTTTCTCTTCACCTGTGTTGCGTCCGGTGTTGAGGGAGACAGGGTCCTGGATTTGTCATGTGTAAGGATGAAAGCTTCTCTCTCTCTTCTCTCTCTCTACTCCATATATGAGAGAATATATATATATATATATATATATATATATATATATATATATATATATATATTATATATATATATATATAATCAAGTATAAAAGGCCCATTAAAACACTTTGGTTTAAATCTAAGAACTATATTTCGGTGGTATGACCACCATCCTTATCAAGCAGTGAATTACTTGGTCAGACCACCGAAATATAGTCCTTAGCTTTAAAACAAAATGTTTTAATGGGCCTTTTGTACTTGAGACGTATCATGTTTTACAAGAATAATTTATTTACATTATAAATAACATATATACGTGTGTATATGTATGTATATAAAATATATATCACAGCTTACAGTTTAGCTTTGCCTCCATTCAAATGTAGGTTAGAATTGTTTTTGCTCCAATCACTTTGTACTAGTAGCTTGTCATTTTACGTTATCATCGTTCAAAAGTCCTCTCGCGTCTCATATTAATAGGTGTTCGTTAGGTAATACTTAATCTGCAGACAAACTGAACCATCTCATCTATGAAGTCTTTACTCCGTGAACTCTTTTTGTGTCTTCCTCTTTCGTAAAACGACTTACGTAATCTCTTTAACTTGAAATCTCATTGTCAGTCATCAACGCACGATATAATTTTTCTATGACTGTTAATGCAATTCACGTTTTAGGAGAGGGTGGACAGTAAGATGGAAAGAGAATATGAACGGAGGTACTGTAAAAGTTCTTCCATTTGTTTGTTTGTATGGTGTTTTTACGTTGCATGGAACCAATGGTCATTCAGCAACGGGATCAACGGCTTTACGTGACTTCCGAACCACGTCGAGAGTGAACTTCTGTCACCAAAATACACATCTCTAACACCTAAATGGGATGCCCGAAAATCGAACTCGCGGCCAACGAGGTGGTAGGCCAACACCATACCGACCACGCCACGGAGGCGCCTTTTTCCATTTGTTTTCCACAGATGACGCTCAAATATCGACTCGTCGCTATCATCCACTCGCATTTTATTATCATAGATACTAACTACGTCTCAGTGTTCTCGGAAAGATCAAATTAGTCATAAAAACTCATATCTTGAGAATTTTTGCCATTGGTTCGCCTTTTCTGTGTAATATAATATATAGTTCTCTAGATGTTCAATACTGTTCTACCCTTTTCGTCGACGTTATACTGAGAATCTTTTTCGTACCTGAGCTGTTACTTCGGTGCTTGTGTGTTTGAGTTGACTGTTGCCTGTGGCAAAGGGGCCATAGACAACATTTTCATGTGGTACTGTTTTGGAGGCAGTCGAAGTATCTGAACCACATTCCCTGGCTCTTTTCATCCACTCTTTCAATTTCACCTTCACACAGTATGCGTTTGTTTCTTTAGTTTGTAAACTTACTAAGAACACCTTCTTAATCTCTGAGACCAAGGCACGTCCTCTCATGAGACGATACCCTTGCGTATGTGGGCAAACACTCTTCCTATTTCCATATAAGAAACAAAAAGTAATATCTTACTATAATGGGCGTTATGTCTGTCCGTCATTCAATCACTGCTAAACGGCTGGTCCGATGGGCATGAAATTTGGCAGGATTATAGTGGGGACCCCCAAGATGGTTGATAGTGGGGTCTCATCCTACCTCCCCCTGCTCCGAAGGGGGTGGGGGTGAGAAGGGATTCCCTGAAATGGAGTTGGTTCTGCCTGTGAAACTGGGCTGGCTATGCCTGTAGACTTAGTTATTTTACGAATTTATCATACATGATTTCTGTATACATATGTTTGCTAGTAGGTAAAAATAGAGTTAGAAAAATGAAAGCAAACCACTACTGACCATACTAGAAATAAATTCTAACTTGACTCGGGGGCCATTGACATACGTATATACCCGCACCAAAGGTCTATAGACCTTACCCTCGCCTACAAAGCCATGTACCACCACATACTAATTGTATTTGCTGTGGCCGGCGCTCTTTGTGTACATTTCGGCCCGCTCGCCCGGAAGCATATTCCTGAAGTGTAACCAAGTACCGAAAACCTTGCCTGAAAAAGAGCAGAACTCCATACCTTAAAAACTAACCAGAGAATCTTCTTGAAAATAATCTCATTATGTTTCCCACACCCAAATTCCGCTATACTACTGAGGAGGTTTAACCCCAATTCAACCTCCTTAACATACTGCTTTCATCTAACCTACCGGAACCTAGCCTAACAGCCTAACCTAGGGACATTGCAAAAAAACTGGGCTGGTGCACTACTATAGTAGATTCACATCAACCGTGCATCTGATGTCTAGGCCAGTCTCTTACGACGCTCCTGATTAACTGTTGATAAGCCAATCACAGGGCTGGAAATTCTCAGTCTCTCGAGATAATTCACATAGATAGGATGTATGTTCCACCTCCCCTGAGGGATATGTCTTTCAAAAGGATCCCTCAGGAGAAGTGGAACATTCATCCTACTTATGTGAGTGAACTCTCTCTCGAGACTGAGAGTTTCCAGCCCTGTGATTGGCATATCAACAGCCAATCAGGAGCGTGTTGCTGTGAATCTACTATAGTGTAGTACATCTCAGGAATCTGCCGCCCACAGCAAGATTGAAAAATTTAAATTATATGATAACAGCGTTGATATTACTGTCATTTGCATTTTTAAAGATCCCAATAGATTGACGCTTTATAAGAATCAGATAGACACAATAAGTATTTAAAACTCGAGATTCTCAAAATCCCCCATCAAACACAATAACACAAACATACAGATTATGCCTCTTTAATAAATTAATATCTTCAGCGATAGTCTATTATTCACATTCCACTAGTATCAGTTAACTTAACTTTATATGTGTGTGGAGAGAGAGAGAGAGAGAGAGAGAGAGAGAGAGAGAGAGAGAACTGGGTCTCTTTGGCGTACTCAAATCGTCATGACTATTTTCTTATATATTTACAAATTTATATTTGTATGAGAGAGAGAGAGAGAGAGAGAGAGAGAGAGAGAGAGAGAGAGAGAGAGAGAGAGAGAGAGAGAGAGAGAGAGAATTTAAATCATCATATATATTTTATTATTTAAATTTTACTACCACTAACAAACTTTGTAAATATGTGTGTTGTGTGTGTCTGCAGAGAGCGAGCGAGCGAGAGAGAGAGAGAGAGAGAGAGAGAGAGAGAGAGAATTTCACTGTAAAGTTCATCACATTCAGTGCATTATACTATTATAATGATTAGTACTACTGTTGTCTTCGTTTTTAATCAACATTAAACCAAAAGAGCTATGTTTATCAGTATCCCTTCACACATCTACTAACGGCTCTAACCTTAATCCAGTCGTCTTCTTAATTATATTATTATAATGATTAGTACTACTGTTATAATGATTAGTACTACTGTTGTCTTCGTTTTTAATCAACATTAAACCAAAAGAACTATGTTTATCAGTATCCCTTCACACATCTACTAACGGCTCTAACTTAATCCAGTCGTCTTCTTAATTATATTATTATAAGTTAGTACTATTATAAGATTAGTACTACTGTTATAATGATTAGTACTACTGTACTTACTGTTGTCTTCGTTTTTAATCAACATTAAACCAAAAGAACTATGTTTATCAGTATCCCTTCACACATCTACTAACGGCTCTAACCTTAATCCAGTCGTCTTAATTAGTACCTAAAAAAAAACCACACTCCCCGTAGAAACCTCCAATCTACGGCACACGTAGAGGGAGGTTGAAACCAAGACCCCAAAAAAAGAAGCAGCAGCAGTTTTATATTTCAAAACAAACCAGAGGACTTATGTCACGGGTGTCAGGAAGGAGATAAGACTATATTTTTCCTCGTCTTTTTACGTAATTTTTCTAGATGTCTCGGAGATAGAATTCTCTGGTCTCGTTTCAGCTTTTTTGAAACATGATACGCGTGTTCCGGAGGCCGCTTCATATTTATCTGTAGCGCGGCTGTAGGTCCAGAGAACGGAATTTATTAATTATTGTTCTGAAGAAAGTAATGGCGACAAAGGAAGATAAAGCGAGATGTCAGGCTAGTTATAAATCTTTGATAAACAAAGTTTCAGCGCTTAAGTATACCTTTACTATTCCTTGTGTTAAAAGGTATTTCACAAAATGATCCTGCTCAGTGCCAAACTAGGATCTATCAAGCACAGAAATAACTGCTAGCACTCAGAATTCGTAGTTTTGCTCGTAGCCTGTGAGGTAACTAATGATTCGGTCATACCTAAACGTTGAAAGGTAGTCGTAAAATCAGGATGTAATAATATCCTCTTCTAAAGAAAGCAGTAACATGACCAATGTATGAGATGCTTTCAAAATTTTGGAGATATGAATAAGTGGAATAGGTGCTGATCCACCGTGCAAGGTTCAATTATGGACTGACAACGGTTCGATTACTTTTTGCAGAGTTTTTGTTTCGTTTTAAAGGATTCAAATGTATATATATATTATTATATATAATTTAATATATTATTATATATATATTATAATATATAATTATATATATCATATATATATATATCTAGGGACGTGAATTTTAATCAAGTAGTTGTTATTTTTCATCCCGAATAATTTAGTTTTAGAAACCAGACAAGATGAAGGTAATCAAATTATTGTTTGCTGATCCAACATGTGGATTTTGTAGCAATTAATTTGTACACTATGGGCATTGCATACGTCAGTAAATTTATATAAGCTCACATATGATATGCAGATAATTATATAATATCTAACAATTTGGTTTTGTGGTTAATAAATGTCACACAACACCAGGATGAATTCTATCCGGAGGTGAAACATGATCTTTTATTATACGAACAGGCCACGCAGTCTACCACACTCGTGTATGAGACTTCCCCCCCCCACCCCCCTCCCCTCCCTATACTAACTGTGCGTTGTTCGCTATCTATCTGTGTTGCGGAAATGGAAAAACGTATTTTATCCACGTTTTTACACTTATTTGCCCGGAGTAATAGTGTGTGTGTGTGTGTGTGTGTAGGCCTCATGCGGTACACTGTAAGGTTCTTTGCAGCGTGCCCTCGGCCCCTAGCTGCAGCCACTTTCGTTACTTTTTCTGTACCTCCTTTCATATTCTCTTTCTTCATCTTACTTTTAACCCTCTCCTAACGCTTGATTCATAGTGCAACTGCGAGGTTACACCTTTCAAACCTTTTACTGTCAATTTCCATTTCAGCGCTGAATGACCTTATAGGTATCAGTGCTTGGCCTTTGGCCTAGATTCTATATTTAACTCAATTCAATTCAAATAACGGAAGGGTTGAATAAGATCTGGCAATCAAATGAAACTGCGCTTAAATGTAATGTAATATACATTAGTCAAATAATACGATCAGCATTGCTATATGGTCATGGCTCATGGTATGACAATGAAGCTGTATTCAAGAAATTTTATCGATTTCAGAATTAAAAGCTCTAAGAAAATATCACAGGCCATATGGAAAGATAGGTAGAGAAACGATACCACATGGGAAATTAACGATAATGATGATGGGAGACAGATGACATGAACTTCAGTTAGCACCAGCACTGGGAGAACAAGGCGTAACCTGATCTCCAGCTTACCAGAGACGTGTGCTAAATTCTACGGTCAAATAGTACGTTTTTTCGCCAACGAAAACTAAAATAAATACGCTATATTTCATCAAAAATAATTGTTCTGTATTGTTTAACATGCACATTATTTATTTTTTAAATTTTCATTCTAATAAATAAATCATAAATATCCTCTCTTAAAATTCCTGTATCTTTAACACAATGCGAAGCACCTTTTTCAGACTATTTTTAGGCTTTTCCATATAGCTTTCCTAACCCCCAATAAGAACAACAGCAAGGACAACAACAACAAAGTATTTGCAAGCTTACTCCCCGAGTAAGCGAAAAGAAGTAATGCCAGCTAGGCTCCCGTGTGCACTAGAAGAGCTGAATTGCTGGAATTTCAACAGTTCAAACATGGCGTGATTGCTCTTTTTTTTTCGTGAGCAGGCTGACATAGGACTCACTTCGCAATTCATTTGTTAGATGTTTGTTTGTTTTCAAGAGATCTTACTTGCTTTCCTTTGTGATATTTCTTTCCTAGTTCATTCTTCTCACTTTCTGGACCGGGGCTGCTTTCCCCTTTGAGGCCCCTAGGGTAGCAACATTCAGCTGTTCTGTTCCACTGAGTGTTGTGGCTTGGATGTGATAATAATGCATGCTTTTAAATGACTTTTATGGTATTCTTTCTCATAGGATCCACTTGTATTAGGGAGAATGTGCTTTCTGTAGAAGACAACACGCACACAATCACCCACCCACGAAACCTAGAAAGTGATGAATAGATGAACTGGAAAGTTACTGGAAAGGAAGAACCTCTACATCCAGGAACCGAGTATTTGCATGATATGGTGAAGGGCAAAGTATGAAGGGAGGTCTGACAAACTGCTGGTGAGCCTTCTGAGTAGGTGTATGGAGAGCCTGGTGTTGTGAAACACGCCCAACACTAAACTACTGGCACTGGATCATCTTCGTTTACCTTCTGGTCAACCTCTTTGAGCATCAACACAACATCTGGGTCTACATTCCATGACCCATCACCTGCTCGTCGCTTTACTTAGTCACAAGGTACTCATCGCCAATTGGCAGTGGGGTAGAGGCCCAAGTTAGAAACAACTCGTCTCGATATCTAATCGGAAATCTTTGGGACGACATTACCTCTTGCAAAATACCAAACATCTTTCTTGCTTCTCTTAAGACCCAAAACAGCACTTCCAGCCAAAGCCTCAGGTGGTCTAGCACTCAATCCATTTAGTTCAAGAAGGTATGTGACCAACTCAAAAGCTGGTACCTGAGTTTCGTCCAGCATAAGAACTTGTAACCTTTTATGACCTTACTCCTCCCCAAAACAGTGTTTAAAAATTCTCCCATAATTCGGGGAGCAGAATTAACCCAAATCCCAACCGTGTTAAACAGTAAGTCCACCCTTCATAATTTACAAGATGATGATACCACAGCTTCTTGGCTGCTCTAATTTACGGATATGCCAACTTCAAACCTATAATAACTATGTCACCTTGCATTCTGCGCCATTCCCTTAAGGTCTCACCACACATCAACAGCATCATCCCCAATATGACACTCTACAAACTTGTTCAGGACTTAATTTTTAATTGGTTGCTCAACAGCCATTAAGAGTAAGACCCCATCCTTAATTTGCTTGTCCCTGGGGAGCAAAATACCTTCAATCCATCTATCTACTTCCTTCTCAAACTCCCCTCTCTTCTTTTCATCCCATCCTTTAACAAAACTGTTCCTATTCATTAACTCTACTTTATTTCCCTCTTTGAAGAACCACTCTACTGGCCATTGACTCCCATAGAATCTTGTCTTTAATTGTAATAGCACTGGAATTACCAATGCATTTGCCATAGCACCACACTCCGAGTTATCACTTGTCACTGAACATCTTGCCTTACCAAACAGAACTTTGCCTTCAGCCACTGTAACACCTCCAAACTCAATGATTGCATTCATGCCCAAAATTAAATCAATTTTCAATTAGATTCTCAGCCACTAAAGCTGTTAGAGTAATTGCAATATCATCAATATTCAATTTTACATACATTTCACCTTTCTACAAGATCTTTGTCCCATCAAATGCAATTATGACCCTTCCTCCACTTACCTTATCCACTATACATATGAGCCAAGAACTGCCATAGAACAACTTGTGTCCAACAAGCCCACCACAGAATACCCATTCACCTCCAATTTAACAAATGGCACCCTCGAATGGGGCGCCCTTACACCTCTGAGGGATAACTGTTGGTGCACCATTTCCCCTTTTCTCATTTACCTAATCACATTATGCTGAAATATAATCCACCTTATTACACTGGAAGCACACAACTGGTTATCAGTCCTCCTTACAATAACGCAACATATGTGGGCCTCCACACGATAACACTGGCCCCTGAATTCAACAAAACCTCATCTACCGGACACTGGCCCCTTCAACAACCTATTGCTTTACTCTCAACAGACTTGGGCCTAGACGTAGTCACAGCAGCAACATCATTGAAAGTTGGTATTCTCGCTCTATTAATAATTTCACTCATTGCCATTACCTGTATTACTGGTAGCTGCTGCAATGATGCTCTGACTTGACTAGGCCATTCACTACTGATAGCCTTACTAGCTATGCGTTCTAAATCATCGCCCTTAAACCAAGCTACCTCTGCCAACCCTCTTAGTCCATTTGCAAAAACATCTGCCTACTCCCCCGAGCGCCTTGAATTGTAGTTTTATTTCCCAAATGCTACAAAAGCTCCACCTGAAAAGGCTTCTTTCAATAAGTCTTCAATCTTGTCACTATCACTTTGGTCATCTTTCATTTCCAAACAAAGCCAATGCATCGCCTTCCAAAAACAATGGAACAAATGAAGCCGCAGCATTCACTTTCTGAAGCCTAGCAACCAATTTTACCTTTTTAACCAAGCAATTACATTTCCTTAGCCCTTATTAAGGGTTTAATCATAGGTATCAGCTGAAATTTTACATACGTAGGTATCTTGACCAAAAGTGTCTATATACTAGGCTAGCTTGTAGTTCAAAATAACATGAAAAATGCAAACCAAAAACACTTAATGAGACAACAGTACATGGCACTAATTCCAAAACAAACTTACAGCCAGTGATGCCGTTTTTTCTTCACAACTTGGCTTTTAGCAGTGATGCCATATGCAGTTCATCTGATCTTTTAGTTATTTATGATTTACTGGTTAGAATACGGAAAATTGAGCTAATTGTTAGAATGCGTATATCCCGATGTAGAATTATTTTCCGTGACGTCCCTAGCTTAACAGAAAGTATTTTTGACAAAAAAAAATAAAGGATTTCAATAAAATTAATTTGTATAAATAAGCAGGATATGCTTTATAGCTTTACTCTCATAATAAAACATAAAAAGGTAAAGTGAAGCATTTTATTCCTCAGTGCCGTGGCGTGTGATCACAGAAAAGCCATGGAGGGTTGCCAGATGTCACCAGAAAGCCACATTAATAGACGAAATTCCTCAAAACGGCAACCCTGCTTACAACCCTACGAGAACCACCTACAAAACAGCAGACTACTATGAGATTCAGGGTCTCTGTAACACGGTTTTTTGGACTTTGCTCCTTGTCAAAGCATCGGATGTAGCTGAAAGTTGACATATGTATATTTTACAACCACACACAAATTTTGTCAGCATTATCAATAACCTAAACCCGATAGTTTTAATTTTTATAGAGCAAAAATGATCTAGCCGACGCCATGGCCAATGATTACGAGCCAAGAGTCGAAAAACATTCATTACGTAAGCAAGGTAAACACACCTTTTGACGAAATGTTGCCCCGCCCATCCATCAGACAGAAACTCCATCGGCTCTGAAACCCAAAGACTTTATGAATGGCGGAACGATACATAGATGTGGGTGGGGTATTAGTGCTAGCGTAGTAATACTACTGTAGCACTTCTTACAACTACTCGAGAAATTTGTTTTTATAGACAGATGTTAAATTTTCTAATCCAACAGTGCCCATGGTAGCCTTCAGTGTTATCCTGAATTATAACGAGGCGAAAGTGGGTGGAGTCTCATGAAGTCATCATTCAGACGATAATTATTGGTGAAGGTTTAAAGCCAAATACGGTACCGGCTATTTTTTTTTCAGTAAATAGGTAGATAGCCAATAAATAAAAATTGCTTGACATTGGATATAGCAGTTATCAAATCAAGCTTGTCTACTATGTTTTTGAAAATTACCAACTATTCCCTACATCTTGTCAATCTGATTGTGACCTATAAAGTAGACTGTAATTTCTTAGGAAACATATTTTGGGAGTTAGACTAATAATCGAAGTGTTTTTGTATTTATTAACATATTTTGTTGGTTTGTTCATTATGACAATTATCAGTGGAGAGGTTCCAGAATTCATAAAGGTGTACGTACTGCTTTGCTTGTATTTAAATTTGTATGTCATTGTTGCCAGAGGTTTAGCCTCCGTTACGTATAGCCAACATCGAGAGAGAGGGAAGATATGCTGTCACAAGTTACGTAACGAGTGCGTTCGAAACCTTTTCTCTGAGTAAGTTGGCCCGTCTTCAAAAAAGGTCACTTTTACATTATAAGTACAAAATGTATTCAACCTACGTAATGCAGAATACAGTAAAAATTTATGTGTAGATATAATATGTATTCTGAATAAGCGTTATATTTATGAAATGCATAGATAAAAAGTTATTGCCAAAAAACCGTGTTACAGAAGCCCTGAATCTCATAGTAGGACACTAAAACACTAAACACAACGCAACTACCAAAACCGACATGACTCTCCTTCCGACCACGACGTTCTTCCAGTTCAGGCTTTAGTACTTACCAACCCGGCCTTATTTATACCTTTACAAACTCCCACCTAATGTTCTAGACATCAAAATTTTAACACAGAATTTTCACAGAATTTTGAGTTCGGCGAACCGGCTAAAGCTACTTGAGGCAGTAATAGAAAACTTTAAGAAACAGGTTGATGAACTTTATCGTGTCATATTATTAATATAATAATATATAATATATATATATATAATATATCTATATATATATATATATATATATATATATATATATATATATAAACAATGAACTAAATACAACATTCATGGGGTGGGTTGATCAATATGCTCGAGCCCAATTCGTGTAATATTTAGGAAGTAGTTGTACCTTAGAGAGCTGCTGTAGAAACTGAGTGAATTTAGCAAAGTTTTGCATCATGAATTCAATAACAATGATTTTCGAGACTACGTCGAAAATGTATTACTAAATTCTAGCAACCCTGCGAAAGCCGAGGTTCCTCAAAGTATACAGAAAGCTAAAAATGTTATCAATGCTTTTGCTGTTAGTTTAGCTGAGGTAGAAAGAGGGTTTTCAAGAGTGAATGTCATGTATTCAGATAAAAGGAGTCGCCTCACAGTTGAAAATGTAGCCAGTCTTGGGATAATTAATCTGCTTGGCCTCCCGTCTAGCTCGTGGAATGCTACTCCTTCGGTCAAGAAGAAGCCCCTCTGCTGATAACAAAAGGGTGAAGAAAAAGAAAGATTATGACATTAATGACAGTCAAGTCACTATTTGGGAATATATAAAGTATACAAAATTTACGCTAAAAGATTCTAGTAAAGATTTGGTTTATTATCTTTTCTTTAATAAAAATCTGGCTCTTTATTTTGCTACATACTAAATAAACTGTGTAAGTTAGTAGACTCGTTATAAGCTTTAAGCAGCGCTAGGAAACTTTCAAAGAACGCAAGTGAATAAAAGCTGAAAATCCGCAAACGTGACAGTAAACAAAATGCTCTTGATGTAAATTGCGACAGCGTACGTCCCTTAGCACCTCGTGATTCCATTCCGTGCTTTGCCAGCGAAGAACGGGTTTACATGGATTAGCTAATAACGACTCCCCGGTCTCATAGGCGATGACGTGACATACCAGAGGTATCCATCCACTGGCACCTCTCACTCGCTCTCAAAAGAACGCTGCACATATAACGATTACGGCTTTATTTAATGGAAAGGTAAATAGATGCAATTATAAAAGTAAATGTGTTTTGTTAGTCTTGCTGTCTGTTTTTGTCTGTGACATTTCAGCTGAATTTCTTAGCTAGCTTCGCAATAAGCTGCAATCCAGTATACTTAAGAATTGAGTCGACTCACTGTTCTAGATCAGTTCTAAGTATACAAAAGATACTATAGCAAGGAAACTAATTTCTTTGCTGTATTACTGATATCAGCATTGTTCCATGAATAATTTAAATAGAAAATGAAAATAAGGATTCAGATGAAGTGAATGACATTATAATGAGGACGTAAGACCACAAGAAATAAACATACGTCTCCTTTTATAATAATTAAAGAAATAGATGCCGCAAAGTGAAACAAACACATCCTACAATATATTATCAATAATATATACATAGTGTTAGGTATGAGTCTATAATAGCTAAGTTAAAAATAAGTCTGTCTTTGAAATCAAGTATAACTCTAATCCCAAAGACACTTGGTAGCTAAATAAAGCCTAGAACGAAACTTGACACTTCACGTGTTTGTAACCAAGGAAGTTGCACGCTTTGATGAATGCGCTGCCAATAATTACACAAGAACGTACTTAAGTATGGCCGTATAATCACGCGCCTATTATGTCTATACATAATATATATCCTTAGGCAACCTTGACTTCCTGAAGAACATTACTACTGGCAACCATAATAGGGCATTTTTCTTCTTCGTGAAACAATCGTATAAGAATTTAATATTAATACTATCTATTTTCTCAATATAAGGCTACACAGTGCTTCATTCAATTATACTAAGTGAATAAGTTTTGTGTATATATATATATATACTATATATATAGATATAAATATATATATATATATATATGTGTGTGTGTGTGTGTGTGTGTGTGTGTGTGTGTGTGTTCAAACTGAATTACTCGTGTAGTCTGTACACTGGTTAGCTTTGTGTGTATCTCATTAAAATACTGTATATAGCCTACTCATCATAATTATACAAAAATATATATAATTTTTCAAGCTGATAATAAACGTTTTACAGCAAGAGTCTTTCAGGAAAACACGATGCACGCGTGTTATACAATGTTAGTCCGCTAACACGATCACACCTTCTGCCGTCTTGCCAAGACCTGAACACCAGAGTTTACACAAAGCAATCAGTCGTGTTCGTCGTAACGAAGCCAAAGCTCGGCGCCTTTGTTCGCTCCAGCAGAAAACACAAAAGCCTGTCTAATACGTTCCGAACTGACTGCTATATAATTCAGATAAATGCAAGAAAAACATGATTAATCAGTGCTAGTGTACTTATATTATGTAATATATTCTGGGCACGAATTTTCACTTAACGACGTACAAAGCTTCTCAATAGATTGCGTCATATAATTAGAGATAGGACTCGAAATAGGTCTAATGAAAACAGAAGTAGTGGGGATAAAGTATGCACAATCGGATGAAATAGGGCTCAGTGAAGAAGGGGGTTAATTATGTTGAATCTTCCACGTGCGTATTTAGGTAGTGCAATGATGTCTATCTGAGATTCTGATGAGTTGCAATTTAGATAAGACTAAAAGAAACAACTCAAGCGATGGGCAGGCTAAATAAAGATGCCAGATAAACTTTAACTGTATACGAAGGCAAGATTAATACACTGGTGTAGTACAAGCAATGTTGTTATCCAAACATTACTCGTGCTTTAATAATTAAAGGTTTAAGAAGAGTATTAAATGAGATGGTCGGTTGGTAGCAAATAATACCACAGGGGAAATGACCAAAGTTCTTTATAGCTCGGACGAGCATTTCGCGCAAACCTGGGAAGATTAGGACATGATGCCATAGTAGATTCACATCACCGGTGCATCTGGTGTCTGTCTAGGCCAGTCCCTTACGATGCTCCTAATTGGCTAATAATAAGCCATTCACGGGGCTGGAAACTCTCAGTCTCCCTCAAGAGTTCACAGAGATAGGATGTATATTCCGGAACATACATCCTCCCTATATGAACTCTCTCGAGAGACTGAGAGTTTCCAGCCCTGTCATTGGCTTATCAACAGCCAATCAGGAGCGTCGTAAGGGACTGGCCTGATGTGAATCTACTATAGTGTCAGCTGGGTTTCTGTGAACACCAGAGGAGCTGGAAAGTCCAGACCTACTGGGATTGAAAGTGCGAGAAGGGAGGGGAGGCAGGAAGGCGTGCAGTGGTTTTTCATGTTGATGACGACTTTAGAGCTTAATCAGGATGATGCGGTTTCTTCTGGAGCAATAATCATCAGTATTAACTGCACAAAAAGAAATAGCGTATTAGTACAATTATTGCCATCGTCAAGAGACTGTGAGCAATTTCGTATATATATACTGTACAACAACGCCTAGGTTACGTGCAAACGGAAAATTGGGCCGTAAGTCTATGGCAGGAATAAAACAAGTAAAAAATACGCCTATGCAACCGTGCTTTCTGTACAACGTATGATGCAGTTTCAAAACTCTCAGCCGCAGCCCATGAAACTTTCAGCCACGACCCGGTGGTGGCCTGTGTTGTTGGCACCTATAGCTGTGCCAGACACACGATCATGGCTAACTTTAACCTTAAATGAAAGAACAATTACTGAGACTAGAGGGCAGAAAATTTGGTATGTCTGATGATTGAAGGGTGGATGATCAACATACAAATTTGCAGCCCTCTAGCCTCAGTAGTTTTTAAGCTCTGAGGGCGAACAGAAAAAGTGCAGACGGACAGACAAAGCCAAAAGTGGATGCGGGAAGAACGTTGTAGTAGTACCATAGGATTTAAAAAGGATGATAGAGAGGGCACAACTTCACTTAGTGATTTATGGAAAATATGGAAAATTAGTGCAACGCACAAGATAACGAACCCAATGACTTCAATCTTATTACGTAAATACATACTGGTGAGTCCGTGTTAACGCTGATGGGGAGATGACAGCGGTATACCTATATTGTAATAATCCTCACCTCAAACAAAACAACCCCTGATAAGCAAAGACTAAACGCCTCAGCGGCGTGGTTGGTATGGTATTAGCGTTCCATCTCGGTGGTTGCGGGTTCGATTCTCGGCCATTCCATTGAGGAGTGAGAGATGTGTATTTCTGGTGATAGAAGTTCACTCTCGGCGTGGTACGGAAGTCACGTAAAGCCGTTGGTCCCGTTACTGAATAACCACTGGTTCCATGCAACGTAAAAGCACCATACAAACACAAGACACCTTTTCCTTCTGTTTTAATTTACGAAAGTAATAATGTTATATACAAACATATCCCTATATATACCTGTATCACATTTGTGGATATACTATAAGAATGACATCAATAGTAACACCTAACGCTTAGCAGCAGTTTGTTCAGCTGACTTCTCATCGACAAGCTACTACGAGGAAAGAAAATTAACATGAGCGTCGTAGCAGGAAAAATCACCCCTAAATACCCAGCCCCTGCTTGGGCCAGCAGTCAGTAGACGACGGAGCGCTAGTAATGTAATGTGGTAGAGTTATGTTAAAAGAGCGATCCATGTCTCGACCATTTAGTGCAAAAGACAATGACTTTCAGAGATCTCACGAACGCTCTCAAGGCTCTGCGTTCATCGAGAACGGCATTTGGCGCTTTCATTATCCTCGGCATGGTGAGTAACGAATAGTAGGCCTCAGGAGAGATCACACGTCATATCTTGATATAGTACTCTCACTTTGATCATTATTAAAATGACTATTTGATCGTGTCCAGTGGAGCTACGACTCGTAGAAGAAGCTAAAATTAAGTTTTTAATCTTCCTTCATTTATTCCTTATACTACCTTATGCATTATGCCTCGTTACAAATAACGTTCACGTATTCATATGACAGAATGCTCATCTGGGAAAATGAGATGACCAAGGTCAAAAGGAATGTTGTAAAATCTATGAATAAATGAATCAATTGCGGTTAAGATATACGCCATGAACATAAATAACTTTTTAATCCATGTCATATATGTTTTCCGTAAGAAATTGAATACTATTTTTTACCTCCAACTTTCCAACTTTGATAGAATCTGTCCAATACTTTGCTTTTAATCACATGAATGCGATTAGGAAATCACACGTTAAAAAGTAACAGACATGAAATCCGTGTTCTAATCAAAACTTCGTATAGTATTATTGACAGAACCGCTCGATATGTATTTCATCTTGTGCAATGAAACTTCGCATGCACACGCTCTGTACATCTATCTCGCTGTACGCTTTTGGGTAGCCAGCTGGCCAGCCACGCCACCCTAAAGGCAACCCTTGTCTTGCATCATTAGTACCAGTGTTAAGATTCTGAAAAAAAAAAATGTTCGATAGCAAACTTTGAAGTGCCCATGATGTATTCTGCATTTGTATATCATATTTTCATGTTAGTGTTTATATATATATAATATATAAATATATATATATAAATATATGTATATATATATATATATATATATATATATATATATATATATATATATGGATGACGAGCTAAGAAAATTTGCGGGTATAGACTGGCATAGAATACCATAAACAGACGGGAGTGGAAGGACATGTCTGAGGCCTTTGTCCTGCAGTGAATCAACAACAGCTGATGATGATGATGATGATGATTACATATATATATATATATATATATATATATATATATATATATATATATATATTAATTGGAGAATAAACGAAAAAAGTTAAATGAGGAACTTTTATCAAGCATGAGGCAAAGGTACGTACCAGCGGGAAGACTTCTACAGGCCAAAATATTCTAGACAGAGTCAGGGGCGTTACTTCAAAGATTTTTGTTGGGGTGGGGGGGGGGGGGTAAAGACGGTTTGGCGAGCGAAGCGAGCCTAATCAGCTGGTTTTTTCATTTAGAGCTATTTTATGTTTTTTGAAACCACATGAGCAAGGTATTTCAGCAAAAATTATATACTCCCACTACTGTTTGTTTATCTCATCGTCACTGGTAGACAGACAAGGATCAAGAAACGTAATATTTCCGAGAAATTTCATATATTTATGATTGCACATTTAAAAAGAAAACGTGCTGTTACTTCTTGGGGCTTAGGCGATGACGGGGACCAAGTTGAGGCTGGGGGGGGGAGGGAACTTGAGTCTTGGGGGGCAGTTGGCACCCTAGCCCCCACCCCTCCCCCCCAAATAACGCCTCTGTACAGAGTCAGTAAAGAAATCTATATTAAGTAGAAAAATTTCGCCTAACTGCCTCAGGTAATTTGGTCTCTGTAGATTCTACAGCTGAGAAATCGTCGTCAGAAAAGAAATCCAGATTAAATGGTCCCAGATCTGTTGTTGAAAGTATCAACAGCCTTCTTATGGGAGTTTTTAGTTGTTTCAAGTTGTTTTGCTGAATACAATTGCAAGATGAAAGAGATCTACAAACAGAAGAAAGGATAAAAAAGTAATGAAACTGGAAGAAACTCACAGTTGCACCAAGAAGTAATAGTTATAGAGCAGTGGTTCTCAACATTTATTGGCCCATGCACCCTTTCACCATATTTCAGTATGTTTCCCTAACCCCCTTTCCAAAATTGTCTGATTCGAAAGGCTACTTCCAAATGACATGCATATGATGCTAGAAATCGGTAGTGCGGACCGATGCACACGGCGTTTCGTGTGGTCCTATACAGCCAGTTTGACCCAGCCAATCTGTGGTCACAATTCTCCCTCCTGAAACTTTGAAATTCTCCCCTAGGGGGAAATTTCCAACCGCTTTTAAAGAGGTTGGGCAACAAGATGGAACAAAGGCAGCGGGAGTGTAGTAGGTGAAGCACAAGACTAAAAAAGTGGGTGCTGGTAGGGGTTGGAGGAACGCTACAAACACAATTTTAGTAGTACTTACGGGAAAACGCTTTTCCTCTTTTCACCGCCATTTCTTTCAGCAGGTAATGGTCGCTAAAAGGAGAGAAAAGCAGGATTGCACTAGTGACTCGACGATGGCACTTGATGATGAAAACGCCCCGGGGTTGTCGAAAATTGAGGCGCTTCTCAAAGGACCCCTGAACTACGACGACCCACATCTCCTGGAAATCATAAGGAAGAAGTATCTGATTCCTCCTTCGGCCAAATCCTACGATCTGATGATAGATCGAAAAGACTACAAAGCGGGTGTTTACAACTCTTACTTCGAACTGGAGCCATCTTTTGTCACTTTGCGGGACATACTTTACAAGGTAAAATGCACGAGTTAATAAACAGGCACAGATATCTACAAAACACAAAATTGCACTCTCACAAACATTATATATATATATATATATATATATATATATATATGTATATATATATACTATATATATATATATATATATATATATATATTCCATAACAAGGGTGGGGTGGTTTCAGAGGAAAAAACAACACATTTAACTGGCCTAACACATTCGATAATTTGACTCCCGCCCTAAGCATGCAGTAAAGTTTACACCACTCTATTATAGCCACTACACAGAAGGCCCATCAGCAGTTCACTGATACCCTTCACAAGCACTGGGCCATTCACCTTATCTTATTCTATGTGGGATACTAAGGTATAGTAGGGACCAATTATGACATTGATATCATCACAAATATATATATATATATATATATATATATATATATATATATATATATGTGTGTGTGTGTGTGTGTGTATATATATATATATATATATATATATATATATATATATATATATATATATATATATATATATATATACACACACAACAGCACAGGGCACCAGGAGGAGACGTCTTGCAGCATTTCATCTATTTACTAGGCAACATTTCGAAGCCAAGCCCCATCATCAGGCTGAAACATACATACATTAAATAATATAAAATTGACTCGACTAATTATTATAACAGGTCATTGATTTAAAAAGAAACTAAAAAACTAAAAGGGAAACGCTAAGTACCTTTCAAGGAATATGAGGAAAGACGAGTGACGGTCAAAAGATTCGCAGGTTAAAAGAAAGTTATGCCAAGAAGAGAGGGTTGGAAAAACTTAGTATTTCCCTTTTAGTTTTTTAGTTTCTTTTTAAATAAAGTGCCTTCCATAATAATAAGTTGCATTAATTTTATCTTACTATAATGGGCGTAATGTCTGTCCGTCCGTCTGTCATTCAATCACGGCCAAACAGCTGGTCCGATGGGCATGTAACTTGGCAGGGTTATAGTGGGGACCCCTGAGATGGTTTATAATGGGGTTCCATCCTACCTCCCCCTGCCCCTCCGAAGGGGGTGGGGTGAGAAGGGATTCCCTGAAACAGAGCAGGTTCTGCCCGTAAAACGAGGCTGGTTACGCCTGTAGACGTAGTTACTTTACGAATTTTCATACATAATTTCTATATACATATGTTTACTATTATTATTTAATGTCTGTATGTTTCAGCCTGATGATGAGGCTTGGCCTCGAATCGTTGCCCAATAAATAGATGAAATGCAGCAAGACGTTTTACTCTGATGCTCTTTGCTGTATATTCTGCCGATGGTCAGTGTTTTAGAAGTTGTATATATATATATATATATATATATATATATATATATATATAATAATATATATATAATTATATATCTATATATATATATAATTATATATATAGATATATATATATATAATATATATATATATATATTATATATCTATTACAGCTTACATATGCATGTCTACAAATTCGTTATTCAGCCATAAAACAAAAATATTTGACTTAAACACTGTCAAGAAAGACGAACTGCAGAATTCGAGTGCCAGTTCTCAAATCGCTACCGTTGGAAGATAGCTGACAAATATCACTTTCCACAGGAAATAGAGTGAATGAAAAGATTAGCACAAGGAGCCAGCGTGATGAAAATGAAATTACCCCAATTCAGGAATGTATTTTGTACGAGATATTCGTGTATGCTGATTATTACACTTACATAGTACCCGCTATCTATAGAACTTCCTTTTGATGAAAGGAGATTTTTTATGTTGTAGATATTGGGTGCAATTGTAGGCTTATCTGAAAAATTCATTAGCAACAAAAAGGCATCTTATCTTTGACCTGTGATTAAAATCTACCAATTCTTATCACACACAGATATTAAAGAACGTAAGGGACGGATTCTTCGTAGAGGCAGGAGCTGTGGATGGAGAATTCCTGTCAAATTCTCTGATGATAGAACGCCGTCTGAAGTGGAAAGGTCTTTTAGTGGAGGCTGATGGTGACATGTTCAAAAAACTGCTGAGCCGAAATCGAAAAGCGTGGGCGAGTCACTCCTGCCTAGCTCTGCACTCCTACCCTCACAGGGAAGTCTTCATCAAATACAGCGCCAAAGGAGACCTCATTCCAGGGGCGTCTATGTTTTCGAGAGGCCACGGGGTCCTTGCCCCAGTGGAGCACCTGTCTCCAATGAGGAAGGTTGGTGCAAATCCTGAGAATTCAGATCCACTCTACGATTTTGTACAGTGCCTTCCATTAGCTTCCCTTCTGTTGGCCCTGAATGTTACTCATGTCCACTTCATTTCTCTTGACGTTGAGGGGGCAGAGCCGGCCATCTTGGATTCATTGCCCTGGGATGTCATCACTGTTGATGTTTGGTTGGTGGAACACATCAGCGAACGAGAACATCCGGAGAACTATCAATACCTTCCGAAGGATATACAGAGGAGTGTAGCTTTTACTGACAACCTCGTTGAAGCTTTCATGTCTAGAGGGTACACCTTGTACCCAGTCAGTAAAGAGCGTCTAAAAGATAACTACATCTTCATCAGAAAGAACTCTGAAATTTACGAGAACCTAAATATATTATAGCTGTTTCTTGCAGGTCTAAAATTCATAAGACAACAGGAACTAGTTTTATAGATGTATTTCTTCTAAGATAAACTCGACAGTAATCAACGCACAACATAACTTGCAAAGAGTTCTTACCACATTCTATGTCATCTATTTTCTTTAGTGTAATTCCCTTGAATTGTGAAGAGAAATTATATAAAATTGCAAATATTTTTAACGTATTACTTCCCTGCCTCCAGTCAACATACATTACCAAGACCTTTTAGTTTTCTGTAAAAGAAAACTATTGCACTAGCTTTGTCTGCCAGTCCGCACTTTTCTCCGTCCGCCCTCAAATCTTAAAAAAAAAATTACTGAGGCTAGAGGGCTGCAAATTGGTATGTTGACCATCCATCCTCCAATCATCAAACATACCAAATTGCAGCCCTCTAGCCTAAGTAGTTTTATTTTATTTAAGGTTTTAAAATTAGTCATAATTGTGCTTCTGGCAACGATGTAGGAAAGCCCACCACCCGGTCGTGGTTAAAGTTTCGTGGGCCTCGGCTCATACAGGATTATACCGAGATCACCGAAAGATAGATCTATTTTCGGTGACCTTGATCATACGCTGTAGCGCCCGTACAGAAAACCCGATTGCGCATTTTTTTTTATTTGTTTTATGATTATAATGAGGTGTTTTTACTGGTTTATGTGATTTGCATGACGTTGGTCGTGCGGGACCTTTTCCACTAAATAAATTACACATTGTACACTTTATGGTAAAAAATGTTAGCTTTCGTTCTCGAGGAGTTTTGTCAGCCAGTCTAGTTCCTGTTTATTGTGTAATGTCATTTGCAAGGTAACCATTTCGCTCCCAAGAGCCCGGTACTCAGCCTCGTATAATATCTTAATTATATTATTCAGGAATTATAATAAGATTATTCAAAAGGACGCAATGTGCAATTGTAACCTGATTACAGAAACAACGATCAATGAACAACTCATTAAAAGTCTGAATTAAAACTGATAATTTACATGAATACCGAACACTACACACACCCACACACACACACACACACACATTTCCAAGAATTTGGAACTGTTTAATTAATAAACAAGGCTGTATACATACGTAACTACTCATATATATATATATATAAATATACACCACGTGTATGTGTGTGTGTGTTTATGTGTGTGTGTGTGTGTGAGAGAGAGAGAGAGAGAGAGAGAGAGAGAGAGAGAGTAATCATCATAACTTACTTTTCTCAATTAATCCTTCTTACATTAAATTGTTAACACTGACATGTAAAAGAAAATATTACTATAAAAATGGTCAAAATTACAGTCAATTCCAACTGTATTCAATTGCACGTAAATACAGTTCATTCTATTCTCTGAAATCAAGCGTTTGTAGACTTTTGTTCCCCTCCCTACAAAAGCGAAAAGAATACAGAAATTATCTTGCGATTTCATATTATTACTGAACATAATCATGAATATTATGCAGTTTCGTGTTTAAGGTTGAGTGACAATCGAACGTAAAGTTCATTTACCCGTAGATTTTCTGTTACAAGAGAGACATAAACATTGCGGTTTTTAGTATACCATCGTGAAATTATTTATGATTTTAAACTTATCCTTTAAAACAGGTTTCCCTTCTTTTGCAAAAAGAGAAATATTCCTTTCCCTTCTTCTCCTTCATTCAGCTGAACACACTCTCATCAATAATAATAATAATAATCCTAGAAACGACACACATAGTAAGAAAAGTGATGGACTCCTAAGGAGGCAGGATGCAACCCGCAACCACACTATAAATACCACCCAGTCGAATTGGAGGACTGTGATAGAGCATAATAATAATAATAATAATAACAATTAATTATTATTATTATTATTATTATTATTATTATTATTATTATATTATTATTATTATTATTATTATATTACGTATTCAGAACACTTGTCATCGCTTCACAGGTGAGGCACGACTTTTGCATCAAGAGGTCGAAATAGACCAAACCAAGAGGTTGAAATAAAACAAAGGTCTCTGAATTGTAACGCCACATATCATTTCTTAGATGATGAAGTTGGTCATTTCTGGTTCTAAGCATCACACCAGTTTGCCATTTTCTTAGCAGGGAAAATCGTTTGCTATTAAAGACGATAAAAAAGTAATTACCGCACCGCAGAGACTTTGGGTTAATAAAATCGGAACAATTAAATTACAAGGAAAAATTTTACATTTTTATTGCACACTGTCAAGATTAATCAGATAAAAACGTCATCTTCATTGACTAGAAACGGACACATCTCTCCGGGTCTTTAAACTTTCATCGCGTGATTACGTAACAATAACACGTGCAATTTAAAGCCCATTTAAATGCCCTGCCTATCGTAGTGTCAACAATCCTTTCGCTATTTCGCCCCTTACTAATTGTTCAGACCTGAAAATTTTATCTCTTCATGTTGCGTAAATACCTGAGCTTCTGTATTAGGAGTTTTTGGAGGAGTTCTCATTCCCTTATTCTGAACCAAAATTTTGTTTGGGTATTGAAAATAACCCAAAATTACACATACAACAATAATCCATTCATACAATAACAGGATACGAAATAGCGCTATTCACAGCACGCCACTGTGTGAGCGAAGCAGATCATATTAGTAGACAAAACTAAATCATGCTTTGTGTCATAACTACATGATACTAAATAATAGACGATAATAAATGCTAAATTACAACCTATACTCTATTATAAACTCTAAATTCTGCGTATTTAGGATAAATATTCTTTTACTACGAAATCATAATCATATTATGACAGAAGATTTTAGATGCGTCTGCTGAGTACTATGTGCTAGTTTATACGAAGCCACAACAACAAATGTTGTTTTCAACAGGGTACAAGAGGAAACATGCTAAGACGCAATCGGTACTGACATTGTCTTGGTGACGCTTGGTAAGTGGTTACTGTGTCATCGTCAATATGATTTGATGTGTAAAACTAATTTATCCTGATAAAAATGATTGTGTGTCTAGGGTAGCTTGTCTAACCTACGCTATTAACCTAGAGTAGGGACCATAGCAAAAGGACGCTGGTTCGTCAAAAACTTGATTGGGCTCCTTGACTGACACCACCCATCCCAGCGGCCGCGTTCATAGCTAACTCAGCTAAGCACCACTTTCCTGTGATAGTATTTGGATTTCTATGCGATAGCATTATACCAATCAAAAGATCCACAATTGCATGATTCATTTTTTGGGTGTAGTGCCGTCTGCACTTGGCACGGTGCTACAGACACCTGAGACTCGTTGCAGCGTCCCTTCGGCCCCTAGCTGCAACCCTTTCATTCCTGTTGCTGTCCATAAGTCCACATTCTTATTCTTCCATCTTACTTGAGACAGTTGACCCACAGATTCCCATTAGATGGGGGAACTGCACCAGTCTGTAGTGAAAACAACCTACTGGACTAACTGAGCCACTATCCACCGTGTTTGAAGCCACCCTCCGAAAAAGTACTTTAACACGTCCTGTCATCGGAGATGGTCATCAGCCACGAGTTGGTGGTGAGAGAACGAGCTTGAGACCGCTACTCTCCTTTTGAAGTAAGTATTTTCTCCAAAGTTAGAAATTAAGGTCATATTTTAAGATTAAACAGAGGGTAATGAAAAGTCTGGCTCTAGGGGGAAACATCACAACAGGCCAACCCTCATCACGGTAGACGGGTCTTATTCACTCGATATTTAATTGGTGAAACATGAATACAATTGCAACTCTAAGCATACCATTTAAAAGACTGAAGTTTTCGTCAACATACTTGTGATATATGAAAGCCCCATACGAACTAAAATAAGCATGTGAGCTCTTCGTAAAATATGTTTTCAAGGCAGTTTTTAAATCCAATATGGGCGGCTAACGTCTCATGGACGGTTCTCATCAGTGACGGCCACATCTTTCCCCAGCCTTCCAGCACTCATTTGAACAATGTTAGCGTATGTATGTAACGTTTATTGATCTTACTCAAGATTGCAGTTGTAATCAGCACAATAAAACAACATTTTGTTGCCTATATTAGTGAAAGTATGAAACTTTTTATTCCCGGGGTTATGGTTGGAACTGAATTCATTCTTACCTTGTAATCGGCGGTTTTTATCCTTACTGCCATCACAACTGAAACTCCACAGTGCTTATTTGATTGTTATTATACACATTTTGGTCTCAGTTCACTCCACATTGCACTTTAAACCCGTTGCTGTTCCTGGTTTCTAAGCGCGCGCGCCATAAACACAATTACAAACAGCAGACGACGACAGACGACGAAACTGCAAAGTTTTATTCCCTAAACTGTTTACTTTACTCGTTATTTAGTTTAAATTTACATTGTATTTTTTAAAAAATTTGTTTTGATTTAATTCATGTATATTATCCCTTTTTTGCAACCAAATTACCCCGAAAAATTACAGATATTTCTAACGTAGATAAAATCAAATGTTTCTAACGTTTTCGTACATCTGGCTGCCGAAAACCATAGAGGAACGAATACGGAAAAGTGCATAGAGGAACGACTACGTTTTTTTTTTTTTTTTTTTGCTTTTTTGTTTTTGTTTTTGCTAGCACTTTTCATTTGAATTTCAGTCTTTATTAGTATTTTGAATTTCTTAAATAATCGTATGCCAGAAATAAATGTAACCTTTAATGTTTGCATGCTTTAATGTTTGCATGCTAAGAATGGCAAAATCATCGTTGCCACATTAGTGGAGGCTTCACACATACGCCGTTCCATTATCCTGTTAAGCGTCCGCCCCTGATGAGCTCGCTGCTAACGTACCGTCACGCTTTTTTTGTAATCAGCGATCATAGCACTGATGATAGTTTTTCAAAGTTAATATTGATTTTTATGCTTGTTATTCATACTGTAATTAACTGTAGGAAATTCTCTCTCTCTCTCTCTCTCTCTCTCTCTCTCTCTCTCTCTCTCTCTCTCTCTCGGAGTCCAGTCACTCGGCAAAGAAAAGTCATCTTCACTCCCGCAATTGGAAGAAAAGTTTGTATCATCACTGGAGGATTCAGAACAATAGAGCTCTCATCATCAAATAGGTTATCAATATCACACTCCTCATCTAGTATTTGATTGATCTCACCTAAAGAAATATGCTCCTCTTTGGGACATTCATTGTGAAAGACGCGAAATCCAATTTGTCTCGATAAACGCCCGAAGCGTATTGAAAGAAAACCAACAGGGACAGGCAGTTTTTCTAGCATAAGCGACCACCAGGAAAGAGTTGCCAAGGCTGGAAATAAGTTTCCCATGTGCTGAGAGTGTTACTAAATGATGTTCCTACACTTTCTATACGAGTAAACGTATTATTACGGGGCTGACGGCTTGACAAGCACAGTTAAAGTCTTGAACGTAATATCCCGTTGAAGGCGCTACCGAGTAGATCGCGGTAAACGTATTATTACGTTGGTGACGCTTAACAGGTTATAAACTGTTTCCATGAATTCTAGTTGTCATAGTAATGCAATAATGATAAAATTGCTTTAATATTTATGTATATATACTTCCAATACATAGCCTAATTTCACCAATTTCAACGTTTTGTGGTGTAGTCTTATACCCAGTTTGGAGGGTCAACACATACCGAATGGCAACAGAGAGAGAGAGAGAGAGAGAGAGAGAGAGAGAGAGAGAGAGAGAGAGAAAGGAAGGCGGAGAACGAAGAAGAAAAGGGATGGCGGTGGAAGGGGGGGGGGGGGGGGTTGGGGAGAGGGTAGGTGGAGCTTTATACGCGTGTTCGTATCCATTTCTGCATAATGGAGTTTTTTGTCTCTTGGTACAAGGACAAGTGTCGTTATTCTTTACGATTAGTGATTCACGATACCCTTATAAATTACGGCACTGGGTGTAATGCACTATAGCAAAATCTCGTTCTGTTAAGAGTGTTCGT
Source organism: Macrobrachium nipponense (assembly GCF_015104395.2). Lineage (NCBI taxonomy): Eukaryota > Metazoa > Arthropoda > Malacostraca > Decapoda > Palaemonidae > Macrobrachium > Macrobrachium nipponense. The sequence goes on along the minus strand of NC_061110.1, from coordinate 25,448,722 downwards.
TACAGAAATAGGTATTGCCCAAAAACCTGCTTCGCACTGTCTCTGAAACCCATAGTAGACATGCTGCTTAGTTGTCAATCAAGTTTTTATAAACCAAGTATTTTTTACAAGCTAGCTATTGAATAAATTTGTATTTTTCTCAGTCAAAACATATGCCCCTCAATGCTAACTTTCCTCTTTTAACGACTTTCTGGTCATTGCAAATTCGGCCCCATAATTTCTTATGGTGCGAAAACAGACAAGAGGCCCATGGACCGAAAACGATTGCGTCACACTACGGCGATAATCCAGCAGTAAAACATCTTCATATATCCAAAAAGTAAAACAATAAAGATATATATGCGCATTACGATTATAACAATTACATGTATAGCTGATAACAATCTGCATGAATAACTGGTAAACTGTTCTGCAATGACAGTTGAGTATAGCAATTATTTACAATAGGTACGAAAGTCAAGATGTCGTGACGTCATAATACAGAACTTGAAAGAACGTTCTAATTCAGAAAAATAATTACTTAAATTTGAGTCAGAGTCGAGTTACTTTTTCAATAACGAATATTTTCAAATTAATCATCATAAATATGTAAAATATTGATGTTTTACTACTTATTTAAAAATTAGCCAAGAGCACGCTTCTCGTCATCTTCTACCCCAACAGCTGTTTACGCCTGGCTTGTTGTTGATGAGAAATCGTGTTTCGATTGTTGTGATAAAAGTGCTCCAGCGTCTGTGGGTACAAGTGGTGTGCGGATTTATCACAGGAAATGGTTAGTTTATTGACACAAGCTACTCCGTAAACATCGAGATGGCGTCAATCTTCTAAATACCTCGAGTTGTAAGTAAAAATTGTTGAACGTTTTGGTGAGATTTGCACTACGTTTGAGACCGTTTTCAGTACCCTCTGTTTAAATCTTAAAATTTGGCCTTAATTTCTAACTTTGGAGAAAATACTTACTTCGAAAGGAGAGTAGAGGTCTTTAGCTCCGTTTCTCACCAACAAGAAGTCGCGACTGATGCCCATCTCGGGTGTCAGGACGCGTTATAATGTACTTTTTCGGAGGGTGGCTTGCATTGATGGTAGGTGGCCTGCTTGGCCTGCTGTGATGATCTACCCTATGCAGTGCACACTACCTCCATGACGCTTTCAAAATTTTTACTTACAACTTCGAATATATAGAAGATTGACGCCATCTCGATGTTTGCGGAGTCGCTTGTGGCAATAAACTTCCCATTCCATGTGCTAAATCCGCACACCACTTGTATCCATGGACGCTGGGGGCACTTTCTTCAGAAAAATCGTAAACAATGACTTCCCACCACTACTTTTCCAAGGGAACTACAATTTTTGGTAGAAGAAGAACAAGTGTGCACATGATAATTATTTAAATAAATAGTTAAATGGCAGTATAAGGTCATGAATTGCATACATTTTTTTACATAGGTATTCATGATTATTAATTTGAAAATATTCTTTGTTGAAAAAGTAACTAGATTCCTGACTCAAACATCAACAATTTTGCTTGTGGATGGTACCTACGGCATTCTTTGCACTCTTCAATTGTTTAACAGTGTTGCCAATTGGTATGTGTTTACCTTCCAAACTGGGTATAAGACTTACACAAAACCGGGGAAATAAGTGAAATTATGGTATCTATTTGTAGTATCTATATCTATATATATATATATATATTATATATATTATTATATATATATATATATAATATATATATATATATATATATACTATATATATATATATATATAAATATATATATATATATATCTATATACACATATATATATATATATATATACATATATATATATATATATATATATATATATATATATATATATATATATATATATATATATATATATATATATATATATATATAATATATATATTAGAGCAATTTTATCATTATTGCATTACTATGACAACTAGAATTCATGGAAACAGTTTGTAAATGCATCGGCTTATGTCTGGAGCTCCACTAGATTGGCAACGATGAGTCATTTTGCTGTCGTCTGCTCGTATGTACTTCAGAAATATCTGTAATTTTTCGGGGTTAATTTGGTTGCAAAAACGGGATAAAAGACATGAATTAAATAAACATTTTGAAGTAACAAAGTAAAGTTAAACTAAATATTTAATGAGTAAAGTAAACAGTTAAGGGAATATGGCTTTGCACCTCATAAACCGTGTACTCCGTGTGTTGCCCGTAACTGTTTGTGGAGCGAGCGCTTAGGAACCAGGAACAGCTACGTAGTTCAAGTGCAATTTTGGAGTGAATTAAGACCAAAACATGTATTATATGTAATTACAATCAAGTAAGCACTGTGGAATTTCAGTTGTGATGGCAGCAAGGATAAAACCACCGATTACAAGGTAAAGATGAATTTCAGTTTAAACCATGACCCTGGGAATAAGAAGTTTCATACTTTCACTAATATAGGCAACAAAATGTTGTTTTATTGTGCTGATTACAACTGCAATCTTGAGTAAGATCAATAAACCTTATATATATAAGCTAACATTGTTCAAATGAGTGCAGGGAAGGCTGGGAAAGATGGTGGCTTCGCTGTGCTTATGAACGACACGTGGTTGCCGCCATATTGGATTTCAAAACTGCCTTGAAAATATATTTTACGAAGAGCTCACATGCTTATTTTAGTTTGTATGGCACTTTCACATATCACATTTTGTTGACGAAACTTCAATCTTTTGAATGATATGCTTAAAGATGTAATTGTATTCTTGTTTCACAAATTAAATATCGAGTGAATAAGGCTGAGCCACGTGATGACAATGGATCCACTGCAGTGTTTCCCCCTATACAGCGCCTCATTGGCGTGGTTGGTATGGTCGTTACTTGCCACCTTGGTGGCTGTGAGTTCAATTCTCGACCATTCCATTGAGGTGTCAGAGATGTGTATTTCTGGTGATAGAAATTCACTCTCGACGTGGTTCGGAAGTAACGTAAAGCCCTTGGTCCCATTGGTGAATAACCACTGGTTCCATGCAGTGTAAAAATACCATACAAACAAACCAGTCTGTATACAGTGTGACTCTCTTACTGTGGGAGACATGTTACATTTTAGGGTAAAAAATCGAATGGACTTCCTTGGGCCATCTCACCCGCTTGTTGACTCACCTCCCAGAAAAAGTACCTTAATGCATCCTGAAACTGGGATAGACTGCAGTCACAAGCCATCATCTGTGGAAGCAACACCTCAGGACTAATACTTTCCTCTCGAAGTAGGGTAAAACATCGCTGTGCAGCCATTTGATTGAAAAAATGAGCCACTTTTTTACTCAATATTTAATTGGTGAAACAACAAAATAATTCAATATTTAAGCATACCATTCAAAATATTAAATTTTTTTAACAATATGAAACTGCCATACAAAGTAAAATTAGCATGTGAAGTCTTTGTAAAATATGTGTTCAAGGCAGTTTTTTTAATCCAATATGGTGTGGTATGGTTGTGAGTGCCAGTTGGTTTTACAGTGGTGGACCTGTCCTTCCCATCTTCATTTGTTTAAGCCTATATTACTATTTTGACTTTTTAAAATATTTTTATAATTGTATGGCCGAAATAATTTTTTTTAATTTTTAATAATTGTACAGCTGAAGCAAATGTAACCTTTAATGTGTGCTAGGAATTGCAAGTGATCATTGCCAATTTAGTGGAACTTGATACATACGCCGATGCCTTTACAAACTGTTTCTATGAATTCTAGATGTCATAGCAATGCAGTAATGATAAAATTGCTATAATATTTGTATATATATTACAAATAGATACACTAAATTCACTTATGTATTTCTATGGTTTTGTGGAAGCCTTATCCCAAGTTTGGAGAGTAAACATAAACCAATTGGCAGCAGTGATAAAAATTGTTCGCAGCAAAACTGATGAATGTGTCAGGAATCTGGTTACTTTTGCAACAACGAATATTTTAAAATGAATTATAAAGAATATGTATTAAATTAATGCAGTTCATAACCTTATTGTGGTGTTTTAACTAATTATTTAAATGTTATGTAGTGCTCTCTTCTTCCTCTTCCCAAACAATTGCCACGTTTACCTGGCCGCAAGCGTATACACCATCGTCATTTAAGATTGTTGTGAAGAAAGTATCCCAGCGTCTTTCGGTATGAGTGGTGTGTGGATTTACCACAGAAAATGGGAAGTTTGTTTACACAAGTGACTCCGCAAACATCGAAACGGGATCAATCTTCTATATGTTAGGTGTTTTAAGTAAAAATTTTGAAAGTAGTATAATGGAGGTAAGTTAACACTTCGCAAGGCTAGACTTTCATTAACTTCTGTATTGCAATACACCCCCTGAACACCTGAATAAGCCCTGGTCACTTACCAGCCCGAACCATCATTTATTAAAAATTTACCAAATCTTTGGTTAAAATAAACGATCAGTGTTGCCAATCTCCTGGCAAACACCCTCGTTACCTAGTTACCAGCCCACCGCTGATAGCCCTGCCTCACGGGCCGGTCACACCTGCCCTCTCACGTCAATCATAACTCAATAACTCTGTATGAGAGGGGAGGAGGGTGGGAATCATTCAGGTGTTCAGGTAGGTATTACAATATTAGTTTTACAATAAAAACTTCATTTATTAGGAAATTATGGGCTTAATTTTGTACTTGAGAGAAAACACTTCAAGAGTAAAGTAGAGGTCTCGAGGATATTAGAAGGGCTAAAGTTATTTTTGGGGAAAATGCTTGCGCTGCCATACAGGTGGCCGCCTGGCCGCGCAGCGATGTTTTACCCTAAGTGTTTTCTCCCAAATTACAAATTTAGGCCATAATTTCTTATTAAACAGAAGTTAATGAAAGTTTAGCCATGCACAATGCTAACTTACCTCTGTGACACTTTTGAAATTTTTGCTTGAAACACCTTACATGTGGGAGATTGATGCCACCTTGATGTTTGCTGAGTACTTGTGTAAACAAACTTCCCATTTCCTGTGCTAAATCCGCACACCATTTGTACCCACAGACGCTGGTATACTTTCTTTACAACAATCTTAAACGATGACGACGTTCACAGTCGAGTCCAAGGACACTCGCAATTTTTCGGGAGGAAGAAGAAGAAGAGGAGTGCGCTAGATAATGATTTAAATAAGTAGTTAAACATCAGAATAAGTATATGAATTGCATAAATTTGTTATGTATTCAGGATTATTAATTTGAAAATATTTGTTGTTGAAAAAGTACAGTAGTACCTCGAAATACGAAAGGCTCAACTTACGAAAAATCCAAGTTACAAAAGCCAATACGAAAAATTTAACGGCTCTACATACGAAAAGTTTTCAAGATACGAAAGGTTTCTGAAAGTCCGAGATTCGCCCGGATAACAATTTTGAAAATCGCGCCGTGCGCCGCCATTTTAGTACTAGTAGACTCGCCACCATCCTCCTGCTCTCCCATTGGTTCCTGATGTTATTCGCGGCCATGAAATCCTTCTCTCCTATTGGCCAGCGTCCCTCCCGTCATGCATCTACTATGTATACGTGGTGGCGTGCTTTGGCCACTTGGTACCAGCATTGTTATACTACGCACGCGGTATTCGTTTTCGGGATCGTCAATGTGTATGTTATTTAAAAAAAAAGTGACCAAGATCTCTCACATGGGATAAGTGATCAAGGTCTCTTTTATGGGATAACTGGAAACTTTGCAAGGTTGGTAGAATATCCACTCCCTGCTGAACAGAGGGTGTAGACCAATCATTTACAACATGCATACCAGTATGTATAATCAAGGCACTTCAGTTTATGTTGAGGGTCAGCAGCCGAACATTCAGTACCCCAATCAGTTGCAGAGAGAGCATTTGGTTGAACAGGGTTTTGATGGACACCAGGGCCAACAGAGTCATGAGGTGCAAAGAAAGAACAGAAAGTTGAAATTCTGTAAGAAAAAAAAAGAAAAAAAAAGAAAAAAAAGAAAAAAAAAAAAAAAAGAAAAAAAAAAAAATCTACGTAAAGTAAAAAAAAAAAGTTAAAAATCAAAAAAAGAAAAAAAAAAACGGCAGAAATTAAAGACGCTTTTCAATAAAAGTGCAATCATTTGTAGAAGATCCCCCGAAAAGGCTCACACAGGAATTGTGTACGTAGTACGTACGTACATATGTACAAAAGAAAAAAAAAAACGGCAGAAATTAAAGCCGCTTTTCATAAAGTGCAATCATTTGTAGAAGACACCCCCCGAAAAGGCTCACACAGGAACATTGTGAAAAGTAGGCAGAAGCAATCTTCCTTGGATAGTTACGTATGTACGTAGCCTCACTCGAAAGGTAAGCTTCCACATTTTACGTACAGTATATTTCTTGTTACCATGTACTCTAATATACACTTTATTTACAGGTTATATTTTGCATTTTTTTTTTTATTAATTTAGGTATTGAATGGTCCAAATTGTTGTAGTATTTCATTGTTTATAGGTCAATTTAGCTTTAGTATGAAATTTACTGGGGTGTTTTTGGAGGGCTTGGAACGGATTAGCCATTTTACATGTAAAATGTGGTCCAAGATACGAAAACCTCATGATACGAAAGGCGCCTCGGAACGGATTAATTTTGTATCTCGAGGTACTACTGTAACTAGATTCCTGACACAAATTTCATAGGTTTTGCTGGCAACATTAGCTATGATGTGTTGTTCGTGCTTTCCTATTTTGTTTGCCCCTCCAAACTGGGTATAAGACTTACACAAAACTGTGGAAATAAGTGAAATTAGTGTATCTATATATACATAAATATTAGAGGAATTTTATCAGTATTGCATCACTATGACAACTAGAATTCATGGAGGCAGTTTGTAAATGCATTGGCGTATGTGTGAATCTCCACTAAATTGGCAACAATGAAATTTTGACATTCCTAGCATACAAACATTAAAAGTTACATTTATTTCAGGCATATCATTATTAAAAATAAAAAAAAAAGTCAAAATATAGTAATATAGACTTAAATCAATGAAAAGTGCTAGCAAAAAATGTACAAAATTTTTGTCACAAACAATTCACTAATCTGTTGTCTGCTCAACAATGTTTTTGACAGCTAGATGTACAAGGCTGAAAATTTTTTCTCGCCATGGCATCATTGTAAACAAACTCTCATGTATTTCAAGTGGAATTTGGAGTGAAGTAAGAACAAAATGTGTAATTACATTCAAATAAGCACTGTTGTGATGCCAGTAAGGATAAAACTACCGATTACAAGGTAAAAATGCACTTCAGTTCAAAACATGACCCCTGGGAATATGACTTCTCATACTTTCACTAATACATGTATAGCTAGGCAACAAAATGTTGTTTTATTGTGCTGATTACAACTAGTACAATCTTGAGTAATATCAATAAACATTACATATATGCGCAAATATTGTTCAAATGAGTGCTGGGAAGGCTGGGAAGGACGTTGTCCCAATTCTGGAGCGAAAGGGACAGGATGTGAAGAGATGCCAAAATACATTTAAAAACTGCCTTGAACACATATTTTACGAAGATCTCACATGCTTATTATAGCTCGTATGGTGTTTTGATATACAGTATGGTCCTGAAATATGCGTGATTGAATTGTGCGATTCCCTTTATGTGGTTGCTAGTTCCCAAAATAGATTTTCTGTATATCTGCAAAGCCATTCAAAGTCTGCAAGTCATGCAGCACAAAATGTATCAAATCTATTGTCTTTGCAAGTATTATGAGGGGGAGGGGGGAAGGTTTGCTGATCAGAATTTATTCGGATCTTCACATCCAGAAACAGAACAAACTGAGACAGGCGCTCATAACCAAGTTTGTTAGGCTTAACAGGAGTGAAGACATGCATGATCCGCCGGTCTCCAAAACCTCAAATGCTTCACAAAGCCTTCCTTCTGCAGAAGAACTCTTCATGGAGGATGAGATAGAGGAGTTTGAAGGATTGTTGGCAGAGGATGGGTAAAGGAAATCCTACCCAAAAAGGTTTTTTTAAAGATTTTTACAGCAGGAAATGACTGCATTATACAGTACACTCACACCCAATGGTGGCAGTGTTTGCGTGTGGGAGCTTTCACCATCCTGGGTGTAATTTTAAACTTTTTCAAGTTATTAAAATTTTAAAACCTTTTCAATATTCTATCTATCCATAAGAACAATTTCATATTAGAAAAAAAATACAGTATAGTACATAGGAAGTATTGAAAATGGGTAGTAAAAAAGGACTGGGCAAGTTGCCGTTTGCCTTGGCCCTAATGGAATTATTCCCATAGGGTATGTGTATCAAAATCTTCAATTTTCCAGTTCTGTTAAGCTGTGGCACAACCAAATTTTCGCATAACTGGGGACTGTTCTGTATCTCATTTTTTTTATATGAAACTTCAGTCTTTTGAATGGTATGCTTAAAGATGTAATTGTATTGATGTTTCACCAATTAAATATCATGTGAAAAAGGGTGGCCCTTTCGAGTGAAATAGTCTCGGTTTGATTGTTTACCCTAGCTATTGCCGTAGGTATGCTGCAGCACAGCAAAGAAATGGGTTATTGGGCTGGGATATAAGGTAAACAACTGGGCGGCGACATAGCAGCCACCTCTCCCGGAACATGGCCACCTTCCCAAAAAAGTCCTTTAATCCTCTGCCTTGACCTCCCATGAGAATCAGGCAACACCCCAGGACCTCTACATCTTCTTCCTGGGAAGTCTCAATTGTTGTTCAGGAGTTTCGAACAATCCTGGTTACCAAGAGAACTCAAACCTCTGACGTGGGATCTTACTCTGATCCTGAATAGTCTCACTCGACCTCCATTCGAGCCTCTGTGTCGATCATCAGACAGGAACCTGACTCTCAAGACGGTTTTCTTGTTGGTCTCGGCTTCCTCAAAAAGAGTTGGAGAGCTTCATGGCCTGAGTTATGACATGAAACACAGACCTGTAGCCATTGAATTTGTCCCAGAATTTGTGGCTAAGACTCAGAATCCCTCGGTGCATGATGACAGATTTGCCTCGTTTTCTATTCCTTTATTTAATAAATTTGTGGATAGCGATCCACAGGAGTTGTTGCTTTGTCCCATCAGAGCTCTGCATTGCTATCTGAAAAGGACTTGTCACCTAAGGCCTAGGTGTTGTAGACTTTTTGTTAGCACAGGCCAGTCCAGAAAGGAAGTGTCAAAGAACACAATTTCATTCTGGCTACATGAGGTGCTTAATCAGGCATATTCCTTGCCTGCTAGTTCTGTCACTGAGTATATGCATGCTAGAGTACATGACATCAGAGGTATAAGTTCCTCACTGGCATTTAAGAAGAACTTGTCTGCTCATAGGATTTTCAATGCTGGTTCTTGGCTCAGGCAAACCACATTCACTTCCTTTTACCTAAAGGACATTGCCCACAGGTCCTTGTACACTTTTTCCTTGGGTCCAGTGGAGGCTGCCCAACAAGTTGTGTAGCTCATTTAGTACCCCTGGTGGGACAGTTTGTATCTTACCTAAGATGGTTGTGTGGAAGAGAGGAGGAGTGAGTTTGCTGGCCTCCTTCTTTCTCTTTTTTTCCTTTTCTTCTTCCTACGGGTGGGTCGAAGAATAGACACATCATATGCTGGAATTGGTCTGATACAGGTGAGTGTGTTAGCCATACTGGTTGTAGTTATTTGTTTTGTTCCTATACAATAGACAAATCTGCTTCTCAGTAGCACGTACTCCTCTCTCTGGCAAGGGGAGGGAGGAGTGGTGACAAACCCCTGTGGCCTACATGGTATGTTACTTGAACAGGCAGTTCTCTTTTCCTTCCATGAATGCAGTTAATCTGGTCATATCTCAATCTGTTAAACCCAGCAGGCTGGGTTTTTAGAGATTTTCTTCTTTATTCCCTCACAGTCTTGGAACCCCTTCTTTAGAACTCAGTTTTCTAGGAAAGGTCGTCAGGTAAGCTGAACCCCCAACCGATTCAGGGTACTTGCACCTCCCACCAAGTATAAGTCTATCCTATTGTTAAGGCTGAAGGTTTGTTCCGCGTATGAACAAATGACAAATTTTTAATCAGTTTGTATTTCTCATAGCTAACAAACCTGAGGTCTTAAAGCTTACTGCCCACCTCCAGCTGCCCCTCTCATATTCTGGGTTGGAAGAAAGACTGATGAGTCGTGGTACCAAGCCTGGTCAGTGACCAGCTTCCACCTCGTATACGCATGAGTTGCCAGATGCCACAGATTCCTTGCTTTGCAATCTTTAATTGTTTTAACCGGTTTCCAGCTGGCGCCAGAAGATTATCCTATTGTTAAGACCTCAGGTTGTTAGCTATGAAAAATACCAATTGATTAAAAATTAGTCATTTCTAGCTTCCATACTAGTTAGAAACTTTAGCTATATGTAATTCCTTGGTAACTGTATATATAAAACATTATTTTATTATAATAATGTAATTTTTTGTGGGAGTTATAGATACTTTTTGAGTGATATCCATCGTTTTTAATAATTTTCTTAATGAACATCCACATGGAAGAGCATAGTTTAGATTTAGTTCAGATTACAAGGAAACATTGTGGCGGGATCACAAGCTTAGAAAAAACAAGTAAACTCCCCACAGTTACGTTAATCGTACCAGCTAACAAAATTTCCCACACTCACACTTTCCCCTTTACGTTACCTTTAACTGCAGGACAATTGGTTCAATGACATACCAAACACACAAAACGCAAACAGGTACTCACCTCTGGCTTCTGATACTCAGGGCTAGGCTGTGCTGTCCGCCGGATATAGGCTAGCCGACACACAACCACCGCCGACAACCAAACACAACCCAACCACCTGAGACCCACAACCCCACAACAACTCAATAACCCGACAAATCACTGCAGACGAACACCAACAGCCCGAAAGAACACGACAACCACACGACTTACAGAAGCACAACAACCCGCCAAAACCAACACTGCCCCAACCACCACTCACAGACACCGAAAATGCACCACCAACCTCTTCAACCTCACCATAACCAGACAGAAACACGCACAACAACTTCACAACCCCAAAATCTATCAAATAACACCAAAACAACTAACCACCAAAGGATAACTGCTGTCAAAACCAACTCTGACTTCACCAGACGCCTCACTGCTTACGACTCTCCTAACAGACTTCCACTGACATACTACAGAGCGCCACAACAGACATGCTTCCGACCGCCATTTAACCACTTCCATTCATTCTTCCACCAATCTCTCTCTCTCTCTCTCTCTCTCTCTCTCTCTCTCTCTCTCTCTCTCTCTCTCTCTCTCTCACACAACCTTTGGAGACATTGTCAAATATAAACTATCATTACTCCTCCATAACATTAATGTTTTTTTTTCTGGATTTCAGGTTTCGTATGTATTCCATCATGAAGACTTAAAAATACATACAACTTTTTAATCGTTTATTTCTGATTTTAATGGGCTAGTTTAAATTAATTTTAAACATATGTAACTTTTAACTTTGTGTCCAGTAATTCTGGAAAATTGTCTATTAATTCTGGTCAAATGCTAAAAAAATCTAATTAAAAGGAAGATTTTAGAGTAAACATAAAACAAACTGTTCATGAAGAAAAAATGGATCCAATTCCTCAAAGTACCATAGTGAAAACCAGCACTGAAAACTCTGCTGTCAGACAGGAGCCCGAATGCTCTACAGCTAAAGAAACCTGTACAAGCCATCATGTTCAGCGAATTGACACTGGTGAGTGTATTTAAAGTATTGAGTAGGTATAATATGATAATACTGCAGACTTTTTTTTTTATACGTATATTCAAGTTTGTTTGTTTACATGCAATAATGGGTAAAACAATTCAAGTATTATAATACAGCTCCATTTGAGCTCCATAAAGAAGCTCATTATCAATTGATGGTCTGTATTAAGCATCTGATAAATATATAAAGAAAGTCCTTCATTCCTATGTTATGCAAATCCTTTTATGTTTTATGTCAGAATTGTTCAATCCTTGATGCAATTCAGTGAGTGGTATTGATGATTTAATAAATTATCGTGACAATGGTGTGCATGTGATTGGTGCGCTTGCTTTTTTTTAAGTGTGGAATTTTATATTATGTCAATAAAAAAACTAGAAAAGTTTAAAAAATTTGATAGTATAATTTCCTAACTTTCATATTGCTAAAGTAAAATCTTACTCTTTGGAGACAAATGCTTGCTGCCAATTTATTTATTTTGTTATTCAGACTGGCACCTATCAGCTTTTGAGTTTTTTATTTACAGTGATGATATAATCATTGATTTATGTTGGGAGGTGATGGGTGACAATTACACTAGTGATCACTTCCCAGTTGTTGTTGGTAGTATTAATAGCTCACCAAGTCCCGCCTGTCCAGAGACTACCAAATTGAATTTAGAAATAAAAACTGGCATATGTACTGTATTTAAAAAAGCACCATCGATGCTTTTGTTGAAGATTTCCAGAACAATTTGTGATGTTGTTAAATACCTCATTTAGAATTAATCTTATCTAGTGTTAAAGTTATCTTCGTGCTGTTAGGTGCTATTGGCATTCAGAAAAAAACAAAACAAAATACTATGCATGGCTGACTTAGTTAGACTGTCTATAATCACCTGTTTCCCCGTCAGGTGCAGTTAGAATGTGTGTTCTTGTCAGAATTCTTCTTGCTGCATCCTTGTCTACATTGTGTAATTCCACATATGTACAGTAATAATTTTGGAGATTTTTGGCTTTATATCTCCTGTACATTACAGGCAGTCCCCGGTTCTCAGCGATCCGGTTTTACGGTGCTTGTCTAGTGACAAAAATTGGCACCAATATCTGCCTTGCCTTGCTAGAGCTATTTCAGATGCTTCAGTAGATTTTTCACATACATATGTTTACTAATTCAGTTGTAAAGAAACAAGAACAATTCTGTTGATATTTGTCTTGTAAAGTAGCGCTAGCTGAACGATCAATAGATGTTTTCAATGCAACTCTTAAGCGTCTACTTAACCTTGAAGTATTTAAGGCCATTGTTGAATATTTAACCTTGAAATATTGAAGGCTATTGTTGAAGATGTTTTGAATCAGGAGAGTAGAGAATTCTTAGCTCAATCTTTAAAGTCCTCATTCGAGGAAGTTTCTGTGCTTTTTTCAGAGGAAGGGTCTTCCAATTTAAGGCTTTGTAATTTGGTTGGAGCACTCACCCGCGGGTTGGCTCAGTCAGCGGGATAGTGTCATCTGCTTGGAATCCGGGAGTGCTCCTATACTTGGATGAATGGTTAGTTCTTGCCAACTTGTTTCAGGCGATCTTGAGTCATCCATCCCAGTCGATTGTTTATCAAGAGATGAAGATCTTTTCGGGCTATTGTGACAGAGATTCAACAAAAGAAAAGCTTCCAGCCAAGAATGGTAGTCTCTTTTGGGCCATATGGCCTCTTTAGAGAAGTTCGTCAACATGGCCCACCTGGGGAGCCATTCTGGGACATCGAAATGTCAGGGAGTTGGACAGTAGAGGGAAGCAAGATCCATATCAACAACCTATACCTTTTGGCGATATGGAAAGGCCTTATGCAAGTGGAACATCTAGTCAGAGACAAGATGATTGCAGTCTACTCTGACAGTTCAACCTGCCTCTGTTTTTATAGAAGAAGGGAAGGGGGGTTACAAAATTAAGAGATTTGTTCAGGCTGGCAGAGAACCTTCTCCTTTGAGCAGAATCCCGGAACATCTTTCTTTTGCCACAGTGTTTCCCAAGGAGAAACAATGTTATCGCAGATTAACTCAGCAGTGGCCTCTTCATAATCTGTCAGAGGATGTGGAGCCTTTGGGGAGCCCAAACATTGATCTGTTCACAACTGCCCAGAATACAAAACTCGGTTTACTGCTCTCCATGCCAGGATCCTCAGGCATGAACAGTTTATGCTTTTCTTCAAGAGTGGCCCAATCTAGACCGTTATGCTTTTCCCCCATTTGCAGTTTTGAGGAAGGTAATGAACAAGTTGCGCTCTTCAGAGAATGCTAGACTGATGTTGATAGCTCCTTGGTGGCCCTGAAGAGAATAGTTTCCCAAGCTGCTTCTCCTTGCAGTAGATGTTTCTTCGTCTTCTACCATTCAGGAAAGGTCTTCTCAGACAGTCTTATTTGAAAAGATACCATCAAAAGCTCCAAGTGCTTTGTTTGACCGCTTGGAGAATTGGCTGTCTCTTACGAGTTGGAGGCTTTTTAAGAGCGGCTAGGGAATCAATCCATAAAACTAGGTGTTCCACTGTTAAACTGTATGAAAAAAAGTGGTCAATTTATTGATCTTGGTGCTTGCCTGGATGGATATCCACCATCTGTTCCTCTATAGATAACCTGATTGAGTTCTTCCAGTTTTTCAGGTACACTAGCAACTTTCTGTTCCTTCGTTTCAAGGATATCGCTCTATGTTGTCTTTGGTTTTGTGACATGCAAACTTGAATATTACTCACGATTTAGATTTGAAAGAGGTGTTCCTATCTTTCAAGCCAGAATCCCCAAAGACTTCACATCGTGGTTTAGGATGGATTTTGAATGTAGTCCTCAAATATTTAATGTTGCCTCAATTTGGGCCTTTGGCTGAAACTTATGAAAACTTGACTGTGGAGACAGTATTTATCTTAGCTCCTGCTATAGCTAAGCATATAACTAGGGCTTCAAGCCCTTTCTTGTAATTTGGGCTTCATCTCTCTTCAAATGTTAAGGGTTAAAAATGACCTAAAAGCGAAAGCCTTTCCCAAAGACTTCATACCGTGGTTTAGGATGAATTTTGGATGCAGTCCTCAAATATTTGATGTTGCCTCAATTTGAGCCTTTGGCTGAAACTAATGAGAACTTAACTTTGAATATGCTTTGTCTCTTAGCCCTTGATACAGCTAAGCATATAACTAGTGAGCCTCAAGCCCTTTCTTGTAATTTGGGCTTCATTTGGCCTTCCTCTTTTCTTCAATTGTTTAGGGCAAAAAATGATGTCAAAACAAAAGCCCTTCCCAGAGTTGTGAAAATGCCTAATTTGGTCTAGTTGGTAATGAAAGGGAGCCTCTGTTGTGTCTAGTTAGAGCTCTTAGGGTTTACCTGGACAAACTCTAACTTTCAAGAGGGGGGCATTAGTAATTTAATCTGTGGTGTTTGGAGGCCTGATACTTATATATCCAAGAATGTTATGGTTTTTTTTCCCCATTGTTAAAAGTAGCCTTATGATATCTGTGCAGTAAGCACATCTTTTAATTTCCTTGAAAACCTTTCGCTAGAAAAGGTGGTGAATGCCACTTGGTGGAGTTAACTTGGTTTTTGCCTTGCATTATTTGTGAGATGTTGGAATTTCTTATGAGAATTGTAAAGCCCCTAGTCTTATTGATACAGTGGGAACAATTTTCTTTTAAGACCTCAGGTTTGTTAGCCATGAAAAATACAAATTGATTAAAAATTTGTCATTTTACTTCTTCTTTGGGAAAAGTGTCTCATGTTTACTTGATATTGAAGACTGTTTCTTCTGGTTCTGATTCTACAAACCCATAACATAAAAATTTTCCTTACAAACCCATTAATAATTTAGTGAGTGTCCTCACTACCCTCAAGCTTGCTTCTTTTTGATTTCATGGGGAAAATGAGGAAGGACAGAGCATGTACAAGGGAATTGTTTTGGATCTTGACCAATATAAGCTTGATGAGGCTGGGACTACCTTCAATTGACTACCACACTATTGAAATTAAATATATATGGGTAATGGTTTTATATTAAAAAAATGTATTTTTGATTAAAGATTAGTATATATTTTCCAGTGTTTTATATTTGGCTTTATTATGTTATGCTCAAAGGTATATATTTTCAAGTCTTTTATATTCTTTTTATTAAGGTATGCTTTAATTAAAGGTAATAGGTTCTAACAATTAATCTAGATTATGTGGGTAAATATATACAGAAGCTCCTTTACTTATGAATGAGTTACATTCTGAACGGCGGTTTGTATCTTGAATTTTTTTGTAAGTCAACATGTTACTATTTGCAAAGTCAATACTTACAGTACTACTTATGTTTTTTTCATACTAAAACACAATACAAGTACATACTGTACTGTACAGTTCCCGGTTTAGCGCTGTCTCATTTTACAGCATTCCAGCTTTACTATTTTTGGATCACGGCATTGTTAACCTGATTTTTCGGTGCCATAAATGGTTTTATGATGCTGTTACCCCCTTTACACTGCCGTAACTGGTTTTACGCCACTATTTATTCCCATTCATTGCTGAATTACCTCACAGGTCTCAGTGCTTGTCCTATGGCCTAGATTCTATATTCTACATATCTGTTTATTCCCGTTATAATTGATGTTCCAGCTTCTGGTGATTTTCAGCTTATGCTGGGAATGGAACCCCTGCGGGAAACCAGGGACTGCCTATTCTGTATTTTATTAATATGAATGATATATAAAACCTAAATACAATAATTACTGTACTAAGTTGTGATGATAATAGTACAATTTATAGAACACTTTACTAATGTGAATGGTATACGTATGCAGTACAGGCAGTCCCCACCCACCAGCGATATTGGTTAATGGCGATCCAGTTTTACAGCGCTTGTCTAGTGGTGCCATTGGCTTTTTCTCATGTTTCATGTACTGGTGTAATTAAGGACTTTTCCCCTCTGTCCGGTAAAACCTTAAAATATATGACAAAATGTGTGGTGTGTGTCTAGACTAATATTCTCTTGAAGAGATGTGATTCTCTCCTGTTGATAGCTCAGAAGCATATATCTTCAGATAACTGGTCAGCTGTGAGGAATAGCCCTTTATCGAATATTTCAGGATATTGTCGCCCAGTCTTAGTCAACCAGGCAATCTCGGACAGGAGAGAGGATGCTAAATATTTTGCCCTACCTCATTTAATAGACCATCCTTAAGAAAGCAGTCCATCTCTTACAACAGAGGGAAACCATCTAGAACTGCTGCTCAAGCCTTTCGTCAAGGCTTTCATCAGGCTTCCCAGTCCAGGGGTAGGCAAAGAGAAGAAGATTGCCAACAATACCATTCCTCAGCTCTGTCATGGTTTGAAAAACAAAGCCCAGGACCTTCAAAGGGGTCCACCAGATGTAGGCTGCCTCTCCCATCTCCTTCCTCAAACCAAGGGTAGTAGGGGCTGTCTCAAGTACAAATGGAGAGTGGCAGATTGCCAGGGCAGAAGTTTGGACGTGCTAACCTTGAAGAAATGGTACATTCTACCCTTCCAACCAAAACCTTTTCTGTCACCCTATCCTCTCAAATGTCACTCTTACTGTTGAAACTCTCAAAAGCAGAAGGCCCTACAACAAGAGATGCAAAATATGTTGGACAAGGGGCATGTGGAAATAGTAAAGACACCGTCACCAGGTTTCTACAGCTGCCTTTATCTAGTACAGAAAACATCAGGGGATTGGAGGCCAGAGATAGACCTGTCATAACTGAACAAGTTCAAGATGAAGACACCAAAGTCAGTTCTGGCAGCGATCAGGGAGGGAGACTTCATGAGTTCTCCAAGTCTTCACCAGAATTTTTTAACTCAATTTTGCATGGGCCCACAAGAGGTATCCATTCTGTAGATATCTAGACGATTGGCTCATCTGTCCTTCGGCAGCCCAGGCCAAGACGGACAGAGACCTGATAATTGCAGATGTGCAAGATGCTAGGGATTCTCATAAATTTCAAGAAGTCAGATTTAGTTCCGACTTGGAAAATCAAATACTATGTGGGAATGATGATCGATACCCAAATTTTGAAGGCTTTTCTGTCACAACAAAGGTTGGAGAAGTTCCTAGAAGTTTTGAGAAGTTTCCTCTCTCGGTTCAGGCAACTGATAAAGAATTAGCAGATTCTAATTGGACACCTAGTATCTGTGGAAAAACTGGTTCCAAAAGGCAAAGCTTGGATATGTTACTTACAGTGAAAGTTGAAGGAAAACAGCCAGACTCACGAGCTTGCTGGAAAACTGATTGCAGTAACTAAGGACAACAAGAGAGACTTGCAATGGTGGAGAAATCCACAAAAATTATCTCCAAGGAATGAATTTGGGCCAGGCAGCTGTAGAGATGCTAGTGTATTTGGATGCGTTTCAATGACTTGGAACATGACGGAACAGCAAGAACACATAAATGTTCTGGAGATGAAGGCAGAAGGCAGCCTGATTAGCTCTTCATTTCTTCGAAAAGGACCTGAAAGGAAAGACAATTGTCTGATCGACAACACATCAGTTGCCTCCTATTTGAACAAAAGGGGGGGACGATTTCCTGTTCCTTAAATAAACTAGCAATCAAGATCCACGGGTGGTCGGAACTCAAGGGATTGACACTGACTGCCAGATACATTCCAGGGAGGAAGAACATCATGGCAGACACCTTGAGCAGATCAGGATAGGTGGTGGGAACAGAGTGGTCCTTGCTCCCTTTCCTCAGTTTGTGGCCAGGACCCACAATGGCTGTGTTCGGGACTTCAAGGAACCACAAGTTACCCCTTTACTGCTCTCCAGTTCTAGACAAGAACGCTGTTATACAGGACGCCTTTCAACACCAGTGGAACAACCTAGACGTTTATGTATTTCCTCCATTCAGCCACATAAGGAGAGTGATCAACAGTTACTTCATTTCTCAAGATCTCCAGATGATGATAGGCATCCCAAGATGTCATCCTGTAGCATTGGATCTACTGAAACAAGAACACAGCAGAAGGATACGTACATCGATCAGTAGAATCACTTCAACAGACTATTGAGCAACTCCTCAGAAAGAAAGGATTTTCTAGAAAGGTTGCAAAAGTTATTGCTAGCTCAGTTAAAGAGTCCCCCCTCAAACTTTACGAAGGAAAATGGTGTCTTCCTGGATTGATGCAGTAAGAGGGATGGAAGAGATATTGAATTGTCATCATCTTGGGAGATTTTGGATATGATAAAACATTTTGAGAAAAGTTGTTCTTGAAATTTGAAACCTGTTTGGGATATATCAAAATTCTTACCAAGTCTCTTCTTTAGACAGGGACTTAACCTTGAAAACAGTGTTTCCTTTGGCTTTAGCGTCAGCTAAGAGTTGGTGAAATTCACGCACTCAGAGTGCTATAATGTTACACACTCCTGTCGATGGACGGAAATGGCATTCAGTTTTCTGTCTGACTTTATAGTGAAAATACAGAATCCTTCGCCATGTCCCTAGATTTGATGGCTTCTCAATACCCTCTCTTAAGGACTGCATGGATGATGATCAGGAAGAGATACTGCTTTGCTCTGTATATGCTGTGAGAGCCTATCTAAAGCTATGGCCAACCTCAGACCAAAGCAGCATAGGCTTTTTGTTAGTATGGGTTTTATTAGGAAGGAGATTTCAAGAAACATGATCTCCTTTTGGTTGAAGGAGGTCCAAGAAGAGCTTATACCCTGGACCAGAATGTATCTACCATCCCAACACACATTAAGGCCCATGACATCGGGAGTATTGGCCCTTCGGTTGCTTTCAAGAAGAACTATGCCGTGGGACAAAATCTCCGACCTTGGGTTTGGAACAGACAAACCACTTTCACGTCTTTTTATTTGAAAGATGTCACACATATTCACTGGTCAATTTCTCCTTTGGTCCAGTGGTTGCGACTCAGATTATGTTGTGTAGTCCCTCTCCGTTGCACGACCTGGGTCTGGCAGGCAAGGTTCCTGGGTAGGACCATCTGACTCCATTTAAACGCTGAGTGCCAGTGTTCCATCACTTCACTTTAGGGAGTGAGTATTATCCTTATAAGTGTTATTTTGTTTTTGGTGGTTTCAGTTTCTGGAGAGATCATCCTCCCACCTCTTATGAGCCTTCTATCACATGATGTTGTGGGGTTTTGTAGCAGTGTCAGAACAAATGAAAAATTCGGTACTGTAGTAATTTGTATTTTTCCTAACATACAAACCCACATCATGTAGTTTTAATTTCCCTCCTCATGCTTCCCCTCTTTTACAATCTCTGGCTATTCACAAATTGGAGGATTCTGGTCCTGCAGGCACCTTTTATAGCCAATGGTACTCTCTTAAAGCAAGTCTACCATAGCCGTCTGTGCATGCTTGCCTAAGATACTCCCATCACATGATCTGATATTGTGGGTTTGAAAGTTAGGAAAAATACATATTGCTATTGAATTTGTCATATCTTCACAGTTTCTTACTTCTCTGTACGTCCGTACCTGCACAGTACATAATTTTAAATCGATTGAATTTTACTACTTGTGTCCATTATGAACATTACGTAGTACATTTTTTCTTTATTTTATCGAATTGTTCCTTCTTTATGATTGTGACTTATGGAGTTTACCTAGTGACATAAACAAAACGTCTTTTACTCTGTTTATGTCAACCATTTAATTTCTTTTTTAAGGGTAATACGTATATTACGCTAACTTTTAAATGCCATTACAGTAACTTTAAATGTTACCTTAATACTTTGGGAGCATGATTAGGTCATATTTAGCGTTTAAACTTTAGAAATAAGCATTTATTAAAAATTTTAATGACCGTACCAAACTTTCACGAATCCTCGCCTTATACAAGGGGTTCTAAAGCCTAACCTCAGCTAAGTGCGAGATATTACTGTGGCAGAGTCTGGTTATTGGCGATTCAGTTTTATAGCACCTGTCTGGTGCTGAAAATTGTGGTTTTTGGCGCCGAAATGCGCCAATTTCCACTTATCAATGCTGATAAGAGTATTGGTGCCAACACATACCTAACAGTGGCGCCATTTGGTTATTGGTGCCTAAATCCGGTTAGTGGTGCCAAAATTTGGTTATTGGCTGCATAATCACAGAAATGCACTGATTTTCAGTTATTGGTGATTTTTGCTTATCATCCAAGCCATTGGAACTGAACCCCCACTGCTAACCAGGATCTGCCTGTATATGTAAAACCTAAATATGTACAGTACTTGTATACATAAGTACTACTAAGTTGTGATGTGATGATAATAGTACAATTTATAGATCACTTGACTAATACAAATGATAATAAAAACTTACTATGAGATTCAGGGTCTCTGTAACATGGTTTTTTGGACTTTGCTCCTTGTCAAAGCATCGGATGTAGCTGAAAGTTGACATATGTATATTTTACAGCCACACACAAATTTTGTCAGCATTATCAATAACCTAAACCCGATAGTTTTAATTTTTATGGAGTAAAAATGATCTAGCCGACGCCATGGCCAATGATTACGAGCCAAGTGTTGAAAAACGTTCATTACGTAAGCAAGGTAAACACCTTTTTACATAATGTTGCCCCGCCCATCCACCAGACAGAAACTCCATCAGCTCTTAAACCCAAAGACTTTATGAATGGCGGAACGATACATAGATGTGGGTGGGGTATCAGTACTAGCGTAGTAATACTACTGTAGCAGTAGTGCCATAACAGTATAGCAGTAATATACATGAATTAAACGTTTAGGCCAACTGCTGGGATCCTTGAGGCTCATTTAGCACTTCTTACAACTACTCGAGAGATGAGTTTTTATAGCCAGAAGTTAAATTTTCTAATCCAACAATTCCCATGATAGCCTTCAGTGTTATCCTGAATTATAACGAGGCGAAAGTGGTTGGAGCCTCATGAAGTCATCATTCTGACGATAATTATTGGTGAAGGTTTAAAGCCAATATACGGTACCGGCTATTTTTTTTCAGTAAATAGGTAGATAGCCAATAAATAAAAATTGCTTGACATTGGATATAGCAGTTATCAAATCAAGCTTGTCTACTATGTTTTTGAAAATGACCAACCATTCCCTACATCTTGTCAATCTGATTGTGACCTATAAAGTAGACTGTAATTTCTTAGGAAACCTATTTTGGGAGTTAGACTAATAATCGACGTGTTTTTGTATTTATTAACATATTTTGTTGGTTTGTTCATTATGACAATTATCAGTGGAGAGGTTCCAGAGTTCATAAAGGTGTACTGCTTTGCTTGTATTTAAATTTGTATGTCGTTGTTGCCAGAGGTTTAGCCTTCGTTACGTATAACCAATCATCCATCGAGAAAGAGGGAAGAAATGCTGTCACAAGTTACGTAACGAGTGTGTTCGAAACCTTTTCTCTGAGTAAGTTGGCCCGTCTTCAAAAAAAGTCACTTTTACATTATAAGTACCAAGTTTATTCAACCTACGTAATGCAGAATACAGTCAAACTTTATTTGTAGATATAATATGTATTCTGAATGAGCGTTATATTTATGAAATGCATAGATAAAAAGTTATTTTGCGAAAAAACCGTGTTACAGAGCCCCTGAATCTCATAGTAGTACATTAAGGAAATTATGATAATTATGTAGTAGCACATATAACCAAGTAGTACAGGTGTTTTAATTTATGATCAGAGTTCTTTGTATATCTGTAAGTTTGTAAGTAGAGGAGCATCTGTATTGTAAAAGGCATTGTATTTAACTTTAATAATGTGTAAAGACACAGAAAGACTTTTCCTACTGATTTACCTTTTTCTCAGAAGAAAACAGTACCAGCACAACAACACCCAACCATGAGCTCAGCAAGATACAGACCTTTGTTTTCTTTGACTTGGAAACAACAGGTGCTGTTGGAATGGACTGCAGAATACTGGAACTTACTATGATTGCAGTCTCACGGGAGGACCTCCTTACTATGAAGGTAAACAACGGTATTATGGTTGACAATACACCATCATCAAAAAAGAATATTGAAAGTGTGTCGCCAGTACCTAAGCTTCCTCGTGTCATCCACAAATACACACGATTGTACTATCCAAGAAAGTTAATACTCCCTGTCATTGAAGAATTAACTGGACTTAACAATGAATTGCTCCATCGCTTACCAGGTTTTAGTTTTGCAAGTGCAGAAGCACTGAACCTATTCTTGGATCTTCCCAAACCAGTAGCACTTGTAGCTCATAATGGGAATCGTTATGATTATCCTTTATTAATGGCAGAAATGAATAATGTTCTTGATAATATATATACCTTGAAGAGTGTCTGTACACTTCTCTGTGTTGATTCCTTGTTAGCATTTAGAGCCATTGATTCTGATTTAAAAATAGAAGAGGAAGTTAAGGAAATTTCAGAAATAACATCGCTAGCTGCATCCTTTTCATTTGATGACATGAATAGCGATGATGAGGATGGGGAGTTGGATTTTGAACCTGAAAGAAAAAAGGTTCGATGTAAAGGCAATGGGGATGATTCCCGAAGAGCAATTACCCCACCTTCTCCTATGGATGAAGGTCAACTGGAAATTTCAGCAGAATTACCTGTAACCCCTCTGAAAGACCAGTGCATTATAGTCAATGCTCCTAAAACCCCTTTGAAAGCAAAGATTATGCCTAAACCTCCTGTCACTCCAGAAGCTAGTGCACATGTAAGTAAGGTGAATGGGACTAGTAGTGTCCGTCGTAGCTTAACATATGGAGTCAGGAAACGAAAGTGGGATGGAACACAACCTTACAAACAAGTTAATATTTACAAACGCTTGTTTGGAAGTCAGTATGATGCTCATAGATCAGAAGCAGATTGTATTGCACTCCTTGAGATATGTGGTTTTTACAGTGACAGGTTTGTTAATTGGGCAGATAGTAATAATTCTAAATTCACAATGGTAAAACCCATGTGGGAAAAAAGAAAAACCTTCAAAATTATGTGATACTTTTGCAGCTGATAGGATCCATAAAGATTTTGTTTATTCTCTTTAATAATCTTTTAAATATTTTACCATGTTCACAAATGTTTTGATTGATATCCAGTAAGTCTGACTGGTGCTTAATTTTATCACTGAAGAAATTTTATATAATTTAGGATAGATGGCAATTGCCATAGTTTTTGCCAAGGGAAGTTATTGAATGGAAAGATTTAGAATTAAGTGGCAATTTTACAGTTGTCAAGAGGCCATACTATTTATTATTTGAATGCATGTTGATGCTGTTAAAAGAAAATTGAGTGGTTTTTAACCTTGTTGTGCCTGCATTTGGGGACAGTAATGCAAAATATACCTTTCATGTTTTAAAGAAAATTGAGTGGTTTTTAATCTTGATGTGCCTGTATTTGGGACAGTAATACAAAATATACATTTCATGTTTTGTAATTAAAAATCTAGTTTTTTATAGTAAAATTGTAACTAATTAATTTATCATTGAAGTTTGGTAACAGTGATTTACAAAGAAATGTTCTATTTCTATGTCTTGATATACATAGTTGATTTATACTGTGCCATTTCAGACAAGTACTCATTTACCAAACTGTCAGTTTATAAAATAAACCTTTATAGCTCTAGTTTCTTTGTTTGATGTTAATTGACATGAAGTCATCCTTGTATTTTTCAGGAATTATAAGGTTCTTATGTTATTTATGAATCAAATTGATGATGTATTTCATTGTAGTGAATTTAGAATTTTTATCTATTTTCTGTGTGAATCATGTTTTATGTACATTAATGTAACTGTTCTTCATACATTAGGTATTTGTGAAGTCACTATAGTATTTAGTATGATAAGATGTGCAGTATCGAAATTTAGTGTAAGTAGATAGAGTTCAGTTGATTATATGGTTATATCCTATAGTATTTCGAAGTTGAAAAAGGGACTAATTTGGAATTACATAACTGTTATTAGTGACTCCTAATAGAGAAGTGAAAAAAATATGTTCTGCCTTAGTTAAACATTTTATAGCTAAAAATCAAGGTCACAAATATGGTTAGTCCCAAAACTGAATTCCACTGGCACTGAAAACTACAAGGGGAAATAGATTGTCAGCCATCCATCACTGCTAAGGAATGTACATAAAGAGTATTTCTCTGTATTATATCTTATTTAAATTGTAATAGTTTTTAATTTTATTATTTGAATTGCAATAGATATTAATTTTGTTATATACTGCATAGCAGCTAGATTGTATTAAAGTTCAGTGATATGCAATTTTGATTTTATTTAAGAAATACTGTAAACATTTGTAGTTATGAACTTTTTGTTCACGTAATGTTATTCATTATTCCTTTAGGATGAATTTAAGAGATTCAGGTTTCAAGATAGTGTATATCAGGAGAATTGGTTATAGTTTAATCATTTGCGCCTTTCAAATTTTTTTGCTCAATTTGTAAGGATGAGAATATGAGGATTTTTAATACAGTACAAAATTTATTATGCTGTTACCAAACTTTTTAGTCATATAACTTATACAATGCCATTATTAAATTCTGGTTGGTAATCATAATTATTATACAGTTAACCTCCTACCTCTGCAAAGTCATTTTTGCAAGAATGGGAAAGTATGAAATAGAAGGGAATAAATATATTTGAAGAACAAACCATTGACTTATTGCTGACTTCTTAACGAAGACCAAGCCAGTCAGTTTGAAAAGTTTGAGCTCTCTCCAGTGGGGATTGCATTGTAAAATTTTTGCTGTAATAGTCTGACACTTGCAGTTCATTGTAACTTAGTTGAAGGCCTGTGTTTTTTGCATCAGTCTTATTTTTCCAGAGCATATTATCAACTCTCCTAGTGAAATTGAACAAAAATTTAAAAAATAATAGATTTGAAACTGCTTTATTTCAAATCATAAAATAATGTGGCAGATGAACTGTTTTTTTACCGTAAAGTGTGAATTAAAAAAAATTGTGTAATGCATTGAATACTATTGAATATAGTGCTCGTGTGATTTAAAATACTGAAATAGATTTTGAGTGCCTTAGTTTAAGTTAAAACTTTGTATAGTGTCCAGAGATAGGTATGTTTCAACACAAAGTACTCTACAAACTTCTGAATTTTTTTCTCTCTCTCTTTTTTGCTGTTTTATGCCATACTGTGAGGAACAGCGTGTTGTGAGCTGAGATAGTCGTCAAAAGGGTGAAAGAAGTCTAAAGCCTTACACTCAGGTGAATACCCTGCATTACTTGTCCACCTTTTCTGCCTTCATATGTCTTCTTAAATTACTATGACAAATAGCAAAGGGATCAGTGCTGTTTCTTGTTTGACATCAACATTTATCTCAGATTTTTGGGTACACCTGCTATTGTTTTTTATCAAGATGTAGTGTTACAGTGGAGTAAGATCACCGGCTAATTGAGTCTATCTGGTGTTCTCTGTTTTTGCAATACCCGTTTGGTAATGTAACAGATATTACTGGCCTTCATTTTCTAAGAACAGACACATTGGCACACCCTTTATGTGCTAATATTTTTAGGTTAGCATTTGAATTTTTTGTTGTAACCAACTAACTAGGAGCATGAAGATCACGAATTATGGGAACATGTTGCAAATTGTTTGAGGCACTGCAATTACCAGTGTCCTAAGCAAGCTTGTTGTGTTATATGAGTAGTTCTTAAGTTGACAGGTGAGCAGGCATCTTAATAGTATGGAATCCACGGGCACTGTGCACCAAGGAAAGTAGCTGAAGAAGGGGAAAAGCAATGGAGGTTGCATTTAAGGGCCCAAAGCCATTTGAGATATTTGATTCTCTTCCTAAGCTATTTTTATCATAGCAATTCGTGCAGTGTACAAGGATTTCTAGACAAAATGAACTGTATCTGATTACGAGCTGTTTGGGAAAAATATTTTAAAAATTTGCTTCTTCTTTGTCATTCTCTTTCCTTTGTCTGGAATGAATCTTGAACCCCTTTCTCCATAACCATAGCTATGTGAATCCTTGAATGGTGTAGCAGAAAGTTATGGAATCTTGTGACCCTGAGGAGGAAATCTATGAGGTTGGTAATGAAGAATCTTTTGGGTGGACGAGTTGATATATGAAAATATGGCAATAAAGCCAAGAACTAGAGCACTTTTAGGTCTACCAGATCACTTGTATCCTGTGGCAGGGCTGGCTCTCAACTGCTTAATATCCCTATGGTTTTGTGAGATTTTAATGTTGGGTATTTTATTTTATTAAATATTTAATGATATAGTAAATTGTATATGGCTCATTTGCAAAATGATAGATGAGGTCCTGTGGATAGTACTTGGAATTTTACAATCTTATGGATCCAGTAGGTCCTGAAGGCTTCAAATAATCAGTTACCTTAGTGTACAAATATTGTATATGATAACAAGTTTATTGCACTTTCTCTGTTCATTAAATCTAAAATGACATATTATTTATTGTATGTCCTAAGCAATTTCTATGTGAGTTTATAACACTGTTGCAAATGTTTCTGTATGTTTTATATATTAGTAGTACATATATGTAATTCGTAGTTTGTTATTTGGTATTTGTATATTCACTTAATTGCACGCAGTTGTGCAAGGGAATACTATTGCAGATTATTTTTGGGGAATCACTTTTCATTTTACTTATGTTGGGAACATATCTGCAGTGGGCTCCCAAAATCAAGGCAAATTCAGTTCCTCAAAACAGTTTGACCAAATTTGTCTTTCTCCAAATTCTTCTTCCCCTGATCATTCTTCGTTATTTCCACAGACTGGCTAACACTAACCCTTATCCAATCTATTGCCTGCACACATCCTATAGTCCAGGAAATTCAAGATTAGCTTTTCTCACTTCAATGCAGAAAAAGCTGGTCTGCTTCTGCTGGACCCTGAACCATGTGGACATCCTTGGCAATGAGTAATTGGACTTGTTAGTCCACTCTGCAGCTTTGTTGGGATGCCTGGATTTCAAAACCATCCCATATTCAGACTATATTTCCCATGTTGCTGTAACTACCTACTAAGTTGCTGGCAGTCTTTCTGAACTAGTATCTCAAATAACAAGCCCTGTGCAGTTAAACCTACCATACTACCATCATTGAACTCATGTCAAAGAAAAGATGATGCGAAACAGCACTTGACCGACTACATATCGGTCAGTAATGCACTTCTACTTGCTGAACGAATCCCCTTCAACACTGTGTCCAACTTGTTATACCCCTCTTTCAGTATCTCACATAATGCTTTCCGGCCCATAGCAGTTGCACGCAACAGAGCATTTCCCAGCCTAACCTCTCCATGTAGCCTTCAATGTATTCCCACCGAAGCAAAACACTTCTTCATAGAAAGTGTAATCTACTTCCTTCAACAAATAAACATTCATCAAATATGGCTTATCAGTCACTAACTTTGACCATACATTATTCTTCTGTTATTTTTTATGAAAATGTAATTGATCCTTTCATTTTAATCAATATATTGTGTTAGATAGCAATAGACTCATATTACAAAGAATCAAAAGTCTAATTTCTGACATGATATTAAAACGGGATGTATTTAGATACTGAAATTTATTTTCTTATTTATCGAAGCTTTATGATGTAAAGTAGCATTTGATCAGTGACCATGTTCTTACCTCATCCCTAGAGCCTCTCTCACAAGTGCTAGTCACTGTTCTGTTTTACTTATGATGAAAATTTCTCCTTCTGCCAACTGCCACTTGTCTACAATGGAAAATGTTATTTCATATATTGGTTCTTTGAATTTCTTTACTTTCCTGTAAAGCTTTGGTATTCTGTTCTTACTTGCTTCCCGTCTTTGTTTTCTGCCATTGAAGACTGTAGCCATGACGTCGGAGGTCACGTGATCACCTGGCCCTTGGCCACATCAAAGAAATACATGGAGCTCAAATTAAATAGGTCATAAAATCCTATTAGTATTACAAAGCTTTACATTCATTTAACAAATAATGATATTTTTCACGCTCAAGAACACATTCTAGTACTATTTAGAAACCGACAGTGTATTATTACTGAAATAATTGCACTTATACCTGGCGTACAGACAGTGCAGACGACAGTGCTGTCAAGATTGACAATAAACCTCAATAAGCATGTCATCCTCCATTGCAAGTTATAACTCACAACAAATATACAACGTAAATTTAAGTAATAGATCAAAGGTTGATAAAAAAAACCATTATTAACCAAAGTTCAGATGTTTGTTTATCTTTTGGCACCAGATTACTGAAACAAAATTGAATCACAGTCTGATTTTAACCTGTATAGATATTTTCAAGTGTTCTAACATAAGATTCATCTATTCCTTGCTTTTGAAGGGGTTTCATTACTGCTGAAGTTCTGACAGAATCAAAAGCTTTCTCATTGTCTATAAATGCCATACATAGTGGTTTGTCAAACTCAGTTGATTTTTCCTTTAGCTGGTTAATTATACGGATATGGTCAGTTGTTGAATACCTGATTCTAAAACCTGCCTGCTCTCTTGGTTGATTAAAGTGTAGCTGTCTTTCTATTCGGCCCAATATGATCTTTGTAAATATTTTATATATTACCGAGAGTAAACTTATTGGGCGGTAATTTTTCAGGTCTTTATGTCTTCCTTTTTGTGAATTAATATAATCATAAAGTTTTTCCAAGATGTAGGCATAGAGCATTCTTACAAACATTTTGTGTAAAGTTCAGCGAGTTTTACTATAATGATATCTCCTCCATCTATTATTAAATCAATTGTCAGGCCATCCATTACCCGAGTCTAAATTGGTAACCTTAGGCTTATACATTTATATTCCTCTCGTCTATTTCTGGCCCATGCATTTCTTATGGGGAAAAATTATGTGGCCCAAGGACTACAGGTTCAGAAGTAGCGACGTCACGCTACGGTACTCAAATGTGATTAACCTCTTCACTTCAGTCAATTTTCACTGTCTTGTTTTCCTGAGGCTTGTATAGAGAAGGTTTCCTCTCTCATTAACCATTAAATTACAGAATCTAATCGTTAATCCTAATTTCTCTGCTGGTTCCATTTTCCCATTTTCTTGTTTAGGAGGATTGCAAGAGAATTTCTGTATATCGTATATCAGTTGGTTTACACAGATTGTATTTTCGTGATCATTGGGTTTAATAGTTATTAGTGGCTAATGTCGTGAGATATTAATGAGGGCTATTCTCCTGAAAGGAAGACTTGAGACTCTTTCATTTGTTGACAATGTCCTTTAAGGCTGGAGGCAGTCTAGCCTACGCAAAAGAAGTTTGTATGTTTTTTATATAGGAATACATAATTTAAAATGTTTTACTTTGAGAGTTTACAGTACAGTACATTGATTTGTATTTGGGTATAATAACTGTTACAATAAGGTTTACAGTATATATTTTTATAGGTAACTTTAATGCCTTTTTATTTGATAAATAAAGTACATTAATATCCTGTCTTTGCTTACTAACCCATATCGGGCATTTTTATTTTTATTTGGTATATCTTCAAACTCCTGGCATGGAGATATGGGTAGATAGTTCATAGATTAAGCCATAATATTTTCCCTTGAACAAAGGTAAGTCTTTTATTATACTGTGCTGTCTCAGGGTCAGGTCCTTGGGACAGAATGGTCATTTCTCAGGAGGTTATGGAAAGGCTATTCCATCTATGGGGAAGGTCATCAGATCTTTTTGCAACAAGGCTCAACAGAAAACTGGAGGTTTTTCGTTTGGTTGTTCCAGATCCCTGAACCATGGCAGAGGATGCCCTATAACATTCCTGGGATAACCTGGAAGATTACACCTTTCCCACCTTTTGCCTAATCTGTCAAGTGATCAACAGAATGATGACCTCCCCGTATCTCAGGATGACCCTAGAGGCTCCCTTTTGGTCACACACACAATGGTTCCTCGATCATCTAACCTTGTCTGATGCTCCGAGGGAGATTCCCCCATGGCACAACTTTCTTTGCCAACCACACTGTGATGCTTCATTGATCGATAGTGTCCCTACCTCTTCGTGGTTGGAGACTATCAAGTATCTCTTGCGAACATAAGGCTTTTCTCGCAGGACAGCAACAAGAGATGTCGGGATATCTCGGATCATCTACAGCCATGCATCAAGGAAAATGAGCAGTCTACTGTGACTGGTGTCATCAGTGGAGTGTCTTTCCTGTCGGAATTTTTATTCAACAAGTAGGAAACTTCCTCATCTTTCTCTGTAGGGAGAAACTACTTCGTTTGTCATCAAGGGCTATAGAACTGCTCTAGAATTGGTTCTGTGTTTAAAGGATGTGGATTTCTCTTCGTTGGGGGAAGTTTCTGTGCCTCTCAAGATGTTCCTCCAAAAGATCTGAAAACTCCTAATTGGGACCTGACCATGATGCTTAGCAGTCTCTCTCCCTCTGCATGAACCTTTATGGGGCTCAACAGACAGAAATTTAACCTAAAAACAGTTTTCTTACTGGCTTTGGTTTCATCAAAGAGAGTTGGTGAATTAATGTTAAAGGGGTTGGGGTTCTGAAGCCTTCGAATTTATTTTGGAGTTCTTAGCCAAGACTCAAAATCCCTCTATTCATAATGACAGATTCAAGTCTTTCTTGATCCCCTCTCTTGGGGATTTTGTTGGTGATGACTCAGACAAAATACTGTTATACCCAGTCAGGGCAATGCATAGCTTTCTAAAAAGGACTTAGCATCTGAGACCTGAAGACTTTTTGTTAGCACAGGATGGAACAAGAAAGAAATGTCCAAGAATATCATCTCCTTTTTGGCTACTTGAACAAGAAAGAAGTGTCCAAGAATACTATCTCCTTTTTGGTTACTTGAAGTGATTAGGCAAGCTTACACTTCTTCACATTCAGATGCCAATGCATTGCATGCAAGAGCACATGATGTTTGGAGTCTAGGCCCTATTATCGCTTGCAAGAACTTGTTGGTTCACAGGATATTGAAGGTGGGTACCTGACTTCGCCAAACTACCTTCACACCCTTCTATCTGCGGGACATTGCCTACAGGTCTTGGCCATTTTTTTCCTTGGGTTCGGTGGTGGCTGCTTAGCAAGTTGTGTAGCTCCTAACAAGTTGTGTAGCTTATCCAGTTCTTCAGCTGTTGGATATGAAAGTGAGAGTGAATGAGGTGACTGGTCTTCCTTTCTCTCCCTCCATTCCCACCCACCAGCAGCAGGCAGTACAGAGAATAATTCCATTATATGCTGGAACTGGTTAGATACAGGTGAGTGAGCTTCCATTCTATATACCATTAGATGTTTGTTCCTACACAATACAGATTTTATATAGAGGCAGGTCCCTATCTTCTCACTTAAATTGTTGGAGAAGCTTGGCTCCTGCAAAACTTTTAAGTTTTAAGCATAAAAAATATACGTGTTCTCTGGATTTGTGGACTCGCGCATTTGTGGATTGCTCCCTGGAACATATCCACCCATTATTTGCTGGAAATTTGCATATTCGTGGTATTTTTGTATGAGAAATATCCACAATTTTTTTTTTTTATCAATTTCATCATAAAATGCACTTTTTGTGATAAAACTATTTAAAAAAACCAGGTACAGGCAGTTCCCGGGTTACGAAGGGAGTTCCGTTCTTGAGACACATCATAAGCCATAAATGGTTGTAAGCCGGAACATCATAAAAAATCCTAAGATTGAAAATTATGTAAACTGCATTCTTATTGCATTTTTCATCAAAAAAACCTTCAAATATTGATTATTTTGCATTTTTGGTGTCATATTTCATCTGCTAGATACGGTTGTAGGCGTCGTAACCCTGGAAATAGTGTCTGATGAATATAATTGAGAAGCGCCCTAACCTCGGAATGTTGTAACCCGAACCCGTCGTAACCCTGGGACTGCCTGTATAAACATTTTTAGTGGGCTTTTCTTGAGTTTTAACTATCAAAATAGTCCATTTAAGGATTTTTATAGGGGTTCCAACTATTTGCGGGTTCTAACTATTCTGGGGGAGAGGGTGGTTCTGGTACACATCCCCCGCAAATATGGCTGACCACTGTAATGGTTTTCTAAAGTAATGTTCTTCCTTTGTTGCAGAAGCTGTCCATCTTCAACAAAATAAAGTTTAATGGAAGATGCAAGACATCAGTATTGATGATGGGAGTAGTATTTACCTCCAATGATCAGTGCATCCCCACCTTATTAGAGAGAGCACTTCCCTAGTATATATAATAACTGGTCCCCAAACAGCTTAGGGATGTCTTAATCCCCTCCGAGAATAGGTTGATTGGTCTTGGCTTGCTTTGTAACTTCCTTTCAATACCCGTGGATTCGCTAATGATGACTTTAACAGCTCTGATATGGATATCTTAGTACAGGCAACTTGGGTTCTAACATAGTAGTATTATAATCTTACTCATTTCCCTATTTCATTGTATCTGAGAAATCCCAGACATGGAACACAACAACATCAACAAAATCTTTTTCACAATGTCAAAGACCCTCTTATAGGAAAAAGAAAAGCAACACTTGGAATGCCTATCAAGGGCAAAAGCAGAGGAAGAGGCAGATACCAATAGGAATGGTATGGTTGGGGGCTGACTTCAATGACACCACAGGCAATGGAAGCCTTCCCCTTGGGGACACAGCATTATTTTTAAATGGGCTGGGTTGGAACCTGTCTCATCCCACCCCTTTCCTGTAAAGGGGTTCTTACAAAAATCAGACCCCTCTGTGGAAAGTTGTGTGCTCAAAGGCCCCGTTAATGGGAGCCATAGAGAAACGTGTATATTCAGCACCAAGCACGTTCCTTCAACTGTCCCCCAAAAAAGGATTCCTCTGAATGAAGAGTGATCCTAGACCTATTAACATTGAACAAGCACATTGTTTGTCAAATATTCCAGATAACTATCGTTGCCCTAGTACGTTCAATCGTTCCAAAAGGGACTTAGACAGCTATAGATCTGAGAGATGCATACTGGCATGTCCCTGTTGCAGTTCCCTTCCGCCCCTTCCTAAGGTCTGTACAAGTGACAATACACACAGAAGCCTAGTTGAAAGATTAGGAGGATCGTCAGGTGGCAGGGAGGTGTTCAGCTACTCTGGGGGAATTGTCATATCAATTTCCTGGGGCTGATGGCTGTCTTTTTGTCTCAAAAAACTCAAAAACCTCCAGAAGAGACATTTGGTTGGGTGTAGACATGGCTGCAATGTTCTACATCAGGAGGTCAGGATCACGCTCACCTCTCAATATGATAATGCTAGCCATACTTCGATGGCCCAAGCAATGAAATGGCACTTGTCTGCAATTCACTTCAAGGGGTCTGTCAATGTAATATTAGACTCCCTAAGGAAAATGACAGCCTTAACAGAGTGGATGTTAGACAACTACTCTCTTCAGACAATAGCCAAGATGCTTCCACAACTGGAAATGGACCTGTTCGCCAGGCAGAGATGCCTTCCTACAAGACTGGAATATCTTTTCCCTCCACTGTCGCAGATTTTGAAGGTGTTGAGAAACTGAGGAAACTCCTAACCTTCAAAGGCACAGCTTACTTAATAGCCCCAAATTGGTCAAACAGGCATTGGTTCCTATTACTTTGACAACTGGCGTGCAAAGATATACAGTGGTCCCCCCGTATTTGTGGGGGTTGCGTACCAGACCCCCCCGTGAATTGTTAGAACCCGCGAATGTTTGGAACCCCTATAAAAACGCTAAACACAGCCTATTTTGTAAAATTCAAGAAAAACCACAACAAATTTTCATACTTGGCTTTTTTAACCCTTAAACGCCGACTGGACGTATTTTACGTCGACATTTTTTGTCTCTCGGGTGCCGACTGGACGTATTTTACGTCGACATACAAAATTTGTTTATAAAATTCGCAGAAAAATACTTTTAGGCCTACCAGCAAAAACTCTTGAATCACGCGCCTTGGGGGATGCTGGGAGTTCACGGATCAAGGTGTTGTTTTGTTTACAATCGTTACGCAGGCGCGCAAGCGCGAATTTCTTTCTTGTCGCACTAAAAAGTATCTGTGACACATTTCGGAAATTATTTAGTCACTTTGACATAATTTTTGTACCATTTTAAATTAGCCGTTACATGGAGTATTATATATGAAAATGTGCACATTTTTATGTAGAATACAAAAAAAAAAAATACTCATGATTGTAGCTTTTATCAGTTTTGAGATATTTTCATATAAATAACGATGTGCCAAAATTTCAACCTTCGGTCAACTTTGACTCTACCGAAATGGTCGAAAAACGCAATTGTAAGCTAAAACTCTTATATTTTAGTAATATTCAATCATTTACCTTAATTTTGCAACTAATTGGAAGTCTCTAGCACAATATTTTGATTTATGGTGAATTTATGAAAAAACTTTTTCCTTACATCCGCACGGTAACTCTTCCGATTTATATATGGAAATGTGCGCAATTTCATGCACAATACAACTAAAAACAACCCATAATTGTAGCTTTTATCAATTTTGAAATATTTTCATATAAAAAATGATAAGTGACAAATTTTCAACCTTCGGTCAACTTTGACTCTACCGAAATGGTCAAAAAACGCAATTGTAAGCTAAAACGCTTATATTCTAGTAATATTCAAGCATTTACCTTCATTTTGCAACAAATTGGAAGTCTCTAGCACAATATTTCGATTTATGGTGAATTTATGAAAAAAATAACATTTTCTTTACGTCCGCGCGGTAACTCTTCCGAAAAAATCATACGTGCGATTGTGATAATGTTTGCACCATTTTAAATTAGCCGTTACATAAATTTTTATATATGAAAATATGTGCAATTTCCTGTAGAATACAACAAAAAATAATTGAAGGCTGTAGCTTTTCTCATTTTTGAAATATTTGCATATAAATATGGATAAATAGAAAAAAAACCACGTTCGGTCAACTTTGACTCTACCGAAATGGTAGAAAAACGCAATTGTAAGCTAAAACTCTTACAGTCTAGTAATATTCAGTCATTTATCTTCATCTTGAAACAAATTCGAAGTCTCTAGCACAATATTTAGATTTATGGTGAATTTAAAAAAAAAACTTTTCTTCCCTCTGTCACAAATCTCCGAAATGCGTACGTCCCATTCTCGGAATATTTGCTCTGTTTCATATTAGGCATTTCATAGAGTTTTATATATGAAAATGTGCACAATTTCATGTAGAACAAAACAAAAAATATTTGAAGGTTGTAGCTTTTCTTATTTCCGAAATAATTGCATATAAAAAATATATATAAATTTTCGACATTCGGTCAACTTTAACTCGTCAGATATGGTCAAAAAATGTATTTGTAAGCTAATACTCTTACAGTATAGTAATATTCTATCATTTGTCTTCATTTTGAAAGAAATTGGAAGTCTCTAGGACAATATTTAGATTTATGGTAAATTTTTGAAAAAAATATGTTTACGTCCGCGCGTTACAAATTCATGCATTATTTTGTGATAATATTTTCTCTGTGTTGCTTTTATCGTTTTACAATGTGTTATATACCAAAATGATCGCAATTTAGTGTACATTACAACGAAAAAAAAGTAACTTGTT
Source organism: Macrobrachium nipponense (assembly GCF_015104395.2). Lineage (NCBI taxonomy): Eukaryota > Metazoa > Arthropoda > Malacostraca > Decapoda > Palaemonidae > Macrobrachium > Macrobrachium nipponense. The sequence goes on along the minus strand of NC_061110.1, from coordinate 25,412,554 downwards.
ACCTTTAAACGTTTTGCGCACAACGCGATTTGAATATAATTATATATGAAATTTCGTTTTTGCGCTATCATATATCGCATTATTTATATATGATAATGATAATTTTTTTCATTTCTGATAGTTGTATACTAAACTTCAGTCAATGACAAAAAAAGGAGCCAAAAATGAACTCTTAATATTGAAAACAAAGCGCGCTGTGATTTTTTGAAAAAAAAAATTTTTCCGCTTCCGTGCTCACTCTGAAACACCTCCGGCACACGGGAGACATTTTTCTTTTTTACCGCTTCGGCATTTAAGGGTTAATAGTTTTATCACAATAAGTGCATTTTATGATGAAATTAATAAAAAAAACCAGGAATTTGTGGATATTTCTCATAGAAAAATACCGAAATGCACGAATTTTCTGCGAATAATGCGGGGGAAACGTTCCCGAGAGAAATCCGCGAATCCGGAGAACGCGAATACAGGGGGCCCACTGTAAATTCCACTACTATCCACTATTTAATCTTGGTCAGTCGGAGGAAAAGTCGTTTACATTCCTCCTTTCTTAGCCGAGACTTTCACGGGTGAATTTTTAAAATATGTACTACTGTGAAAATTACTTGCCCAACATTGGTAGGTACCTAGTGCAAAAACTACAGACTTCATATATTTGGCAATATACCAGCATGTGTGGAAGACATGGTTAGATTATATCCATACTGAGGGTCCAGTCAGGATTTCTAGGGAAAATCTTATATTTTCTTATCCCTTTTGAAGACAAACTCCTTGCAGTTACAACAAGCATGGGATACAAAACAGCATTAACAGAAACATTGCTTTATGGTTCGGGATTGACTCTAGCATAGAAGTTGTCACTTCCCTTCTTTGGTTTTTTGCCCTGAAAAGACCTGGTCTCAAAAGGTTTCAGTTGCTTGGTCCCTGAACAAGGTACTTAAGACTTCGATCAGCCTCCTCAGTTCAGCAGGCCCGGTACAACCACAGCTCAAGCTACAATAGGTGATCTTTTTAATTGCATTAGCATCAGGAGTTCATATTAGCAGACTGGGCTCTCTTAGACAGGGACGATTCATCATGCAAATGGCCAACTATCAATTATTATCTTCCTCTGGCCTGTCATTCCTGGCCAAGAATGAGATTCTTTAAGAGGGATATCTGCTTTTCTAAGTAAACTAGATTTAACAGACAAAACATTTTGCCCAGTTGAAGCACTAAGGTTTACCTAGAGGTCACGGCAAATATACCAGATGGTCAGTTTTTTTTTCTATACTCTAGCAACACTATTGCCATGAGCTCAAACAAATGCGACTACTACACTGTGTATCAGTAGGTGGCGTGGATATTCCTAACCCATAGGCAATACAGTTGCAAACCAAGGGTATTCCTAGCGGGTATGCTAACTATCGCTGGGGAAGGTTTGACACTACTGTAGCCATACCCAGCATGCCTAGGGATCACCACAGAACTTTACTCTTAAAATGTAAGTTTGCACCTAGTTTCTTATTCTTTACTACCAAACGTAAAAGTATTTGGATTAAAGAATGGGGACTTGAAACTTGTGGCTTGACCCTAGACCAGAAATGTTTTTGGGTTGTTGGGATTAAAATTTGCAAGCTTTTCGTCACCTGTAAATTTCTTTGTAAAGCTCCTTGAGGACGAGGCAGTGACTACACTATAGGAAAACCAGTTTTGACGTTGGAAAAACCTATTATTGGAAGTCCTCAAAACCTTCCCACTCTCCTGACGAAAAGACATGGGATTTAGATAAGGGATCATTCTGCATTGACCAACAGAAAGTAATGGACCAACAGAAAGTAATGGCTTCTTGGTCCGTTTTTGGTCGTATGTTAACAATATGACAGCACATATGTGCATAGCCACTTCTTGCGGGTGTTTTGACGTAGGTAAACTGGGTTTAGCATTCGCTGAGAATAAGAGAAAGTGCCCTCTTATCCTGAGTCCATTTATACTTTTATCACGTTATAATGTTTATCATTATGACAATACTCGGCCACAAGATCAGCTAAAAGAGAATTCTTTGACATTAGTCTGGTCACTATGGAGCTCTGGATTGACCATGGAAAGGGTAACTCCTTGAGGACTCAACAGTGAACACCAAAAATAGGTTTTTCCTGCATCAAAACCTGTTTTTTTTAATCATAACTTTTACACTTAAGTATTGATTTACAGCAAAGGAGGAGTTCCTCGGGGCAGTGTTTCAAGCAAACATTATTTTCACTAGCTACCAATAGTACTGGTAGTAGTATTGTAATACCACAATAGGAAGACTCACTTCTTGGTGGGAGGAATCTGAGTCTTTTGTGAACAGACTGGTGTTCGCCCAACCTTGGAATGCCTCCCTGGTCGTAAGAGCGAGGGAGGGATCCAAGCCTCTGTCCGATTGATCGGGGTGTGCACCGCAGGATCAATGGTCAGACCTCTGGACCAAGTACTAAGAGAGAGGCAAGCGTATCTCTTCGTACCAGCAAGCAAGAACAAGTTCCTATTTGCAAGAGGCAACATAAAGTTATGGTTTGTCTCTTGTTGGCATCCACTTCCCCCCCCTTGTAGGAGGGAAGTGGTGGAATATTTGCTCCCATCCCTAGTGAAAGGGATAGGATGGGGCTCTGTCGAGTAGCTCACCTGCATCTCGTCCTTATCCAGCAAGGTGATGACTGTATCCCTCTACCCACAGGTAGAGGGGGAGAAAAAGATAGGAAGAGAAGCCAGTCACTCTCTCATTCACTTATCTATTCTTACAGTCACACCAGGACTCGATGCTGTTCAGCCTGCTAGGGTCTGGGTTAGCTACACAACGTGTTGAGCAGCCACCACGGGTCCCAAGGAAAACGATCCAAGGACCTGTGGGCAATATCCAAAAGGTAGAAGGAGGTGCCAGTGGTTTGTTGGTTACCAGACCCCTGCCTTCAGTACCTGCGCCACGGAGAAGTTCTTGTGTAACTCGAGGGAGTGTACTTCTAGGTCATCTTGGTGCTGACGAAGAGTCTTCAACACTCAGCCTGGGATGTCGAGTTTCTTCAGAAAGCGCGGTCGCGCTTTCACAGGACAAAGCAGCATCCTCCTTCGCATTGAAGGCGGTGAAGTCCATTAGGGAGGGGATTGTGAAGGACTCTAACCGATCGTCAGGAACCGAAGGGTTCTGAGTCTTCGCTACGAAGTTCGGTACGGAATCGAGCGTCACGAATCCCCAACCCCTGGATGCTTGACTTCGCAGGAAAAGTCATGCAATTACCTCAGAGGAAAAGAAGGGAATGGTCGCATGACCTATCCCTCTTCTCTACTTCGGTGATGTCCTGTACCCATACTGGTCTATCCGTCTGCAGCGAAGTGTCTCGGTAGTGGATAGGACACCGACACTCAATGGTGGGTGTCGATGGTATGGGTACTGTGACAAGCCGTTAGGACGAAGAAAAGACTGTTATGGAACAACCGAACTAAGTCCACAGCGAAGTTCGTAACTGACTTGGGCGCTCTGACAGCTGCCGACTGACTGCGTTCGGTAGGAGGCAAGTTGTCCAAGCACCCGAGTAAGTCACGTGACCTTCGCCTTAAAAGGGTTATGCCAAGAGACTAAACAAATAATTTGTTCGTCACCGATGCCAGACGGCGAGGTGATGATTCTCTTAAGGCATGTGCCCAACAGGCGAAAGTCAATTGCCTTCTAGAGACCGAGGTCCCTGATGGCAAGATATCTCATAGATATGGTTTGACTTTCAGCTAAGGAGAAACAACACTATGTGTCGTTGAAGACGAAGGTGTACAGCCTACGTCTTCACAGCTGAATCGAGAGAAGGATTCTCAAGATTCTGAACCTGTGCTACAAAGAATGAGAACGCTGTTATTCATTGCTGTCCGGTGAGGATCGTAGTTGCAATGAAAGTGGAGCGCTTTTCAGTAATGAAGACACAGGGAAATACTGCCTGAAGAACTGTTCTCTCATGGGCTGAACATTTGGAAGTAGAGCTGTCAGGTCGGAGAGTAGGGGGCGATGTCTTCTGACACATCGTGTAATCGGGGCGAACAATGCATAATTGCACACCTGCGAATACGAGATATTTTGAAGACAAACTCAGATGTCTGCAAAAATCATTCGCATTATCGCGGTGCGATGCAGCGGGAGACTAGTACAGACTTCTGTTACCGTGCGGTAAACAGAAAGATGAAAGAGTCCAAGAGATATCTCTGTTGAAAATTCTCGCAATGTCGAAGGCGATGAAATCGAGCATCACAGCAGTAGATGGTCCTTCATTATTGCGAGAATCCCCATTAATCAGAGACCTAAGTCCATGATTGTTGGGTAGAGATACGGTTCGGTAGTCAATCAAACCAGGGGAGAGAGAGACGTAACCGACCGTGCATCTCGGAGACCTAGCTGGTACTGAGCTGCTATCAGGCAGTTCAATACGCAGTAGCTCTCGGTGACTCGTCATCCTGAGTTGCCAGGTAATCCCTTCCACGAAGAAATGCGTTCGGCTAGAACCATCGAGCATAAAGAATACGCTCGAGCAATTATATTTAAACGAAACGGATTTCGGTAAATACAAAAGCTGATTTGGTGTTGTCGTGACAATACCAAGTATCTAAAATCGAAACTGATAACTGCTGGGAGGTTGCAGGCAACCCCGAGTTGCAGTTCAATTAAGATACAATTCGTCTCGGTCACAAAACGTAGAGTTAACTACGGTATGCGCCTACCCCCCGGACAATTCAACTGTTAAAAGAATTATGTCGCGAGGGTAATATACGTAGTATATTTGTAGGTTCTGTACAACGACCTCCATCCTAAATTCTTTTCCCCTCGAGGAATGAGAATAAGGATTGGAGATCGACCGCCTTCGTTCTCTAGTCAAGAGAGTGAAGGAGAAGTCTTTCCCAAAGGAAAGCTTCAATGGTGAACAGAATACCGAAGACGATAGTTCAAGCCAAACTGGAAGTTCCCGTCCGTTCTTCTCTATTCCAGGTTAATCGCCTACTGTGAGATACTCTTCTTGCAGCAGCAGTCTTCTTCCAAATGCTAGAAATTACAGGAATTCGAGCATAAGCGAGGTTCCCGATTATCGTGTAACAATTATCGGGGATTCTCGCTCACTTTGGACCGTGGTCTCGCCTAAGTGTTTGGAGATCGTAAAAAACTCGAAAACACAGAGTGCGCTAGAAATTCCGTAGAATTCTAAGCACTCTGCGAAACCCCCACCGAATTCGTCAAACGATATCGGCTGGTGGTCCTCTCGATTCCCGTAGAAATCGAGAAAGGGGCAGGATCCCTCCTCAACGACCGGGGCTTACGTCAGGTAGGACCCGAAGGTCCCTCCGGTAGCGCAGTCCCTAACGTGGAATCTTACAGAGAAATCTCTGTAGGATCCCTCCCCTTTCCCTCATAGCCGTAAGGAGAGAGGGAATGGGGGAGGAATTGGATACTGGCTCGCCTTCCCAGCGGAACTAGCAGTTGGAGAAGAAAAGGAGCAGCCATCGCCTTCCGGCAATGGCCTCTTAGAGCCTGGGAAAACGTATCGTCAGGAGAAAATGTTTTCCCGAGGAGGGTTACGAACTCATACTGTAGGTAAGGGTCTGCCGCCACTGTGAACGTCGTCTGGGTGGGGCTGATCGACACCTGACAGGAGAGAGCCGATACCGTCCTCCGACTCATTCCAGTCCTCGTCGAGGTCGAAACCTCTCAGGAGGACCGAAGGGGTATTCAAATATGGTGTCCGAAGACACGTAGAAACGCCTCTGTCGCAGTAGAGGATGTGGAAATAGCTTGTTCGACCGGCCAGAACTGAGAGAGCCTTCTTGTCCGGAGACGAGAGACTACCTGGTTCAACACAGTCGGCAAGCTCCGATCACGGCAGACCCACCGTCGATTTGGGTTCCCTCTCGGGCCCCAAAACGACTCGAGCCGAGACGTGGCTCTGCTGGTGGGAGCGGCGATCATTCCCCGAGGTCGTTGTGCTGACGAATCAGCGCCATAACCTCGGCAAAGTTCCTCTGGATCTCGGATGTCACAGCATCTTGCAGAGTAGGACCGTTAAGCCCTTCGAACAAGAGCATATTCCGAGAACCTTCCTTCTAAGAAGGGGGAACAGCGACAGCCCTCTCGGTCTCCTCCAGCCAATTGCGCATACGTCCTGGCCGGTCCAAGAACCGTGCCTGGCATGTAGGGCGTCGTGGTGGGATCATGAGGGGCGCACCCCTCACGATCACTCCTCAATACCTCGCTCCTCCCGGTGTAACCCGAGGAGGTTGAAGGTACGGGAGAGGCAGACCTGACGCTCCCTCCTCGCTCGCTGGCAGAACCAGCAGGCTTGGAGGGCTGCAGGCGATCGTCAACCCGCGGTGGCGATCGAGCTGCAGGCTTGGTCGAACCGTTTCGCTGTGGAGAACGGCTGGACTGAGCACAGCGGCCCCGATCTCGAGTGTCAGAAGAGCTGGTGCTGGTTGCCGTACCCGATCGCTCTCTGTGAGAGCGACGGTCAGGCGACCTGCAGGCTCCACTGTCACGGTGAGACCGGTGCTTGTCCTCACGGCACGTCACGTCGCTGGTTCCAGCCGTGGCTGGCACCGGCGAACGGGGGGACCTCTTCCTAGCCTCAGCCCGTGGCCAGTCGTGGACCGTCACGTCAGCCCGGGTAGCCAGCTGGTCGCCGCGAGAGCGAGAGCTGGTCTGGTGAGAGTCGCGTGAGCGGCTGTCACCAGTCTTCCGCTCCGTGCTGTGAACCTGACGCTGAGCGGGCTCAGAGGTCTGGTTCCTGGCTGCACGGTCGCTGGTAGGCGACCGTACACTCGGTACCTCCCGCGAACGAGAGGCCAAGACGGACCCTGATGCAGTGGCAGAACCACTGACACCAGGCGAGGAAGTACTGGTGTTAGCCGGTACCCCTCTGGTCCCCGTAGTCTTCTTCCTTGCGGAAGAAGAGACGGGCCCCCGCTCCCGAAGGAGCAGGAGGACCAGCGGAAGGAACCCCTCCCGTCCCACCGAGGTGAGACGGTCCAAGAAGCTCCCGAGGGAGACTTCTTAGGAGGGAGGAGGCAACCCTCTTCTTCCTCGGCTGTGAAGCCTTAGGAGTCGAAGGGGAAGAGGCGGCAGCCGACGACGATGAAGAAGATGAAGACGACGACGACGACGACACTTTCCTCCTCTTCTTCGTCAGCTTCCTCAGGACAGACGTAAGATCTGCCATCCAGAGCGGAGCCGGGGCTGCTGTAGTCGAAGCCACAGGGCCCGGACGCACCTGTACAGACAGACCAAAGTCTGGGGTAGTACCACCACGAACAGGGACGACGTCAGCAGGTATGGGCATCTCAGGAACAGCAGGCACAGCCAGCACAGCATCGGCAGGGACAGCCAGCGCAGCAACGGCAGGGACAGCCAGCGCAGCAACGGCAGGGACAGCCAGCGCAGCAACTGCATGGACAGTCAGCACAGAATCAGCAGGTACGGCAGGCAGCACGGAACACAGGAGGTGGAGCAGCAGCCAGCAACATCCTGGTACCGGCAGCAGGTCCAGCGGGGCGAGCTCTAGGGCAGCGGAAGTGTGGTCGCGGCAGCGCGGCAACCACGAGCGGCGCGGCAACGCCCCCCATCTCGGTACGGCGAACGGCAATTCACAGCGGCTGTAGGCAAGACTGTTACCACGTGAAGCGAGTCACACCAGGTGGGAGGAGGGACGTCGTCACCTGGAGTCGATATCGTTGTCGTGGTCACCACTCCATGGGTGACCGCAGCAGGCCCAGACATAGAACCGCAGCCCCTGGACACTAGGCATGCCCTGCAAATCGAAGGACGCCCATACCTCACCAAGGTCCACCATCGTGGGCAGTAGCACCTGCGGAAATAACAGTAGTAGTGATTAGTGGGGGGAAAGTCCCCTCGCGCGGGGGGGTGAGCCCCACACCGAACGAGCGGAAGACCCCGAATACAAATGTACATCGGGCACCGAGCGCCCTCCCCCGCGCTTGACGGATTGGGCGAGGAGAAGAACCCAGATAACCTCCCCCCCCGAAGGGGAGGGTCCAATCTGTGGGAGCTGAGCGGGGGGGGGGGGGGGGGGGGGGGGGCGGAATTCTTTCGTTCCCCACCCCAGCACAGCACACCCATGTACCCAACAATAATAATAAGAGCCCGAGAGCAATCGTGCCCTCGGCACCGAATGCAAGGGCATAAGGATCAATTCCCTGACTGAGCGGAACTTGAACCAAATAAATATTGATGCAATCAATAATAAAAGGAATAAATGAAAAGAATCTCGCATTACGATTCACTTCATAATGAATAAGGGCTCGGATCGAGCGCATTTGCGCCCTCGGTACCGAGCGCAAGGGTAAAAGGATCCATTCCCGATTATGAACGGAAACCTTGATCCATAATGAATTGATGCAATCAAAATATATATGAAAATGAAAAAGAATACTGCGCTTGCGATTTCACTTCATACAAAATAAAAAGGGGAAGGATCAATTCCTGGGTAAGAGCGGAAACATTGATCCAAGTAAATAATGCAATCTCAACAAAATATGAAATGAAAAGAATACTGCACTTGCGATTTCACATTCAAATCAAAATAAAAAGGGGGAAAGGATCAATTTCCGGGTAAGAGCGGAAACTGATCCAAAATGAGTATTGCTACAATCAAAATAAATATATGAAAATGAAAAAGAATACTGTACTTGCGATTCCACTTCCATACAGAATAAGTTTTCGTGCCGAGCGCATTCGCTCGGCAACGAGCATACAGGTCAAAAAAATATAAATGAAAAGGGTACTTACTTACGATTTTCATCTACACATTTCCAACCAAAATATAAGCTCGGAGCGAGCGCTCTCCCGCCCTCGGCACCGAGCATACACAATACGAGGATCATTTCTGGGAAAAATGAATTCCCACCACTTACGCCCTTCAGTGCCCGGCACTCGGGTAATCGGAGGGCGTGAAGAAACCAAGATCCTTATATTCACAATTGAATTCAATGGAAATAAAGATGAAATGATTGTACTTACAATTCAGTTTCACTAGATAAATAGAAAAAGAAAAACACAACCATGCGAAAGCAACGACGATGAAGCGGGCAGAGAGCGATGATACACACGTCTACACGCCAGCAGGCCGAAAGCAAAAGTGATTGTTTACCTCCCAGTCGCGCGCGCGCGCCTGTCGGATAAGCAGTTAACTACCGAACCCCTTGTTCGAAAGCTTACGACCTATCCAGCTGCCGCTAGTAACCTTCCTATTGTAAAAGGACCGAAGGTTTGTATGCCGTGTCGGAACAAATCATGTATCCCTTATTTACAGATGATCTCTGTATATCCTTCTTAGTGTAATGAATGAAGAAAAGCTAAAAGATTAACTTGGTTCCATTATCAGACAACAGTATTATTAAGAGAGCAATGTTTCCTACTGAACCTCGGTTCATAGCTTGTAATAATGTATTACGAATGGTGTGTTGGTTAATGTCACTCAAGGCATTTTGCTGAATATGGCTATTAAAACATAACAAGAAAATTTACCTTTATTTACACATTTAACTTTTAACTTTTCCCAGCAATTTTATCACAGAAATTATTAGTCATTACAATATTAGTCATTTACAAACTGAATGTAATTTGAAATATACAGTATCTTACTCTTCATTTGGTTAACACTAGTAGTTGTATAGCTATTTGGTATATAATTCATATACCATTACAATTCTGTAATTATACACAAAGGAAGTTCAACAAAAATGTAAATACTAACAAGTTGCAGAATCTTATGAACTGTACCAATTAAAGTATTTATGCTTCAGAGCTGGAAACAAGAGCCATCTTTCTTTCTTTATCATATTTACTGGCAGTCCCTGGTCATCAGCGGACTGTTATCGGCAATCCGGTTTTATGGGGCTTACCGTGCCATAATGCGCCGATGCATACCTAACAGAGGTGCCATTAACTGGTTATTAGCGCCATAAATCGCTATTTTTCGCTTATCATCAAGCTGTCAGAATGAGCCCTGTCGATAACTGGGGGACTGCCAGTATTGCATTGCTCAAAGCCAACTTTCCAGACAAACCAACTTATTGCAAAACTTTAACTATTAAAATTAATACTAGTATACATACTGTACTTGACTTATGTTCCGAAATACATAGACTAAAATTAATATAAAGCAATCTGTTTGCACAGAATGTAAAGCACTCTCACTTAAAAATCTGACTGCAATAACAATGAAATATAGTAGTGGCTATAGCATATTAATTAGTGCTGCTTGCAAAAATCGGCTTAAGTTTGTCTAAAACCCAACTTATCAAACATTGGCAAATTGCTTAGCAAAAACATTCACAGTTTTAGAACTAGGTCAAATTTGTTCCATTTTTTGTGTAACTGATGTTGATTCTAAAAACAGTTGCTCATTATAAATGTAATCATTAAAGTACTGTACAGTATTTCGAAGTAACGAGGAAAATGTTAGGCAAGGGGGTGAAAATTTAATCAAGTGACTAACATTTCTGCTTATGTGAAAATACTTTTAGAACCGTTGTAAAATCCAAAATATTTCCCTGTCCAGTAATGAGGCTAAAATTGCACTTACAGTACTATTTCATACAGTCCACTTACAGTATTTCATACCTTAGAAAAAGTTCAAAATGAAATAAACTGTAAATTAAAGTGACTGCTAGCTCAAAACTATGAGAAGTAAGCTATAGCTATCGTGATGAAACTAGTTCAACCAAGCAATGTCCCACACCTGATGAAAGCTACTAAAGCAAAGTACTGCATCTAAATGTATTTTCAAGTTCCATGTGTAACCTCTTGTTTACTTATGCTTGTCACCAGCTGCTCAACTAATCAGCTGAAATACTTTCTCTTTGGAAAGTATCTTGCCATTACTTGGAATCACTTATCACTACATCACATGGAATTCTTAACTTGCATTACTGTAAACCAAAGTTACATAACAGATTCAACCGTTAGAACTGGCCAAAGGCACTGTCAATTGGAACTGGTACATTTTAAAGTTTTTGTAATTATACAATGAACCAAACCAAAATTTTAAGTCATAATTTAGCAAGGTGGTTTGTACTTTAATATCTATGGCATCAGTAGCATTACACTTGTCTAATTTCCTGTAGGGGAGTAGTGCTACCAGTCGGCTTTATGTAGTGCATGTAGGTGTTATTAAATGGCATATACAGCATCCCTTTGGCATGTAGCTGCACCCACATTTTAGCCTTTATACTTTCATTCCATTTCCATTCTGTAGTTTTGCTGCCCAACCTCTCAATTAACCCTCTTACGCCGAAGCCCTAAAAATCAAAACCTCTCCCGTATGCCGGGGCCGGTTTGGAGTGAGTGCGGAAGGGGAAAAAATAATTTTTTCAAAAAATCACAGCGCGCTTACTTTTGAAGATTAAGAGTTCATTTTTGGCTCCTTTATTTTTTCATTGCCTGAAGTTTAGTATGAAACCATCAGAAATGAAAAATAATATCATTATCATATGTAAATAATGCGATATATGGTAAAAAAAAAAAATTCATACATAATTGTATTCAAATCACGCTGTGCAAAAAAAAAGGTCAAAGCTAACGAGTTACTTTTTTTTCGTTGTATTGTACACTAAATTGCAATCATTTTGATATATAATACATTGTAAAACAATAAAAGCAACACCGGAAAAATATTATCACAAAATGATGTACGAATTCGTAACGCGCGGACGTAAAAATTTTTTTTTTCAAAAATTCACTGTAAATCTAAATATTGTTTTAGAGACTTCCAATTTGTTTCAAAATGAAGACAAATGATTGAATATTACGATACTGTAAGAGTTTTAGATTAGAATTGCAGATTTCGACCATTTCGGACGAGTTAAAGTTGACCGAATGTCGAATTTTTATATATATATTTTTTTATATGCACATATTTCGGAGATGGGAAAAGCTACAACCTTCAATTATTTTTTATTGTATTCTTCATAAATTTTCACACATTTTGATATATGAAACTCTATAAAAAGGCTAATATGAAAAGGAGCAAATATTAGGATAATGCGATGTACGCATTTCGGAGACTTGCGGCCGCAAATCGGCGCATGGAGGGAAGTTAAATATATTTTTCAAAAATTCACCATAAATCACAATATTGTTCTAGAGACTTCAAATTTGTTTCAAATTGAAGATAAATGACTGAATATTACTAAGTCGTAAGAGTTTTAGCTTACAATTGCGTTTTTCAACTATTTCGGTAGAGTCAAATTTGACCGAACGTGGTTTTTTTTTCTATGTATCGTGATTTATATGCAAATATTTCGAAAAAAAAGAAAAGCTACAACCTTCAATCATTTTTAGTTGTATTCTACATGAAATTGCGCACATTTTAATATATAAAACTTTATGTAACAGCTAATTTTAATTGGTGCAAACATTTCGACAATCGCACAAAAAAAATTCTGATTTTTTCGGAAGAGTTACCGCGCGGACGTAAGGAAAATGTTTTGTTTTTTTTCATAAATTCACCATAAATCGAAATATTGTGATAGAGACTTCCAAGTCATTGCAAAATTAAGGTGAATGATTGAATATTACTAGAATATAAGAATTTTAGCTTACAATTGCGTTTTTCAACCATTTCGGTAGAGTCAAAGTTGACCGAAAGTTGACATTTTTGCACTTAACGTTATTTATATGAAAATGTTTCAAAACTGATAAAAGCTACAACCATAGGTTGTTTTTATTTGTATTGTGCATGAAATTGCGCACATTTCCATATATAAAACTTTATGTAACGGCAAATTTAAAATGGTGCAAACATTAGGACAATCGCACGAAAAAAAATTAATGGAAGAGTTACTGTGCGAATGTAAGGAAAAAGTTTTTTCATAAATTCACCATAAATCAAAATATTGTGCTAGAGACATCCAATTTGTTGCAAAATGAAGGCAAATGATTGAATATTACTATAATATAAGAGTTTTAGCTTACAATTGCGTTTCTCGACCATTTCGGTAGAGTCAAAGTTGACTGAAGGTTGAAATTTTTGCACTTATCGTTATTTATATGAAAATATTTCAAAACTGATAAAAGCTACAATCATGAGTATTTTTTTGTTGTATTTTACATGAAATTGCGCACATTTTCATATATAGTACTTCATGTAAAGGATAATTTAAAATGGTGCAAAAATTATGTCAAAGTGACGAAATAATTTTTGAGATGTGTCACTGATACTTTTTAGTGCGATAAGAAAGAAATTCGCGCTTGCGCGCCTGCGTAGCGATTGTAAACAAAACAACGCCTTGATCCGTGAACTCCCAGCATCCCCCAAGGCGAATGATTCAAAAGTTTTTGCCTGGTAGGCCTGTAAGTATTTTTCCGCGAATTTTTTAAAACTTTTTTGAGTTGACGTATGATACGTCCATTCGGCATACAGGAGACATTTTGACTCGACATTTAATACGTCCATTCGGCGTAAGAGGGTTAATTACTTCCTAGTGTAACTGTGGGGATTTTCTTCCAGTTTCATTTTCACCAATAGACTCCTTTACTTCATCCCATTTATTTTCTGGGTCTATCTTCCTGTCCCACCACTTTAACTCCTACTTTTCCCTTTCTTTAGTGCCGAATGCCTGAAGTTGCCCCAATGCTTGGTTTTTTAGCCTAAATTCCAAGAATCAAATTTAATATCACACATTTTTTAAAGCAAATTGTATTTTTCCTAATTATACAAACCTTTGCGGTGAAGCTGGAACACGGCGGTTAAATTCTTGAATGAGGTGGTTTAGGCAGTAACTACTGTCTGGCCTGGATGTAAAAACTCCACTTTGCCTTTCAGCCCAAGTTTCAGATTGAAGGTTGGCATGAGGTGGGCATTAATGTAAAGGACCTCAGGTTTGTATAGTTAGGAAAAAGGGCTGGGAAGAATATTAGAGTTGGAGGCATTAATGCAAAGATCTCAGAAGGGTATGCATTATTGTCAGTCTTCTTCCTCCCCTTGCTAGAGGAAGGAGTGGGATTGCTTCTATGATTCTGATAAGAAAAATAGAGAGGAAACTCGATGTGTAGGCTTACCGCATCAAAACGCCTGACCAGGAAGTGTAAGTTCGAGTCCTATCTTCAACCTGAAGGATGAGGAAGGGAAAGTGGAGAGACCAGTCACTCTTGCATCCTTCTTACCTCTAGAATCGCACACCATAGGCAAGATGCAACTTGTCCTCTTGAAGGAGCCTGGTAAGCAATCACAACTTGTGAGCATCCACCACCAGTCCAAGGACCTGTGGGCAGTCCCGAAGGAAGAAAGATATAAATAGTCCTAATGAGACAGCATCTATCTTCCGGTCCGACATTCTTCGGAGTGATGACAGTACCAAACCATTGGTACTGCTCGCTCTCTGAGAGAGCGTATAGTGGATGTTCCAACTGCAGGGGAGTTCCTCATGATCTCATAGGACTCGGAGGAAGACATGTCGTTAGACACTTCTGCATTGGAAGTCAGCAGTGGATTAAGGTATCGACACTCAGTGAAGGGTGTCAATCCTTCTTAGGTGTGTCAACACACCAATAGGACAAAGTAATGACTGATCTGGATCAACCAATACAAATCCAAAGCACAGGAGATCATGAAGGATTCGGATTCGTCAACAGATGCTGAATGATTGTGCATCCGACTCCTTCATGACATGACACCCGCATTTTGAAGGGTGGTGTTGAGAACAAACCATGCAAATCATCTATCTTCTTTGCCAAAATTGTTGGGAGATGAGATGCGTCCATGAAAACAAAACTCTGATGATTCTCGCGAGGTATGTGCACACTAGATGATAGTCAAATGCCTTCTAGACAGAGAAGTTCTCATCAGCAGTTAAATCTCAATGAAGGAGAAACAATACTACTTATAAATGACCAATGTGAATACGGACCTGTCTTCACAGCTGAATTGGAGAGAAGTGAACTGTCACGATTCTGATTAAAGAAAAAGTCCCGTCGATGACACCAGTGAAAATGGCTTTAATCCCTGGTGTTTTGCAAAGGAATGAAAAAGTTATTCCGCTATTTCATTGCTGCTTGGCGAGAAAGTCAGTGCTTGCAATGAAGGTGGAGTCTTTTAGTCTTGAAAACAGGGATTGTACTGCCTGAAGAACTGCTTCTTGTGGATTGGATCAGGGAGGGACTCTTTAAAGAATAATTGAACACCTTACGAATTAGACAAAATGTATATAAGACAAAACCCAAATTGTCTGAAATTGTCTGAAGAAAATAATTCTGCATCATTGCATCAGTCGATGGGGCAGGTGAGATGGAACAGAAGACTACAGACTTCTGTTATATCATGGGGTAAACAGAAGAATGATAGTGAGTCTGAGATATATCTGTCTGAAAATTTTCGCAAAGGCAATGTGTGAGAATTCCGAGCCATGAGAGGAATCTTTATCTCCTTGACATAAAAAGTGACCCAGACCCAAGAGGAATGCTTCACTATGATCTATACTAAACTGACCAACACTGACCTATGTTTTAAAGGGCTAGAGTAAGTGTCTGGTCATGTACAAGAGGAACATCATAAAATATTCTGCACTGAGATCCCTCTCATATGGTTTTATGTGGTAGGAAACAGTGAAATTGACAGCGCAAACAAGTTCTTGTCAACGATGGTTTCCTAAACATTGAAATTTAAAAGGAAGCTAAATCAACTCTAAACAAGCAATACAAGAGCCTGCCAGCACAAGGAAATGACAACAAAGAGAAAACAAAATTGTTCTACAAGGACTACATGCACTAATTTTACTGTGAGGATGAAGCCCTAAAAAAATAAAGCCATTATCACATCTACCTCCAGCAGTGCCAAGATTGCTCTTTTTATGTTGCACAAACCATCGAACAGCACACAACCCTTTCTCCCAAATGCCAAACTACAGGATGCCCTCATTAATTTGTCAGTATGATGACTTCTCGTTTCTCTAAACAAATTTTCTTGCCATCTACAGGAAGGTGTAATATTTAAGTGTTTCAGGGAAAAATGCCAATAAATCTTAACTGCACTACACTATTAGTATAAGCAATCAAAATCTTCAATGCTGCCCTTGATTATAGCTCTTAGCAATACCACCTCAACGTTTTAGTCACTGTGGGCTTCTGGCCTTCTGATAAGCAACAAAGCCAAATAGACAACAAAGATCCTATACTGTGTTTTAAAAATATCTTATATATCTACAATAATTCCACATACAGGGGGTCCTCGAGTTACGACGTTGATCCGTTCTTACGATGCATCGTAACACGATTTTCAGCGTAAGTCGGAACATTGAAAAATACCACATGATTTAATGTAAATACCTATCAATAACAACGAGAGAACAATTCCTTACCTTTATTAGTTTGATTGGCTTGCACACTGGAGAGGAAGCTGCGGTGCTGGAGAGACTGGGGGAGGTTAGTGAAGAGAAAAAGAACCTCCAGAAGTTGCTGGAGATGCTGAGGCAGATGATTCTTGAGGTGAGGCAGAACATACTAGTACTGGAGATGCTGAGGCAGGTGATTCTTGAGGTGAGGCAGAACATACTAGTGGAGATGTTGGGGCAGGTGAGTCTTTAGGTGAGGCAGAACCTACAGAAGGTGCTGGAGATACTGGGCAGGTGAGTCGGGTTAGCAGAACATTCAGAAGGTGCTGATTAGCAGAGGCAGCTGAGGTAGAGGGTACAGGATCTCCTGCAGGCCTCTCTACCTTCTTAAAATACCTGCTCCAGGTTAGTCTGAACCAGAGAGCGACCTCTTTTCATCAAGATCTCCTTGTAACACTGCATCAAATCCATGACGCCTCTGGAAACCCTAGTGAACCTGTCCAAGTTGGATCCTGAGCCTCAAAAGTTGACAACGCTTGCTGCAACTCTGCAAAACCTCTTATCAAGTCCTGCTTGTGAAAGCCTTAAGGCTCTGGGGTGGGTGCTTCTTCTTCTTCCTCTATTATCTGCTTCTCCAGTTGTATCAGGTCCTCAGCAGATAACTCCTCGCCATGAGACTCCAGCAGCTCTGTAACATCATCAACCTCCATCTCCAAATTGATTTTCCTTACTCAGGGCAACAACGTTCTTGACAACTAGCTGAACTGTGTCCTCAAACCCATGGAAATCATTCACAAATTGAGGACAAATTTTCTTCCAGACACCATTCATGTTGTTTGCTTAACCTCCTCCCAGGAATTAGCAATGTTCTTTACAGCATCAAGGATGTTGTAGGATTTCCAAAAGTCCTTCAGAGTCAAGTCCTTCTTGGTTTCAGTTGCCTGTAAAGCCATAGCAATTGTCCTTCGTAGGTAGTAGGCCTTGAACGAAGCAATCACTCCTTGGTCCATAGGCTGTAAAAGGGCCGTGGTATTAGGTGGAAGGTAAACCACCTTGACATTAGGGTTGAAGTCTCCCAGCTGGGCAGGGTGTCCAGGGGCATTGTCCAGCACTAGCAACACCTTAAAGGGGATACCCTTGGAGGCGCAATACCGCTACCACACTTGGAACAAAATGGTTTACGAACCAGTCCTCAAACACTGCAAGTGTCACCATGCCTTCTTGTTGGACTTCCAAATTACTGGTAGTTGACCCTTCCAAATGCCCTTGAGTGCCCTTGGATTTTCAGCCTGATACACCAACAAGGGCTTCAGTTTGAAGTCGCCAGCAGCATTACCCCCAAGAAAGTAAAGTTAGCCTCTCCTTGCTGGCTTTATGACCGGGTGCTGACTTCTCCTCCTTGGCGATGTAAGTGCGGTTAGGCATACGTTTCCAAAACAAACCTGTCTCGTCTACGTTAAACACTTGCTGAGCAGAATAAACCCCCTCCTTAATTATCTCAGACAACGCTTTTAGGAAATTCCACTCGCCTGCTTTCTCATCCCCACTAGCAGCTTCACCTTGCAATTTAAGGTTATGGTAATTGGCCCGAGCCTTAAATCGCATAAACCAACCCTACTAGCCACAAACTCTTCACTTTCACTTCCCTCCCCCTTTTCTTTTTTCAACTTCAAACAATCTTTTCGCCTTCTCCTGAATCACCATAAGGCTGACTGGGATACGCCGTTGATTTTGGTCTTCCAACCAAAGCACCAATAACCTTTCCATTTCAATTATTAGACCACTACGCTGCTTAGTTATCACTGTTGCTTTCATAGGAGCAGATCCTTTCACATGTTCAACGATGCGCTCTTTATCTTTGATAATGGTAGCAACGGTCGAACGGCTAAGGCCAAGCGAGCGGCCAATGTTTGTTGGCGTTTCTCCCTTCTCAGATTGCTTTATAATGTCCACTTTAATTTCCATGGTGATGGCCTTTCTTTTCTTCGATGCACTACCATCAGAAGAGTCCGCCTTGCGCTTGGGAGCCATAACAAAGAGCAAAAAGTTACAAAAACGATACAACACGAGGGAGAGAGAGGCAGTGTAAACAACCAAAATGGCGTATGGGCGAGGAATGAGCGTAGCGAAGCGACGCCGTCCTCTCCCCCACAAAGCGTATTCTTCCGCCGTGCGCCTGGAACTAGTTCGCGTTTGTTTACGTTGCTTACGACGCTAAACCGCGTAAGACGGAACGACGCAAAATATTATTTTTTATATTTTTATGGGGGCGCGTTCGTAACCACGAAACATCAAAATTCGGTAAGTCCGAGAAACCAGCGTAACCCGAGGACTTACTGTATTTCTTAGCCTTACTCTAAAACTAAACATTTAGTTTCAGAGATTTGTCTAAAAATGTATCTCGTTTAAAATGGAAGGCTGACAATAAAATCATCATTAATTTAATGTAGCTAACATGTACAGAATTCTGATAAGTTTAGGTGTTATTCTTATAACAGAAATCTCAACTGGCAATACGTACTTACAACAGATGAAATTCTAACCCTACCACCTACAGGAGTTGCATATTTGAGATGTACAGTGGACCCCCAATATTCGCGTTCTCCGGATTCGCGGACTCTCACATTCACGGATTTCTCTCTGGAACGTTTCCTCGCATTATTCGCAGGAAATTCAGATATTCGCTGTATTTTTCTATGAGAAATATCCACAAATTGATGTTTTTTTAATCAATTTCATCATAAAATGCACTTTTTCTGATAAAACTAGGTATTAAAAAAAAGTATCAAAATTTTAGTTTTTTTTTTTTAGTTTTAATTAAAGTACCAAAATAGGAGGTTTTAAGCATTTTTATAGGGGTTCCAAGTTCTGGTACGCATCCCCCGCAAATATGGGGGGGACCACTGTAATACCTTTTCTCTCTCTTCCTATCATGGCAACTAACAATGACAACATATATTGGTGTGTTGAATATATACATAAAGAGTCCTCCTAATTAACTGGTAACATTGTGCATAAAACCTTGTCCATTCATCTACAAGGTTTCATATCAAAATACAATTTGCCTGATGATACTGAAACCAAAACCAAAGCTCAGAGGTGCAACCAACACTGGATCTTTTCACGTGCCTGAATGTTAACAAATTAAAAATTACTCCTTCCACTAAAGAAAGAAAGTATTGAAAGGCATATCCACTTAACTTCAAGGAGAGTTTTAGTGAAATAAAGGGGAAAAGGTATGAATATTGCACAGGTACATACAAGAGCTACATCTGGTCAGTGGCTAGCCATGCAAAGAGATAGTGCATGATGACGTAGTGAGTAAGGGTCTCCCCCGGCTGAAGAAGTTTCACTTGGGGCAATGATGTAGTCTCTTCATTTTTCAAGAATAACATTCTTAATAACTGATTACACAGCAAGTGATATGTGAAATAAGAGGTTTCGTTATTGTATGTCAAACTTAGTTATGATGATAGTACGAGGGTTGTCTGTAAAATATGGTTCCCAAAGATTTTTCACACTGAAAAAATGTTTATTGGCATTGAATAATACATTTTTGGAAAGCTTAGACTTTTTCCTATTTTTCAACATAATCGCCTTTGAGATCAATGTATTTTTGCATGCGGTGTACCATCTTCTTTATGCCTGAATCGTAGAACTCTCCCGCCATGCCGCAAAGGTAGCTTAAAACCTCTTCTTTCAGCCCCTCTCCTGTTTTGAAATGTCATGGACGTCTGTATGTCTGTCTTTAAATTCTCTGCACCATTTTTGCACATCTTGTACGCTCATACACTTTCCTCCGTAGACTTCACACAGTTGGGAATTAATGTCCACCGGCCACACAGTTGGGAATTAATGTCCACCGGCATAGTGTTTTTTGCACACAAAAAACTAATCACAGAGCATAATTCAAACCTGGCGGGAGAAGCGAGTGGGAGCTCCATCTCTAACAGCTGCCAAGCCAAGGCTGAGCGTCGCAGACAGCTCGGCAGGGGGGGGACTGGGAGAGGGGAAACCAAGCTACACGCCAGTGCTGCCGGATCCCGCGTAACCTTATTTTATGGTCAACCCTCATATATTAAAATACTGATCTGTTTTAAAAATCATATCACAGTAATCACTCAATTAACTTTTTCTTGGAAAACAAAAATATGAGGATTGTGATATAATTCTCCCCTTCCCTGATGTTATTCAGCAACACATCTACACTCCATCACTGTACAGTGGGTTTTCAATTGCTCAATTTTATGCAAATAGTACTATATCTGAAGGTTACATTTCCTTGTTTGCAATCAACAAAAAGTAATACCAACTCCAAAGCATTCAAAACACCAAGAAGCACTTTTGAGAATTATTTTTGTGACCAGAAATTACATTATCAAGAAACTTATGAAATAGCAATATTGATTATGCGTATATTATTTACATCAGGTAATTACACATGACTACAACAAAACAGTGTTATCATTTTAAGGCCAGGCTGTAATGTAAGTAACTGGAACATCATTAGGATTGCCTGCATGTACACCAGGCAGCTCTAAAAGTTCAGTTGCCAAAGGATTTGCTGCTTGAGATTCTCGAGTCTCTTCTTGCAAGACTTGCAGGGGATCTTGGTCCTCTGCGTCAGCTGTTGTGGCAGTAGAGCCAGCATGGTAAGAAAAATCTTCCTGAACTCCACTAGTTATGTGAGACATGGAGGGATCTAATTTTGAAGGGAGTATTCCTTGTGATATTGTATCTTGTGCATGATGGACTGCAACTGATGGATTTGTGGTAAGCGATGTGAAAAGTATAGGAGCACTCAAACTTACTCTATCTGTTCCTAATGCCCCAAATGGAGAATGAAGCAAAGGAAGCTCAACACTTTGGCCTGTTGTCAAAGTTTTAGTCAAAGCATTGCTGTCCACATGTGAAACAGGGATTTCACCACTAATAAAAATCTCATGTGAAGGGGCTGTCTGCACTCTATACAATGCAGGGGGGCTACATTCCTTAACAGTAATCACTACCATGTTCTCTTCATTTTTTTCATCATCACCCTTCGTGTCTACAACACCATTGCTTACTGTAACGTTCCGACCAGGTTCCATTCTGTGTACAACTTTACAGTGATGTTGCAAAAGAGATCTATTCATATAGGCCTTTCCACAATGGCACTTGAAAGGTTCATCTTGTAAATGATCACTTAGATGAGATTTACAAATTTTGTTATTAGAGAAATTTTTATCACATTTGTCACTAGGAAAAGGTTTACCTTTATTATGACAAGTATCCTGATGTTTAACAAGATCCTTGTTTGTATGTAACTGAGTACCACAAATTTCACACACATATCTTTTCTCCCGAGAATGATGCGCACGTTTCTTATGACCAATAAGATTGCACAGACGAAGAAAAGATGTACCACATATTGGACAAGTATATTTTTTCTCTTGTGTGTGGATGTTAACATGGACTTTCAAGCTGTATGGGGTATGGAACATGGCGCCACAAAATTTACATGAAAAATTCTTGACATCAGAGTGAGTGTACTTGTGATTATCTAGGGATGACTTGTCTACAAATCCCTTTGGGCACCTATCACAAAAATATTTAACAGGGAGACCAATGTGGCATCTTTTAATATGTACAAAATGTAAGTAACGATACGTCCTGAAAGCTTTGTGGCAATACTTACACTCAAAAAAGCGAGAGTCAGGATGTTTATTAATGATGTGCTGATCCAGTGAGTTTTGACTTGTCTCCTGAAAGTAAAAAAAAAAAAAAAAAGAGATTTACATGGAAGTAACTTTCAACAAAATTCTAATGAATTCCCATTAAATGAACTGTACTCATACTTGATAAATATTAAGTTCAAAGATTAAGGTCAGTAACTGGAATTAACTAATAGTAATAGTAATAATAATAATATTAATAATAATAATGTGTAATAAAAACTCACAATTATATCGCAAAATTTTCAAATGTAATGTATTCTACTGTGTAATTGTGGATTTTTATTAGACATTGTTTTTCACAAAACTGTGAATTTCTTATCAATAATACAGTAACAATAATAATAATAACAATGCTAATAATATAATAACAATTAAATAAAGCTTGAAATCAATCTTCCTGTGACATAGATGCAAATCATTGTTATGTAAAAACTGCATTTTGCGAGTGAAGGCGCATAATAAAATGAGTTATGATAATTACTGAAGGCACATGATAAAAAAAGTTATGACAATTACTGAACTGTCCAGGATAATTATTACCAATTACAATTTGGGAAGCTTGTGTGCCATTTGGTTTTTTTTTTGTGTATGATAGAACTGTACAGGTTGCACCTTTTTTTCTATGATATAAAATGAACAGATCTTAACTCTAGCAACTCTTCTGAAAACTAAATTCAGGTAAAGAATATACAGCATACATTAAAAGCAGCAATATCTATACCATATTCTGTGCCATGCATATAAAGCTGAATTATGTCCTCACACTGAGAGATCGATATATACAATATTCTGTGCCATGTATATATGATGAATTGTATCCTCATACTGAGAGATCAGTAAGGAAAAGAGTAGCAGCAGCCTGCATGAAGTTGGAAAAAGATTTGACTACACTACTGGTAAATAAGAGAGTCCCATTAGTAAAAACAAAAGAGTGACATGCATTAGAACCTATACTTCTATATGTATATAACATGGCCATGGACCCTAACCATGAAATTGGTGAGGATTTTGAAGAAGTGTGACTAGAAAATCCTGACATTTATGGCTGGGGTGTACTGGGACGAGGAAGCTAGAAGATGAGATGTCCAACAGCTCAAAAACAGCTGTGGTCTCAAAGATCATTTGGGCATGTGATGTAAAGAGAGAGGTCCAATCAGACTAGTAAAATAGAAGAACCAGGAGAAATGCCAATCAAAAAACTTAGAAATTCATGGTGGAAAGACATCACTGAAGACCCTGACGAGATGAAAAATCAGACAGAAAGTCTGTGAACAAGGAAGAGTAGTAAAACCACATAAAGCATAAAACTTAATCTCTTCTCTTTACTTAGGCTACTTTTCACTCTTTGAATTCATTATTTTATAAATTTCTGGAAAAGTTGAAAGCATGTGTGTTTGTGTTCTGTTACTATCTTAATACTCTTAGTTTAGTTAACATACCTGATGGCATATAGGACCCCCTTTTTTCCAAAAAATGACTCAAAGAAAATATTGAAGGCTATAAAGAATCTTGGATAACTAAAGAACTGGAGAACTTACTAAGTCATCAAAGATGAAGGTAGAGAAACTAGACCCAGTAAAGTGAATACTAATAACAAAAATCTAGTGAAGTATTTAAACAACCCCAGCACTCATTTAAATTTTGGTAAATGTACTTCCAAATCATGTACATAATCCTTGTAAGAAAATTTTAATGAATTTGGAAGAGAGAAACTTCATCATCCTACCAATTTTTTCAAATCAGCACCTATATCAACCATAGAAGCTTCATCTACTGTGACCTGATATAATCCCAGATTCTCTAATTAGAAATTCTTCATCATTTGGTGTTCCTAGATCAACAAAATCAGACAGATGACATTTCTAATGTAGCATTATCAGAATTCTGATCCACAGCCTGTCCATCACAAGACCAATATTATTTACTTTGCTTCATCTCATCACTTTGGCATTGTAATTTTGTCATTTTGTCACAATCCCCACCAACAAAATTAAATTAACAGTATATTTTCTGAAAGACAATCAAAGAGTGCACATTTATAGATTGTACAGTAATGTACTGTGCATTTTTTCATTAGATTACAGTCAAGTAATGAATTAATATAACTATCATATTGTGTTGATTCTGTTGTAATGAGTTTAATTCTTAAAATATGCAGTGATGGAAGACACCAAAAACCTCAAACATGGAAATCCTGGAACGCCTGGACACGTGTGTTGATGGAGCCTGAACTTTTGGTGGAATCCATCATAAAAGACAAGCAGGCACACGCACGCACGCGCGCGCACACACACAGACACACACTGAAAGCAAAGCACACATAAATCAAAGACAGACTGACATGTCACAAGTTGCCAGATGCCACAGATTCCTTGCATTACAATCTTTGATTGTTTTAACCGGTTTCTAGCTAGTGCTAGAGGATTATCCTGTTGTTAAGACCGATGGTTTGTCCCATGTATGAACAACTTTGGGTATAAATGATGCATCAAGGAACCTTTACTTTGCTTATAGTACATTTAAAAAATACTGGGCTGTCAACACTTTAAAGAGGCAGCTACAGTTATTATAAAAAAAAGTCTGTATTTAGATCTGACTGCATCAGATCTATTATGTATGAATCTTAGACTTGAAAAACAGTGATTAAAATAACTTACCTCAGTATCACAACCAGGACACTGATGAACATGATACTTATGACGTAGTTTGAAATGTTGTGTAAGTTTTGCTTTATGTCTGTAACGAACATTGGGGCATTGATCACAAACATATTTATATGTATCTCCATTCATCACTCTGTGTTCTACAGTCTCTGGTGAACTGTCGAGTACTTGATTGCATAGATCATAAGAATTTTCTCTGCCTAATCTGCTGGACTTTCTTCTGTTTTCATCCTGAAAAATATATAGCATAATACAATCAAATTACAAATAACAGATAGAAACAGCTTTATGGTACTCAAGTGTTTCCGGAAGAATTAGCTGTAACTTACTGATGTAAACACAATAAAGTATAAAGCACCGAAAACTGTCTAATTTCTATAAATATATAAAACCTAATCCATACTGACCACTGATCCACCTACAGTTGTCCTGGGAAATGGCCAGCTACTTCCAATTTCTTTAAAATTATATTCAATTGGCTAGTCAGATTACAAAGAGCAAAATACAATTAGAAGCAATAAAATGGTCAAGAAAATATTTTCCAACTTTTCTTAAAATATAATCACTTAAAAAGTGCTAAACTACATACTTAAATAACTAATAAGTAATTCACCCATGTGAAATGAATGCCCTGAATTAACTTCTAAATATCTAGCTGACTGCTATTTATGAGACTTTTGTTACTGCCACAACCATTAAGCCACAATTACCACATAATACTGAACTGAGAAAAGCTTACACACGTGTCACAAAACTTAGTCAAGCACAGTATTATATGTACGGACCTGCTCATTTACCTTATACGCATACGTATGTATAAAATTTCTGTAAAAACTTGAATGCTAAATAGTACTATGATATATGTAGCAGTGATGGTTGTGTGCATTTAAAAGTTAACTTTACTACCTGGTCCAAAGTCCTGGTCTGAACTACATCAGCTATGGCTTGTGTGTGTGTGTGTGTTTTTTTTGCTTTTGATATTTATTTCCTTAGTTTACTAACTAAAATTACAACCTCTCTTGCTTTTTTATGGACTTAAAGATTTGTTCTTTCTATATAGTACATCTAGAACTGCAACCTGCCTTTAATCTATGGGTAATATAGGTAGACAGAATGAAATATGGTACAAGAACTGTGTATTTCATGCACTCTTAATATCTCTAATCTTATTATTTAAATTGATGGTAAACTGAGGGTTATTTGGAGTATTATTAACTATTCATAACAGATTTAGCTTCATTTCCATTTCATCACTTGTCCAATAATATATTAAATTTATATGAAAGTTTATGGATATATGAACTATAATAATTATGTAATTTTGTTTCTTATATTAGTAGTAATTTAATTTATTAATATAGGTATGGGTCTAAATTTATACCAAAGTTTTATATAAATTTTCATAATAAAATTTACTATTTACGGTAGATATGTACTTACCTACTATTAAGAAAACTTATCTCCTCGCCTATCAGCGCAGAGACATAAGCTATCTTTAATACTAGGTAAGATTCATCTCCAAATTACTAATAAGATTATCATCATTACGAGTATCCAAATTGCCTATTACCTACATTGTATTCTTGAAAATCATCCTTGAATCCACTATCTTCACATGAACATTGTATATTATCTACATCATTAATATTTCAGTTTTTAGCAGTCCTTGTAACAGTACTATAATTAAAAGCATTATTCAGTTTTGGCAGTCCTTGTACCTGTAATATAATTAAATGCAATATTAACAAATGTTTTTAAGTATTTAAATATAAATTTGGGGTATATTTGTTTTTTAGAGGGAAAATCTACATCAGTCCAGGACTATGAATTAATTTAGGGATATTTAGAGTATCACACTAACATTAAATTTAGAAAAATCAACTAAAATACAATCTCACATGTTTGTATTCCTCATGACGTTCTTCATCCACATTCCAACCCTCAACTTTGCCGAAGGATTTGGAAGGAGCCTCTCCAGCATCAGGTAAAGCTTTTCCATCTTTCAGTACTTTTTTTCTCTTTACTGGTTTACCTATTTGTATAAAAACACAGAGTAAAAAATATATAACTGCCATGAATTACTTGGCACTTTGAATTTTTATTTGAAATATGATTTAAAAAAAATAAATTTTGTTAAACACAGAAACCAGGGCCTTAAATAGTCTAATTGTAGGTTTTCAAGTTTTATTTCTCTAACCATATATTAAAACTATCAACACTGCTCTGCTCAATAATGAGATAGCTCACTCAGTACCATAACAATCCTACATCTCTCTCTTAACCCATCAATAAGAAGCTTCCTTTTAGGAAGGAGACTATGCACTCAGCTGAAAAGGGAGGAGGACCTCAACTTAAGGCAGTGATTTGTATATATAAACATACCTATATTTTTAGAAATAAAATGTTGAAATGTTTACATTACGCAAACTGTTGCCTTTGATAACCCCCAGAAAGTGGTTATCTATTCAGTTAGATATTGCCATAACTCTAAATAAGCCATGTTGTCAGCTGAATTGAAAATGTAGGTCAGCAACAAATCTGGTAACGTCTGCTGGCACATGTCTGACCTGTAAAGCATATAACGGTGAAAGGTAGATGGCCCAGAAGTGATATAAAGGTTAGATAAGGTAGGAGGTAAGAAGTAAGATGGTACCTACCTACCCATTTCTGTCATTGCCAGCTGCATCTCTAAAAGAGGGGACAGAGCACATGAAAAAATCATATGGCTGAAGTGGGTAGTCTAATCCATAACATGTGCATTTTGCTGATGCTAATAAATGTCAAACAAGGCACACTATAACAGTGATGAGATTACTGGTACAGGCACTTACTACAAGTGTGTCCAAAGGTAGTACTGAGGGAAATGATATGCATAAATGATGTTATATGTGAGAAGAGTGTAAGTGATAGAAATGATCAAAATTGTAGGGATAAAGGATTGCCGGGGTTAATGAGATATCAGACACACAAAGAAATATCATGGGGTATTCTTCTGTTGACCAAGAGTTTGGAAATTGCTGCTATCTCAGGTTAGGCCATCAGGTTACATATGATATATAATAGGTAAGGGAAGAAATATAAATTTATAAACTTTACTTATAAGTACAATAAATAGGACTATAGCTATCATAACTATAACTAAAGCTATAATGATCACACTTTGCAGGTAATACACAGTATGGAAAGGGTCATTCAATCTAAACATTAGCACAGTGCTGAGTAGACAAGTAAATGCTTTAACATAAATTAGGCAACAATTTACATATAACTTAAAATTACCCTAAGAATAGTCATTGTACTATTCACTGAGTAAATGAAGAGATAATGCATTCTGCTTGTCCAGCTATCACCTACAGGTCTGCACTGAAAACTAAGCCTTAGCAGGTACATATGTATATGTATGTGCATGGTACCTCTATGTGAGGGGTACTTGCTGTGAAAGTAGAATGAAACATTAATTTGTCAGCTGCTGACCTTCCTTGATAAAATCACATAAGTTTGGTTAGTTTACCATAAGTAAATTAATGGTTTGCATGCTGTAAGAACACAATTTTGAAGATACAGTATTATATATGTATGTAGCCAAGTGACACCTCAAAAACAAATTTCAATTTCCTTGATTCTACACTATATGGACTACTAACTTGAGCATCAGGTCATAAACATGAGGTGGATAATTTATGATAATAAACAAATAATAGCTGTACCTGCACTGTTTGATTTTCTCCTAGGTTTCTTTGGCCCTGCATTTGCAGTTTTCTTGGTATTATCTTCACTTGTGTCAGTGGAACAAAGACGGGTCTCAAAATTCTCAAAGTCAAAGCTAAGGTTTCCTTCTAAACCATCTTCAGCTTCATTAGGGGAAGTAGGCAGGTCATTTAAATTTCCTGGAATATTAGACAGGTCTACTGTTCTGTGGTTATCTCCTTTCTGATCTGAATCTGAAGTACTACAATTAATCTCATGTTTCTTTACACTTTCCTTTACAAAATCCAATGCATGGCTAAATTCCTTCTGTAGTTCATCCTCATTTTCTTGTGTTACCTGGATAAAATCACACTGCTTGCTATGCGTTATATTTTCCTGAGTATTATCTTCTAAACTGATGGATTCTTTTTCACTGATTGAAGATTGTTCAACATGAAATGATTCTTTAATATTGCTAACAACAATATTTGCATCATATATGCAGTCCTCACCAGCTTTCAATATGCACGTCCTAAAATCTCTCTCATTAACATCACAATCTATGGAGATTTTTTCATCTTTACTTTCAACCTCACTCCTGGGAGGTTCATCATATTTGATTTCTGAATAACCAACACATTTCACTGTATTTGCTTTTCTTGACTGAACACCTGACTGAAATATGGTCTGGAATTCTAATTTTAAATGTTTCAACTCTGACTCAACGTGATTAATGCCGAGTAACAATTTCAGACAAATATGACATATAACTTCTGATACTTCACATGCCTCAGTAATGTCTTTAGTGCCCACAATATCAGATATCTGGTCATGTATACTGCCATTTCTCTTTGTTAAACCTGAGTAGATGTTGACAGCATTGCCATATGATGTGTCTTTATTACAAACTAGACAAAGCCCTGTTTCACTGAAGGTCAAATTAGATGTCATCTTGAGAGTACAGGACTGTCTTCCCACATCTGTTAAAGAATGAACAAGAAAAAGATTTAACAAAAGTAAAATACTGTATAAGTACTACTGTACTAAACATCAAATACATAAAAATACAAGTAATTCAAATTAATATTTATCTATAGTGTACCATGAAGACTAAAAAGCACCCCCCTCCAAAAAAAAAAATGAAATAAATGCAAATTTATTTTACTCATGTATAGTATCACTAATGCACTACTAGATAGGTGTACGATAAAAGTTTCTTTTAAGGATCTACATCATCATTTAAAGTCCAAATAATTTGCCTATAATGTCAACCAGCTAATCATAATGTGTGTGAGAGTCTGAGATCACAAATTTTAAGGGTAATCAGCATTTGTTTGGACACAAACACATTATATGTACATCAATAACCTAATTCTGCTGTCTAAAGCTCTCAACACATGCTCCACTATTTGAGAATACTTTTACCCTTTAGGTAAGCAATCTGCCTTCTTCATAGAAAATGGTCACCCTCTGTGTCAAGCCTTACAGTGTACACCTGTTCTGGTGCTCCCACTGTTTGTTTACACAGCTGTGTAGAGTAACCTCCAAAGGTCCTAAGAAGTTATCCAAGTATTTGTGGGTGATGTCCTGAGGTTTAAAGCAGTAAAGGTGGTCTGGCAGCACAAGACACCAGCCCTTAGTACCTGTGTCACCAAGTAATTTACCTTGAATGCAAGGGATAGGCCACTATCAAAGACCAGGTGGGCCCCTTACAACTCTTAAGTCCACTTGATGACCTAGATAAAGCCTCCTTGTGCCTCCCAATACTAACAAAATCTTCTACATTCAGGCCTAACACAGTACATATGTACAGCGAAATCCTAACATGAAACAAAAATACCTGATCACAATCATCACCCACAAAGACCTAGAGGTAAGGAAAAAAAAAAATCAAATATCATGTAAGGGACTGACAGGTCTGAGTCTTCACTAAGAACTTTGGAACAAATAAAAATGAGAGATCCCAATCCTAAATATGCTCCAATAGAAAGTATGAGAGACTGTGAAGCCCCATACGTTTCAACCGGAACACCAGGGAAAGTACCAAGCAACAGCTCTTCACTACATAATACAAAGGAGCTTGTCTTGGCAGAGGTAGACAAGAAAGTCTGCAATCTGTTGTATAACAGCACCCACAGAAGAGTTGCTGTGGAGTGACGGATGGTACTGGACATCTCACATGCAGCCTTTTATAAAGTCTCTCTCTGACATGGAGAAATAGTGACCCCATAAAATGGCAGTAACACAAAAGATGGGGCTATCAAAGCAGTTGGGGTCATGGAAGTACATTTTTCTCTTAAGGCTTTGGCAAAAAGTGATAAACCAGCAGGGATTATCCCTTTTTGTCAGCTTAGGTTTCAAGATTGTGGGGACCAAAGGTTAGGTTAATTTAAAGAAAGTTAGGTTAAGTATTTTCCTAGGTTATATTTTGCTTTTTAATTTATAGCATTCTAAGTCAGGGAAGGTGGTGGTGCAACCCGCAACTTAAGTAATGAGCCATGCCTAGTTTAGGTTAGTCCCTGTCTGTGCAATGGGTATTCCTGTTTTATATGTTTTCAGGTAATTGTCACTATCGACCTGCATGAGGTCACCTGTGCCTTTTTTTCTGACTGAGTATATTGTGACTTAGGCATTTCATATCTTTCTATTTAGCTATGTTTTCTCCCCTGCCAAAAAGCTGAATATACCTACCTTTCTATTGGGCTATGTTTTCTTCCCTTCTCAAAAAGCTGAATGCATTGCCTACCTTTCTATTGGGCTATGTTTTCTCCCCTGCCCAAAAAGCTGTTTCCAACTGAAGTCCCCAAGGTAAAACTGACAAATTAATTTTTGGTTCAGTCTTCAAATAGCTAGGTAGTACTAGGTACTACCTAATGGGGCCAGTTGAGATTGACAGAAACAAGGCTGGTATTTCTACCTAGATAAGCATTCCGCATCGTTCGTCCCCGCGAATACGAAAGCGACCAGGAATTTGGGGCGTCAAATGTACTACCTATTTTGCCGTGTTTAGTACGAAGGAGGTAAAACTGCATAGAAAAACCGCAACTGCCATAGTCTAGGCCACTGCAGAATAGTAGTAATAGGTACCTACCTATAGGTAGGTAGTAGTAGTAGCTACTCTAGCTAGGTAGGAGTAAATACAGTGGTAAGAAATGCACACAACACAGGTTATGCAATGTGAAATCCTATATATGGTTGAAGTATCTAAAAGAAAATTAATGCATCAAGTATTACCAAAATGCAGTTCCCTTAGCTTAGGTACCTAGGTAGTACCTATACTTGGGTATGCAATACTAGTATAGGAAACTGGCCTTGGGTAAAGCTACTACCTTCAGAAAAATACTAAACAAAAAAAATTAAACACCAGTATTCTCAAGATAACACGACTAAATGAAAATCTGAATGATATTACCTAACCTAGCGCGCAGATATTTAATTAAGTAGATGAAACATTAAATGTCCACCGAACTTCTTTCGTTTATTTTCCTGTTAATAAACCTTGGTGTCAAAGATTACTCCACTCCACTGACCACCTTCAATAAAATAAAGGATAAGAATAAGTAATGCTTTCACTTTGTAAACAAATATTCAAGGTTTATCTTGAAATTCTGTACGGTATTTTAAGGTTTATATTATTACAGTTTAATTAGGCACGTTCTTGTCACAAATTTATTCCCAGTGTAAGTTTATTTGCAACATTTCTGTTACAACATTTTAAATGAGACTCATTATTTAAATATACAACATACCCAATACGGTAGGTTTCACGCGAATGTAAACAAACGTTTCTCCTTTTCCCCGTTTCGCTGATTTGATTGCAATTTTTTTTAACCTTTAATTATTTGGCTGTTCATAGAATGATTCTAAAGCAGCGTTTGATAATACTTTACATAATACTTCATAGGTTGTTCATAGGATGATTTTGAAGCAGAATTTTACATTATTTGCAGCGTTTTATACTATTTTACAAAATACTTCATAGCTACAAAATGTCACTTCATATTAAGTTTTACTGCTACTGCTGCCACGTCGTTGAAAGGCTATTTGAAAGAAGGCTTTTTGACGGAGATTGCTGAGTCCATCTCTAGAAATTAATTTAGGAGGAGGGTTTTACCTTTTCGGCGTTATCCCCTCATTTTTATATTCTTGTAAACTTTTCTCTTTTCTCTCACATTTAGTACATCAAATCTTTTCTTTTCTGTTACTTTCTTCTTGAACAAGCAAAAAACAATCCAGCTGATTTCTTTTTATTCCTCAATTACTTCATAACAATAAGACAGAAAACGCGCTAAGTCTTCTAATCCTGCACTGCACTCTAATTTCGCCTTGACGTCTATTTGTCGTTCAGCCGTAAAGAATTTGATCTCGCCCTGTACATTATCATTGAATCTATTATTGTCCCAAATTGTTCCTCTATCTCCTCCTCTTCTGTATACATCTCAAAAATGGTTTTTCCTTTTAGCTCCTCCTCCCACCTTTTACCATTATGTTTCATACTATACTATCTTTAATCTCCTTAGTCGCATGTAGTTTCTGCTATTTGTCTCTGGGAATTTAATTCATCACTTATTGCCATTCACCCATCCATTTATATTCATTCTCTTTCATTTCTTTTAATATCATAAACAAGGCATTTCTTCCTTCCTGTCTACCATCCACTAATTTCGGTCTTCCCCCTGCAATCCCAGTCGTCATTCCCCAACATTCCTATTTCTCCTGTGCTGTTACAATACTTTTGAGCTCCAGAGATTGTCCTTCCAGTGACATTGTCTATTTGTTACATTTTTTATCCCTACTTCTGTTAAGTTTATCACGGTCGTCCCATACAATAATTGTGGCAACGCTATATATTTTTTTCAATAATTTTTCCAATTGAAGTTTTCTGGTAGCTTTTAGTTGCCACAGAAGTGGGCCAAATTTGCTAGCTTTTCTGTTTTCTTCACCATTCTCTTGTTTTGTTTGTGAAACATATAATCTTCTGGTTTGTTCATATTATAGATTAATATAAAACAAACCAAACAATATATTACCTTTTCCTAATTATTTCCAATCCACGGTTTCTATATGCGTTCGTTAATATTTTTTTCTAATTTCTTTTGGGTTTCTCGATATCGATAGTTATTACAAGCTCACAGTTTATGAAGAAGGGTGGACATATTTTTAACGATTTCACTTTCACACATTTCTTTTTTTTTTTTAGTTTTTTTTATCATTCTTTTCAATTTGAAAATAGTTGTTGATCACTCGTATCCTTGCTTCACTCCCTTCGTTATTTCCAATTCTGTTTTCAATTCACATTTAGTTTTTGCTAAGCCCCCTTGTCAATACCTGCTATTGCATCAAATGTTCTGATTTATATTTTGTCTTTTTTCATGAATTCTGTTATCTTTATTGCTGTTTATGAGGCTGTAGGTTTTTGAAATCTGATGGCATCACTAAGATATGTTTTTTAAGGCTTTTCCACACAGTATTGCCAGAAACACCATTCAAGATTGCGACATATGAAATTTTAACATAAAACATTCAATACTTGAAATGATGTGTATCACTTTTTCAAAACTTTCAGCTATGTACAAGAAAGCAGGGCAGTTGCTTCAAACTAGACTTTGTCATTCTATTGGTACCATTTTATTTGATGTTAAGCCCAGTGGCTTTTATATGCAGCACATCCCTAGTCTTTCAATCAGCTAAGTGCTAACTTGGTAGTCCCTGAAAGGAATCTTAGTTTATCCCAAAAAGAAATTAAGGGTTTTAGTTCCTCCGTAAGTACAGCACGTCCATAGGGGGGTAATTCTTATACTCGATTTGGGAATAGAGATGTAGAGTAGAAGGTAGTCATTTTTAGGGGGAGAGTGGGTAGGGGTTGCCAGAACCCATGCAGGTATGGCAGGTAATGAAAGAGCAGACAGTTTGTCACTGTGTACTAAGTATCAAATGACTCACAAAGAATTATTCCTGTGCCATTAATTTTTATGGAAACATTCCTAACTGTTGAAAAGCAAGTGACAGAGGATTTTGAGTCTCCGGAAAACGATGGATATCACCACATAATTCTCCCATGAAAATGTGCCACTTGGGAATGTATCCAACACGCATAATGCCTCGGTCAGCCATAACCATTTTAAGATTACTCTTTGGACCCTTTGGCCCTAAAGACAATTCCTTTCTGATCGCTGGGATGAGAGTTAACTATTCCATACCTGGTAAGCTTAGGGAGGATGTTTTAAAATCGAATGGGGATTTTAAATTCACAGAAGAGAGGTTTTTAGAATATATAAATATTCAATTTTAATAGATTACGAGTAGTTACCATATGAGTTTTAGATGAGGATAAGTAAATGAATTTATAGGTTTGTATGGACTGGATGAATGTTCACAGAGAAGCAGCGTTAGTGAGATCGGGCAAACTACTTTTAACAAATATTAATCAGCACTGATAACTATTTATTTTATATTAATTAAACCATCAATTCATTCTTAAAACACACGAGAGCTTATATTCATGTCCAGTAATTAATTATCAAGATACGGTGATTCATTTGACATGAAGAACCTACATTATATTACAATAGATAATATTAGAAGCGACAGTCTTGTTCACATCTCTTTGGATCTAGGAGTTCACTTACCCAAACTGAAGCATAGCCCAAAAAAGTTGCTTGCCCACACTTTATCTCTATAGACAGGAAAGAGGAGGTATCATTAGGATAGAACAAAACTTTTCACGTGGAGTGGCGAAGCGATTACATTTCTTTGACCTCACTCATCGCTATAACTCACATGCACTTTAATGCCTTTTGCCCTAGTTACATGAATAATCTGTCACCTCTTTAAATGCCCTGTTTCCAGGGGTTAATGTCGCTCACAATTCACAAGGCATTCTGTTACATAAGAGAAACTTTTTTTGCGTTTAAATGTATTCTCTTACAATGAAAAGGGAGTTCAGTATCAGCAATAAAAATATTACTACAGTCCCACAGAATAAAACTGAGAAAAACGCCTGCTCATTTATTTTTATTGATTATTATCTATATATTGTTAGGTTGTTGAGTCTTGGATTGTCAAAAATAATTGTTCAAAGAATAAATTCAATGGTTTTTTGTTTCTACTGACGTCTTAAAATGTTTGTAATACAGTTCATGCACGCGAAACTGGAAGGTATTTAGTTACCAGACTGCGGAAAGTGCATGTAAAATCTGTTTTCATCAATAACGTGACTTTACCCACATTGTTCTTCTTATGCTTAACGATATATTACATTCATAATATAAACTGGAGCCTCCCTTGATGTTATTGTCGGGAATAAATTTCTGGACTGTAGCTTAAACTCGTTGTAAAGTGTGGTCATATCGGCTCTTTTTATGGCTAGTTTTGACCGTGTCTTCTCTTTTTTTAGTTTTACCTTCTTTCGTATTTGTTTAGCGGTTCGAGCTGGGATTCATTAGTGAGATGTAATTTTCAAGATACTTTGGATTATGACACGTAATGAGCTGGGTTGATGGGTAAGCAAAAGTGTTAGAGCGAATGGTCATATTACGGTATCTGGAAGTCCTACGTAGAAATGCAGCACAGAGTATTGTGTGATTACGGGAGACTGTTGTGTTGCCGATTAGGTGCCTGAGCTAGAATGTGGTTCGATTCTGGAAGCTTTTTACGCAAGTCCCTGGAGTTCCTCAGGATAGCGTTCTTGTTCCCCCGCTATTTATGCTATACGAGTATACGCATAATATGTGGTTTGGTTGCAGATGATACATGAACATCGATGTAGCAGTTCTAAATCTGCTAACGCTCGCCATATTTTTTTTTCTCTCACGCCTTTTAATTGACTTTCCTCTAATGACTATTTGATTTATTTCATAGCAGTCAATGTGAGTTCATAGACGTTAGATCTCTGTAAATCTGAAAATATAATTCACAAGATTTGAAAAATAAATCATGATAGTCAACTGGGGTTTTTGTTTATCAGTAGCTTTCGAAATGTATGTAAACCCTAGAGTTCCCAACCTATTTATGATGTTAAGTTGCTCTAAGGTTTTCAGGGTAGTTATGTACTTAGTATTATAAATTGAATATGTTTATCGCTGAAGATAAAATGTTACGGAATTCATTGAATCTGTTCTAATAATGAATAAAAGAATAGAAAACTAGTCAGTCTATGAAAAATCTTCCAAACAAAAAAAAAAAAAAAACAATTTGCACAACCTCTCTGTCACTTTCAAGTAGCAAAATTGCAAAAATCACGCTAAAGTTTTTGAATAAAGGATTTACCATATTCTTTGGAATATTTATATTACACGTCTCACATTCAATGTGTAAGAGATGTTTGCCCCTTTGAATCATATACTTCAAATTGCATTGAGTGTGCACTGATATCATAAAGGAAAATTTACATAGTTTTTTTTACTTATTGAACTGCTTCCTACAGAAGCAAAATTGGAATGAAGTGAACATGAAATAAAAACTAAGAGCAAACAGCTGATAGTTTCTCTCTCTCTCTCTCTCTCTCTCTCTCTCTCTCTCTCTCTCTCTCTCTCTCTCTCTCTGTTTTATTGTATTTCACTGCATCTCGCAAGCCTGCTGCAATAAAAAACCCACATTCCGCATAATCGGATGTATACCTTACAAACGTTTTAAAAATAATTTTTAAAATGAACGTTTCCTCAACTTTACAACATTCAAACACTGGCACCAGTGCCTGGATGATGAATTGATAATCAGTTGATCTACTCAGTAACTGGCGGGAAGTCTTCCATCATCTCTGACTTGCTCCTACAAAAGAGCTGCTGTTCGAATTTTAACCGCCGCGAAAGAGCACTGCGGTGCCAAGCCAGATGGAGAGCGCAGTTGCGCTCGCAAGCAACAGGTTGGTGCTCCATGCCATGCAAGAGAAAAAATACTAAAATAAAAATAAAATAAAATTGTTGAGTGAGTAACATTCTCGAAACGAATAGCACACAGTGCATTTTGATGTTTTATTATATCAATAATGATTTTATGTTTACGATTGTAGGTAATTAAAAAGAAGTAAAATTTGGATTTTCACGGATATTTTGTATATTGACATGTATGAGGTGGTAGAGACCAATTTTATCAGATGAAGTTGAATTCTTTGCTGGTGTTCAGCTTATAGTCGCGTGTTAAAGTTTCCTTACTTATTAGAATATGTGTTTGTCATTTGAAGTATTTGACTGTATATTACTTATACTTAAGGCATGGCCAACATATTCTACATCTTGCTCTCGAACACTGCTTCCCCATACCTATCACGGACGCAAACCATACTGGCTTGCTAAATGTATTAGGCAGTTCTACAGTATGTCACAACCAACGCGTTCGCATGATAAAAATTTTGCTTTAATTGTACAGATCGCTACCGATGCCTGGTATCACATATGCTTCAACCAAACGTTCATTGAAATCCTAGTGTCTCTAGACTAATTGTTACAGTAATTATTCCGGCAAATCAATACAGATTAACAAGCACCATTGGGCGTTTAACGACTTAGCGGCAGACACATGGATATTACTGCTGTTCTAGGACTAAGAGCTCGTGGTGACATAAACTAGGCTTAATGTAAAGCAACGATAACGACACATGACGTGAAAATGAACAACGATCTTACAGCTGGAAGCTGAAAAGTAAGCAGGGCGAATCACGCCTTGATGTTACCACAAAGTCAAACAAACATGATTCTATTATCATTACGAACCATGCTTTCAGTTTTACGAATACAAAATGTAGTGCAAAATCTGTCAACTGTAAACAATAACTGAAGAATCAGAAATACATGTCAATTGTACGAGGATAATGGCAAAGCAAGCATTGTGATCGGAATTCGCCTTACCGAGTGTTGGCTACACTGCTTCTCGTCGAGGGAGAGTCAGACTACTTTACCATAGCGGCAGTCACCATTGAACGGTGAAGGTGTTTTTGTCTCTCTTGTCGTTCGGATTCACACGTGTTTCCTCTCGTACCGTACTAAGTGCCATCGTAAGTGTTTTCCGAGGTCGGCTCTCTTAGGAACACCGATATAACACACAGGTCGATACAGTAAGTTACAGACATTCGTGTTGTCTTACACTGCAGTGTGAAATATGGAAGTGTTTCGGAAAAAAATTAATGTGTTTTTGGATAATAGTAGTATAGAATATCTCTCATATATATATATATATATATATATATATATATATATATATATATATATATATATATATATATATATATATATATATATATATATATATATATATATATATATATATATATATATATATATATATATATATATATATATAATATATATAGTATTATATTATATATATATACATTATATATATAATATATATGTATATATTATTTATATTATATTTGTGTATATATGTATGTATCGTATATGCAGTTCAGCTAACTGGCTATAACTGCCGTGGTAGACAGTAAGCTGTACTCACAGGACACTGTTGCTCTAGGAAGTGCCAGTGGTTTGATATTCTAATGCCCATACCACATGAAGGGGCTGTGAATCCTTTAGGGAGGGACATAGATAACCGATGTTATCTGAAGGACATAACCCTTAGATAACTGATGTTATCCTCCTCTTTGTTAGGTCCAGGGTAACGAAATGCAACAGGTCACTTTTTATAGCCAAATCAAGGGCGTTGGATTCCTTGTTCAGAAATTGCCCATTGGTGAATGACACGTGAGTCTGACAAAGACTTCTTTAAAGCACCGGTGGAATTCGAGGGAAAGGAAGTGATAGTATCCTCGCTACTTTTGAGTGGCATGAAAGGCTTCAGTTGGCTGGCAGCATGGAGTTTGCAACCCCTCCTCTCCGTTATTTATATTGGAATAATCCAGAGAGCCCGAATACACCAATAATACTAACAAAATGCACTTGAAAAACAATGTACAACACGTGGTTTGAGTCCCCCCTCCCCTCCCAGAGAGAGAGAGAGAGAGAGAGAGAGGGGGGGAGGGGGGGAACATGATCCAATTGGAGCCTCAACTTTTGGAATTGAGCGTTCACCATGCAAAACCAAATTTAGTAAAATCAATATATAAATACAAGTAAATTAGTAATGATTCTGCAGTAGTCGAGCTACAACAATACAGAAGATGCAACAAACACTACATTACATAAAATGAAGACGCCTCAGTGGCGTGGTTGGTTTGGTGTTTGCTTCTCACCTCGGTGGTCGCGGGTTCGATTCTCGGCCATTCCATTGAGGAGTGAGAGATGTGTATTTCTGGTGATAGAAGTTCACTCTCGACGTGGTTCGGAAGTCACGTAAAGCCGTTGGTCCCGTTGCTGAATAACCACTGGTTCCATGCAACGTAAAAACACCATACAAGCAAGCAAAGAAGACAAACGGGTCTGTCCCATTCTTTATCCTTTCTCCTTATACCTTCCTTTCGACGCCATATTATCCCTTCAATAACCTCCACTTCCTTCCGGGGGACCTTTCTGAGGTTTAAATCAGTTGCAACCGAACCCCCATCCTATCCTATCCCCCCCTCCCCCCTATTCATTCATTCATTCATTCATTCATTCAGAGAAGGAGTAAAGTACTATAAATTAAGTGTTTCTGTTGGAGAGCAGTACCGTCAGTGCACCTCACAAGGTCGTTCTAGGCATTGTGTAGGGTGGTTTGCAATGCGTCTTTTCGGCCCCTAATTGCATCCACTTTTTTTTTTATTTAATTCCTTTATTTTGCTTTTTTATATATAATCTTTCTGCCCAACCACCCCAACCATCGTTTTCAATGTCGAAAGCACTTAATCCTGAAAGTGCCCCGGCACTTGGCATTGAAGCCGAATTATCGTGAACCAGCAAAGCTAGCGTGATGTATCAGAGAAAAAAACAAATGCATGACATATGATGTGTTTAAGGAGAGAAAGTTGGATGATTTAACAAGGAATGAGACAAGTGGAAGGGAATGAGTTCGGAGAATATGAAAGTATAGTATTTTTGTGATTATTTCACTATGAATGTAGGTGATAAGAGGGATAGTGGGTTGTCAGCGGAGGTGGTGGGGAGGACGTGAGTCAGGTGATGTTGGAGAGGGAGGTTTTCCTATGGGTGAATCCAGAGCCGATATATACGGCTCTTGGTGAATCCATAAAAAGTTGGAAGGAAAAACGAGAATGATAGCTGTTTGAGAAAGGTCAGAAAGGAATTGGCAATTCTAGGCAATAACTCTGCACGGACTGCAAGGAGCGTTCCCGCGAATACGACAGCCACTGTGGATTGGGGCGTCAAATGTATTTCGCCGTGTTTAGTACTAGCCCCTGGATGTAATTACAGTCGACCCCCGAAAAATAACGGCAAATTCTTGATAAGCAACCCAAATTCTATAGAAAACTGCAGTTTCCAAAGAAATACCCGACGCGGAGTTATTACCTAGATTTACCAAGGAATCAATTGTTCAGGAAATTCACATTCTCCATGATTGGCGTATTCAAAGCTAACTTCTGTTGTTTGTTTGGTATTTTTAACATTGCATGGAACCAGTGGTTATTCAGCAACGGGACCAACGGCTTTAACGTGACTTCCGAACCACGTCGAGAGTGAATTTCTATCACCAGAAATACATATCTCTCATTCCTCAATGGAATGGCCGAGAATCGAAATCGCGACCACCGAAGTGGGACGCCAACACCATACCAACCACGCCACTGAGGCGCACCTAACTTCTGTTGTGTCCCACTTCATATCTACCCGCGGTCTGGACCGTGACCTATCCCACGTACCTACCCAAACACAAGCAAAATAAGCACGTGCTTGAGCATCAAGGGAAGGGGTCACCGCAGAAATCTTCCAGAGCACGATTTTACCATGGTTCATGGGCCATATATGGTGAAATATTGCAAATGGTGCAGTTGAACCAAGATCATGAAATAATAATAAAAAAGAATTCTCTCCCACACAAATGAAAGCAGGGGAAACTTTGTACAACGCCAGTGGAAAAAAAAAAAACACATTGACAATAGCACAACCTCCTTGGCAGAAGTAAAAGTAATAATATTAATGATTGAGGTTGATTATTTATACATTAATCTTGGGAATGCAACAAAATTAGAATCTGGTAAGTTACCTAGCCCACATTTCGAAATATGGAAATTCTGGTAAAGGAAATCCTTCCTACCTGCCCAAAACCACCTGTGAGGAACTCGTTCAACTAATGGCACAAAAGATCTATGCGCTCATTGTCGAAGTAAAATCTGGTTATTTTTGTTTTCAGTTGATTCAGCACCAAATTTATCGCATATCGATCAGTTACTTAGGCGCTTCAAAGATAGACAGCCTATTAAACTCTTTATAACCTATCTGGAAACGAAAAGCCATACCGGTGAGGGAATAACAAATCAGGTGTTGCAGTGCTTATGTGAAGCTTGTAGGCCAGTGGTTCCCAATCATTTTTGGGCCATAACCACCTAACGACCTAAAAAATCCTGGTTCCCCTGTGGTGATATTTCTTATACATTGACGCGGAGGAAGCTTAAAAGACCATTAATTTGGTTTAAACATTCTCGAATTGGCTCCCTTAAAAATCAAATTAACCCCCCTGGGGCATATACACCCCACGTTGAGCGCCTCGTGGCGTGGTTGGCGTCCCACCTCGGTGGTCGCGGGTTCGATTCTCGGCCATTCCATTGAGGAGAGAGATGTGTATTTCTGGTGATAAAAGTTCACTCTCGACGTGGTTCGGAAGTCACGTAAAGCCGTTGGACCCTTTGCTGAATAACCATTGGTGCCATGCAATGTAAAGCACTATATAAAGAAACAAACATACACCCCACGTTGGGAGCCACTGGTGTAGGCTAAACTTTTCAAAATGTAGGGGCCAGTCTTAAAGAAAACGCTGTTAGCATGATTGGGCATTATAAAGGGATGCGGCAAAGGTTTTTGGAAACTTTAGTATGCTATATACGTATGTGCCCTGAGCAACTCATTTACAAAATCTGGTAGGCCGAAGTGCTGGTGACTGCTGTCAATAGGCAGTTAATTTCTCCTCTACAGTGCAGTTACTCTTTACTTCCCCCCCCCCCAACCCCACCCCCCTTTTTTTAAGCCTCAAGCAGCCGTTGGAAAATTCTTAAGGTCGTATTCCTCGATGACCGCAAGTTCGATATCTCTAACTTCCATTGAGGGGTTAGAGATATGTATTTCTAGTGATAGAAGTTGGTCCCGTTGCTGAATAACCACTGGTTCCATGCAACGTAAAAATTTCATACAAACAAACAAACTTAAGGTTGTATTCTTTTGAAAGAAAAGATTTTCATCTACCCAGGACGATTTTCTGTATGAATTTGCTTTTGTTATGATTTTAAACTCGCTTCAGAGTAGTTGTTAATTACGGTGAGGAGAGATCTGTAATCTCACGGATATTGAATTTTCTTTTAAATGTTTGGTGTACCTTTAACTGACTCCTCCTTCAGCCCTAATTGCATGCTCAGATGTTTTACTGACCACACCTGTGAGAAGTACAAAGACTAGAGCGCAATCCCAGATGGATTAAGATTCATAGCCGAGTAAGTGAGTGAAGGCCACTTGGCTCACGTTTATACGACTG